>NC_079492.1:145713860-146313860 GCF_020520425.1 Spinacia oleracea
TGTGAAAAAATAGTGTAAATACACGTACACTAATCCTATCCCACTTAAATATATTTGAATAGAGTTAAAAGACATAAATAATAGTATAGCTAAGATGGTAAGCTTTCTACTACATTTCTTGTTAGTTCCATGTTCGAACCCTAATTCATGCTTAGTTTTCTTCTTATTTTTTCATTGTTTTCTCTTCCTGTTTTTTTTTTTTCTTCTTTTCTGTTGGTTTTGTTCCCATTTGATTCTTGGGTTGCCCACGATTTATTTTGGTTTTTCCTAGATTTTTTCGAAATTCATTGCTCGTGTCAAGCTAGAAGCGGTGTAGTACGAGCTTGATTTAAGATGTAGAATAGTAATTGTTTTGATTGTAACAATTATGTATTTTATTTGAATATATGTGTGGTATGCTGATCTATTTTATCATTGTAGACATTGTATGGTTGATTATTAATGATATCGTTCTTTCCTGTCAAAGAAATCTTTAGAAATGAGTTTAAACCCGATCAATCTCTGAGATTAGTGTTTTAATCATATCAACCACGTAAAAATCAGATCGACATGATCCGGTGTTGTAGAGTAAAATTCTTCTTGCTCAACCGGTTTAGAATGGTTGTAAACCTATTTCTATATATTTTTTGTTTTTCTAAAATTATGGTAAAAAGGAAAAAAAATATATACTTCGTATAAAAAATCAATTATTTAAGAGGGTTTTTTTTGGAAGCTAAAATAAAATATATCACAATATAGTAATATTTACAACATATAAATGAGAGAAATAAATATTTAAATAGTTTATATTATATTTTATTAAGGAAAAATTGGTTTGGTCCAAAAACTGACCAAACCACACCGAAGCTAGACCAAATAATGATATTTCTCGACCCGAAGACCGGACCAATTGCCTTCGGTCCAGTCCATTTTTTTTTGTCCGGACCACTTTTTGCACACCCCTAGTTGTTAGTTATGCATGGGGTGGGCCTGGCCTCCCGGACGAAAATGTTTGTAGTGTATTTTTAGTTACGCCCCTTAGAGTTTGTATATAATGGTATAAATTACATAGTATATTGGTTAATTGTTCAAGATCAACCACAGTCTGAAACAGTCCTCTGTTTGGCATTATGAAACTAAATTTCGGTGGGGCCGAAAGAAGAAGCTCCAGCACAAGCTAGGTATCATTTTTTCGCGATGAAAATGGAAAGATGTTGATGGCCGCGAGGTTAATTAAGACTCTCCATTCGGAGGTTTCCATCGTTTTTGCTGAAGATTTGACACTCCGATGAGGAACTAAATTCAAATGTGCGGTTGTGAGCGAGGGGCTCATAAATCTCATTATTGAGGGGACAATTTGGCGGTGACCAATTCAATGAACTATGTTTAGTGAGTACTAATCAATCAAATCTCAATTCTGTTTCTATCTATAATGTTATGATATCAACTTTTTGTAATTTTTTTCTATTATATATTTAGTACAATCCAAAATCAACGTAAATGAAATACTAACAAAGTATTGACAAAATTGAGAAAGCATAAATCATGGATAATCTTCCTCGTTATACATTCAACCAATTATACGGATAAACCTAATGTGCATAGAAGGTAGTATATGAAATATACACAAGTACGTCCCGTATTGTATAAATATGTACCACTAAAAACATTTCATAAAAGAATGAACTCGATCCTATATCTCTTTTCTATATGTATAACTTATAAGTGTATAAATTAACCAATAATAAATAAGGTTTGAAAAATCTACAATCTAAATTTTGTAACAACCAACAACAACGACCCACGTTTTTTTTTAAAAATAAAATTATTCACATTCGACATTTGGACCCTCTAAAAATATATGAGTTGAGTTAAGGTGAAAACGACGATCCATAACCCGAATACTGTCCTTCTGCCACCGTCACCGGCGCCGCTGTTAAAAGTTTCCTGATCGGACTCCAACAAAGACCCGTAATTAAAATTCGGGTTTGACCCGTATAAAGCTTGGACTCCTTGAACATCATCAACCCGTAAATCCACTTTCCGGCTCCTCGGTCTCAAACTCGGGTACATGATAGCATCACTCACAGAAGAATGGGCCAACCCGAGCACGTGACCTATCTCGTGCGTAGCTACTGATTCCAAATCAATGGCCACCCTAGACCGTTCTCTTTGAAAATCAACGGCCCAAGTTTCAGCTGCGTCTAAATGAAGTCTTCCATTTTCCGGTGAAAAAGCATGGGCTAAAACTCCGAGTTCGCCGTCGAACGGTTCTCCGTCGCCGTGATCGCCGCTATGGAACCCAATACGGATATCAGCCATACGATAATTTTGTATCTCTGTGAAATTTACGAGAATAACCTCGGACCACCGTGAAAAGGCGCGTGCGAACACCGCCCGGATATCTTCCTGACTGATGTAAGCAATCGTATCGTCCGGCGAAAAAGAATAAGTCAAAGTCATCGGTGAAGACTGACTCCACCGTGGTTCCCCGTTAAAGAAGGCGTAACGACGCGTTTGGTGGAGGCGGCTGGCAGTGGAGTTATGCATATGGGAATCGCCGAGGCCGCAACGTGGGGCCATGATGAGGTCAATAGTATCGTTATCGAGTTTTCCGGTGACTGGTATACCGAGGTTCCTTTGATAAGTTAAGATGGCGGATTCGAGGTCGGAATCAAAGTCATCGGAGAAGTTCCCGGGGGCCGGTGCCGGGAGGTAGCCGAAGTGGTTGAGATAAGTCTTGAGATCGCATATTCCAGTGACGTGGCTTCCTTTCTCGAGGTTGGCAAACTTTGCAAAGTTGCCCCACGGGGTGGAGGTGGTGGAGTTGAAGGCGGAGGCGGTGGTGGCGTCAAAGTTTGGGATAGTTGGTTGCGGGAAAGTTCTGGCGGGAAAGGCTGAAGGTAGTTGTAATAATAAGATGAAGAAGAAGAGCGAAAAGGGTAATAGAAAGTGCATGGCTAACAGGCTAAGCTAAGATAAAAGATGATCAAATGATCAAATCCAAAAAATGGGGAAAGTTAGTTATGTTGGAAGTTGAGCCTTCAAAATCTTATTAATTGTTAAGGTTTATAAGGAATGTTTTTAAAAAAAATTGGTGAAAATGAGATGATTAAATAAATAAAAATGAGTAAGAGAAGAATGTGGGGAGGGTGGAAGCAACCATTTGGGGTTTAATTTGAAGGAGAGAGAAAGTTAGGAAGATTCTGCCGTGCTTTGAATTATCAATTTTCAAAAAATGGGGATTAAGCAAAGGTTGATGATCTAATCAAGTATGGTGGGTGAACAAACTACTGTGTTAGGAATTCACTTCGTATATATTAAGTACTTTCTATATTTTAGTTTGTCTCATTTAATTGATTTGCTACAATTATCGATCTGTCATTAACCATTCAATTATTCAACGCACATCTTTAACCATTGTTACTATGTAGTATGTACTTGATCAAAGAAACCAATAGCGTAACTAAAAAACAAAATAATTTGGCGGTCAGAACCCTGATATCATAATAGTGGCATAATTTTGGATTAGAAAAGTAAAATACATAGTACAATAATTAAAAGATATATCAATGTTGGATCTTCTAAGATAGCATGCTATAGACTATGTGATGAACTTTGAACAAGTATAAGAAATTAGTAAAATAGTTTAATATAGTTGCATCTGACTCTGTTTATTGTTGACCAAATTTTATAAAAAGTAATCGTATGACAATAATTGACAAATTCTAAGACTAATAGTGGATGGATATTACATACTTCGTATTATTAAGGGTTAGAAAAATGGTGATTAAAGAAGACTTTTGAACAAGGGTTTTGGTGTAAGGGTTTTTTTGGATGACTTGTCAAACACGACAATTCCATGTATGTATGGTCTTTTGGGGGTAACTTTAGATTAACGGTTTTATGTCTAAATAATTTTGAGATGGGATCAGCGAGTCAAGAGGCATGGATTTGATTTCCTGACTGTAATGTCGTCCAAGTTCTTTGTTAGTCGTCTCTTATTACTCGCATGAATAGGAGAAATTTCCGAGTAACCCTTTAATTTTTTTAATTACATTTTTTTTCTGTCTTATTTTACTTTTGGACCTTTGTAGTCAAATAATGCATTATCAATGATAACACAATTATACGAGATTTATTTAAAACAAAAATATTTCATTAAATTACAACAATAACATAGAAATAGTACGTGTATGTAACTACATACATTTGTTCATGTACACCTCGATCATAACCACTACTTAACAAATTAACATCCGTTCTAATTGGCTTTAATTTCCAGTAGGGGTGGTTCACGGGGTGGGTATGAGGTGAGCGACGACACGTAGCCTCAAATTTCAGATATAATATTATTAGTTTCCTAAGTATTAAACAAAAATAAAACTCCTGTCAAGCGACAACTGGATAGGCTTTTCTGCAGGTGTGTTATTTATAAGGTTGATCGAGAGCAGGTGCAGGAGGAGCATGATTGTACAAGGAATGCAGTTCAATGCAGTCTGGTTTTATTTTTGTTTTTTCTTTCTTGTAATTTTCCTAAATGTCAAAAAAAAAAAAAAAAAAAAAACTGAAATAGCGGTTAATTTAAGGTGGTGTTATGTTAAATGTAATACTCAAGGACATGGGTACGTACGATGCTTAACAAACTCTTTTTTTTATTCTCCTTCCCTTTTTTTTTCCTTTAATTGAATATGGACCTCATTTTGAGAAATTGCACATGGCCTTTACTAATAACGTTAAAGTAGCTCCGACACTGTTGCCTGACAAATTTCATATTCCCCGTGAGAGTCGATAATCGTCTCCGGTCACCAAGGGGAAAGATGAGAGAATCGGTGCTTTTCTTACATGATATCCTCTTTAAACATATATAGTTTCAAATTGTAAGTTATGATAATATATATATATATATATATTGTCAAATATTGTGCAATCTCGTATCCTTCTCATTAATAACACACGTATATATATAGTACAACTCATTACCTAAACCCTAGATTACATATTAGGTAACATACCATATGTAGGACTCATATTAGGTAACATATCATATTTAGGACTCTACAGAATATTCACAATATAATATCTCCTATATTCTATCTTAACATCCCCCTCAAGGTGGAGCATGAAGATCTCGAATGCCCATCTTGTTCAAAAAAAAACTCAAATTGCTTCTTCCCCAACGCTTTAGTGACGATATCTGCTAACTGAACCTTCGTCGACACATACGACGGGCTGATGACTGCCTTGTCTCACTCTCATCACTACACGTCGTCTCATCGACACCTGTCGTTGCTGAGACGACGTCTGATTCCACTCGACTGGGTGTATAATGTTGTTGTTCCTCCCTCACAGGCGACGACACCCCTTCGTCGACGCCACTAGTCAACGACACGTCCTCATTGCCACCTGTATGCGACAACACTCCCTCAGTATCACTCATATCATATAACATAACTCTATCTCATATGATATTCTATCCTCTAGGATAACTACGTTATCCTTAACTCCCTCACTCAATCGTAACGGCAGTTTCACGAACATTGCGATTGGAAACACCATTCTTCAATAAAAAAAATCGAGCAAGAACGCCATTCTTTTCGAACCTGCACTTTTTTTTTCCTCTCTTGATGAGAACGCCCTTCTTTTCGAACTCACCAATTATCTCAATATAAATACTCGAATTGGACGCAATTCCAAGTACGAGTCTTTTCTCCAACACCAACCTCATCTTCTACCAATTTGCAGCGGAATTATTATATTAATTACGAATCCCGCCGGTGGATTTATTTTTCTAACCCACCGGCAGGGGATATTTTTTTTTGTAGACGGGTCGTAGGATCTCCCTAAGCTCTGATACCATGTCAAATATTGTGCAATCTCGTATCCTTCTCATTAATAACACACGTATATATATAGTACAACTCATTACCTAAACCCTAGATTACATATTAGGTAACATACCATATGTAGGAATCATATTAGGTAACATATCATATTTAAGACTCTACAGAATATTCACAATATAATATCTCCTATATTCTATCTTAACACACATATATATATATATATATATATATATATATATATATATATATATATATATATATATATATATATATATATATATATATATATATATATATATATATATATAATGTTGCTAAATCATGCATGATGTCAAAGTGTAGCTCTTGCTCTAGCACTTTTCAGCTAATTAACGAAAAGTACCAATAACAAGTGTTTAAGGTGCGTTTAATCTAATCACATATAATTTGATTACTTTTTGGGACATAAAATTAATTGGTGGATCACCAGTTTTAATTTTCACGTAACAATCAGTTTATTGTTGCAAGTTGCAACCAGAAAAAAAGACCTGAAGAGCAAATCAACTGACCTAAACCAAAGAATTGGCGGCTCTCAGTATATCTGTACGTATATATATATTATTTTATTCCCCACACGGAACTAATGAATAATTCTTCATTTGTATGCGTCTTTTTCAGTCAACATTATCAAATTTCATGAACACAAAAAAAAAAGTCTGATTATTTGGGCTTATTGCTGATGTAACAAATTATTTATTTACATTATTATTGGTCAGAATTTTACCTAATTAACTACTCTAATTTTCCTCTATTATATTATTCTTAAATACGCCTTATATTTTACATTTTTACTACTCCCTCCGTATTTATTTAAGAGATACACTTGGTCAGGCACGAGTATTAAAAAGAAGAATTAAATGAAATAAAGTAATAAAACAAGTGGGGTTGAGTAGATATTTTAATAAGAAAAACAAGTGGGGACCATGTCATTTTAGGGAATGAGGGGTGGAGATGGGGTGTAGATAGATTATTTAATTAGATAGTTGGGTTGATAAGTTACTAAAAATAGCAAGTGTATCTCTTAAATAAATACGGCCGGAAAAGACAAGTGTATCCCTTAAATAAATACAGAGGGAGTATTCAATATCCATTCTCCATCATTTCTCCTTATGTGATGTACATTTACTTCTAGATGCATCTTTATTTGTTTTTGGCTCCATCGTGTCACTTTTTAAACACTGCACTTACAGAGTATTTCCTCCGTTCTTATACAATTGGATTTTCGACACTATTCACACAAGTTCTTTTGACTTCCTTTTGTAATTTATACATAAGAAAAAACATAGTCGTGTGGATCTTATTAGATTCGTTTCAATAAATATTTTTTTAAACAACTTTGTATAATTTTTTTCCTATCCATAAATAATGGAAGATGTTAATGTTTGAAATCATACATTGGCAACCGTGTCTAAATAATTTTGTCATTTAAAAAAGAACAGATGAAATATTACATAACTAGGCAAAAGGGTTGAAATTATTGTCTTTTATTTTATTTATTTTATTACGAACGAGTCTTGAATTTTCAAACTCGCCTCTAACCTCGTTATTTTTACCACATTATACCAAAAGTCTGAGTCTAGACTCCCTTCCATACTCCCCACCGGTCTAAGGATATCAAATGGGCATGGGACGACAGGGAGCCCATCAAGGATGTAGAGATATTATGATTATTATCTACGTACTTTGAGTCTAGCTAAGAGGATGTTCAAACCTAAATAAAACCAATTAGTCATGGGAGTAGCAGTTCCGAAGCTGGTAACCTTTCCCTCTTCTTCGACGTGGGATAACTCATCATACTGAACATTTTAATCATGGGATTTCAACCTCTCAACATAGATAGAATACTATATTTCACGAGTAATGTCCGAAATTATTGAGAAATATTACATTTTTTTTTTTCAATTGATGTATCCATATATATATATATATATATATATATATATATATATGAATCACATCCAAAAAAAACACATAAAATTATAAAATAAGTTGTGATTTACAAGTAATAATGCTCCAAATACAAGTTAATCGAAAGAAAGAGATAAGTGTTTAATTCTCCTCACGTAAATGAATAAGTTCCCTATACTCTAAGAATATCTTGGCAAGTACGGTGTATGAGGAATTGAGAAGTTGAGAACTCAAACATAGGTTAGTGGATTGCTAACTATAACAATCCAGTTTGGGCTTTTCCTAATATAGACAAACTAGTTCGGCCCAAATTAAAGTATGGCGTTGTGGACATGTTTCAGTCCAAACTATGTTTGGGCCAAGAAACTTCGTTATTACAATGGCAAACAAGCCCATTGCCCATTGCCCATTGCCCATTGCCCATTGGACCATACATGTGAAATATTAAAGCCCGATTGATTGGTATGACAATTTGGCAATCCAAACAACATCTACTTATATAGCTCTCCTAAAAAAGAGTTTTTGGAATAGTGAATAATTCATCCGTTTCTTTCTAGTTCACACGTTTTGAATTCGGCACTACTCAGGTAAGTTACATGGATTTACTTTTGTGATTTATACTTAAAAAGAAAATAATTGTCATACATAGGTCAAATATCAACTTTTGCAAGGTCTTGTTAGATTTGTCTCAATACATTTGTACCACATATCAACTGTTGATATTTAGTACTTATTGATAATGAATAGTGTTTGAAATCGATACAATGACAAACGTGCTTAAAGAAACGTGACAACCTACATATCATGCTGAAACATATCTCATACACCTTGTAACGAGAACAAAATTCGAATCTAAAGATAAAATAGTACTCCGTAATACGGAGTATTTTAACTATCTTCTGAAAAAAACGGGGTATTTATTTTAACGAGAAGAAATCGCGTTGACCATTGAAGGACGTAAGAGTAAGACCAACGTGTTTCATGAAATTAGAGTTGCGCCAAGATGCTAGTGCCCATATCTTGGCTGTTGCACATAAAGATGCATACGACCAAAGCAAACAACAAGTTTAAGTTTGTCTTGTATACTGCCATCAAAACTTTAAAAATAGAAAGATTAGGTTTCAAATCTGCATAGGGTAAATATAACTAACTATTTCCGTACTTACAAATAAGATTGAAGCATATTTCCTGACATATAATGTTGTAGTACTACTACTACCTACAATGTAGGGTTTTCCCTGAGATTGAGATTTTGTGGAAAGAGACTTCCCACACTTCGATGATTCCATGACGAAAAGAAAAAGACACAAATATATGCACACCATAAAATGATAAAATTGATGGATCACTTAAAATCGCTTTATTTCTTTTATGCATCAATTTTAAATATCTTGTTTAAAGAGTCGGCATAAACTTTGAACATGAATACTCCGCATATTATTTGATACTCATGCGATATGAAGTTGAGCTCGGTGAGGCGGCATGTTGTGATGTGTAACAGTGTGAGTAAACACATCACAGCGTCAAACATGTACCATTTGTTGAAAAGAGAGTACAATTTCATTAAAAAAAAGAGTACTACGGAGTATTTCGTTAAACAAAGTATCATTTAGATAAAAACATGTACCATTTCGTTAAAAAAAGTATTATTTCATTAAAACCATAGTACCATTTCGATTAAAACATGTACCATTTCATTGACTTTTTTAACAGACTGCGATTTTTACTTCCTCTATGAAGTTTTGTTAGTTTCGATTTAATGTATAGTTTTAAAATATATATAAACGACATCACTTATTACTTAAATTAAAGTTGATTTTAAAAACATGTATATTGGTGAAAGCTCTCTAATTAGCTCTTTACTTTCTCTCGTCCACCAACTCTCTACAAGATACTCTCAAACCATGCATGGCCTTTTCAAAAAAGAAACTTCTTCAGTAGAGTTTCAATCTCTTGCTTACTATTCGGTGGTCCCATATTATACTTCCTTCGATGTTTAATACTTGCAACGTTTAGACTTTTTACACTATTCACATATGCTACTTTGACTATGGTTGGTGATTTATATGTAAGATAAAACATAATCGTGTGTCATCTTATTAGATTTATTTCAATGCGTATTTTCAAAATATCAAGTTTTTATATTTTTTGCTTAAAGATATTTACATATAATAATGATCAAAGATGTGCATTGACATGCATGAAAGTGACAAACGTTACAAGTAAAAAAAAAATCGGAGGAAAATTATTTATTTATGCAACCTCATAATTAACTGTCTTTCATAAACAATCCACATGCTAACAAGAATCAATTTTTGGAGGTGTCTTGGACAAAAACTACCTTGAAATAACTTTTCATAAAGAGTTACTCAAGAGCCCTAATACTGACCACGAGATAGTTCTTGTTTAAAAGCTAATTGGAGAACCACTTCAAGAGCCTGAAATCCCAACGTACATGCGCGCTTTTAGCTAGCTAAAGCAACTATGAATGTCTAGAATTGTTGGTACTTTGATTAGTTACTTTGATCTCAAACTTTTTTCTTCTTTCTACCGAACATACCCTAGCTAGGTGAGCATCAATTCTTATTTACCCACTCTTAACGTCTCTCCTCACCCACCTTATAAGTCATCCCCATCTCTTAACAAGAGGAGTTTTCTACCAAGAAATGGACTACCTCTTACTTCTCTTTTCTTATTTACACTATCTCTTGAATTACCTTTTTACTTCTCCTTCTTTTTTTCTAAAACAAAATAAAATAAAAAACAAGCACCAAGCTCCATATCACACCCATTTAAGAGCTACTACATCTGTTTTAAAAAAATCTTTACACTTACTATTTGCACGGACTCAGATGTAATGTTTAACCATTAATACATCTAATTATGTACGACAAAAAATTATAAAATTTTGATGTTTATAAAATAAATATTGAGACAAGTCTAACAAGATATCTCATGATAATTTTTTATAGATATAATAGTGAGAATTTAAGGTCAAAGTTTTGTTTATTGGACACATTCTTTAAAGCGTAAAGAACTTAATGAAAAGGAGGTAGTACCTCTCATTTAGAGAATGTCTCAATTTGTAACACCCCCGATTTACTAACTAGAAAGAAATAAGAATATAAAAGACTTTATAATAAATTTGCGGAAACTTACACCTAAATCGGAGGTATCACCGCCACACTTGATCACATTGTCAAGTGCTAAGGCTTACAATACTCAAACTATTACAACTCGATTACTAGGTGGTCTATTTAAACTAGAAGTATTAAACGGTCATACACGACAAAACGATAATATTGAGCTCTTTCAACTTGTAATTGCATCTTTCACGATCCATCTGCTCCAGTCAATCTTGACTGCTCACCATAGTGGACAAATTCCAAAAGGATCGTCGCAGGGCCACCATAAGAAAAAGACATGGCCGCAAACACACATAACAAATAAACACACACGTCAGCAAAAGCTGAGTAATCAACGCTTATTGAATAAGCAGACATATAATAATAATAATAATAATAATAATAATAATAATAATAATAATAATAATAAATAATAATAATAATAATAATAATAATAATAATTTAACAAACACATAAGTACAAATTGATAAACAATTCTTATAAAACTAGTACATATAACCATAAGTAACAAGGGTTTATTTTTAATTTCTTATAAGTTCACCATTTGAGTATTGTGGATCGAGTCCACCACCCAATAGTATATATTGAACTATTGGATGTAACCACCAGAGAGATGTGGATCGCGTCCACCACCCATTAGTATATATTAAACTATTGGATGTAACCACCAGAAAAATGTGAATCTAGTCCACCACCCAATAGTATTGGACTATTGGATGTAACCACCAAACAGGTCTTAGTCTTTAAGTGTGCACACCCCCAGTGAGTGTTTTTAACTCAAAGGAGTAGAATAAGCCTAGGTCGTGCTAGTTAGCTCCGACTAAAATATTAAGACACGATGTGTCATACCACCAATGTGTTCATCACCTTAGGGGATCCTGCCTAAGATGTCTTACCGACCAAGTGTATTACATTTTAAGTACTTATATTTTAATAGAGAGTGTGTATGATTGTACATGCATAACCAGTTATCAACAAGCAATTATTTTGCACTTTTACGCAAGGTCATTTCGAAAATCAAGGCAACTTACTACCACCTACATCAAATTGTTAACATATAAAAATATTAAAGGGGTTTTCTAACACTTCTAATCTCACTGCATACCCATATATATATATATAAGATACATTAATAAGCTAAGCACATATCTGACTATCGTATGTCACGGTTCAACCATTCCGACTAACAAAATATGTATAGTATAATTCGATAAGTCACATGCCGTAATAATCTTTAACATAAAATACCAAGCAAACAACATATCACACGTATTCACGTAAAAACCATATTTCTTTATAGGGTTTACAAAGTGGTGAACATAGTAGCTTACCTTAACTGCTTATATAGTTTCAAAGATCGCGTACACGCACACTAATAGGGATCTTCCCGCTCTACGGATTCTACAACCAAGTATAACATAACCAGTGTCAAATACCATAGTGGTCGTAACCTATGTAATATATATAGTAGACATATTTTACGATACATATATGTGTGTGTGTGTGTACGATGCGGGTGTGAAAGGCCTTGTTATAATCTCTGTTAGATTAGTGGGTGGATAAAATATTTAAATCCAAAATATGATAACCTTATTACTATAATAAGTCAAAATTATAAGGAAAGCTAAATCAACCTAGCATCTAAATACGTAGCAGTGTTAGAATCGATTTCATAAAAAAAAGAATTTGTTTATTTATAAATATAGTACCAAAGTTTAATGAAAACAGAGGTTAATAATGAAATCCTTTCTCTTATGTGACTCAAGAGAAAAGGATGAACCCTCAAGAAAAGAGTTAACTTTACGTAACCAAGACACCTAAAAAAAATGCAAAAGAATAGTCGAGCAACCAAGCCAATTTCGGAAAGGAACACTACCTTCGTTACCGGTCGGGTTTCTAAAATGTAAAGCCAAATGTGTAGGGGATGATGCAGACTACAAGGTAGTGTTTTTCACGGTAGTATTCGGTGTAATTTAGTGGTGTTTCGGTGCAGCCGAAAGTAGGTAGAAACCAACTTCCGCGATCGAGGTTTATCTTTAGTTTTCTTGAGTGGTTCTTCTGGAGAGGATGTGAGGGAGTAATATGTTTTTGCAAAACCCTAGGAATGATGACAAAGTCAGTATTTATAGGAAATCCTAAAAGTGTGAAGTTAAGGGTTAAAATACTAATTAACCGGGATAAGATGATGATAAGCATTGCTAAAAGATAAGTAGCTAGTTTGTTAGTTTCGGGAAGTTTGTTAGAGATGGATGGAATAAGATCACGGTGGATTGGGTTATGATCCTAAGTTTGTTGGACAATTCAAATCATAATAAGATTGAGATGAGTTAAATCTTGAGGCTTGATCACGTATGCGAGATACTAGGGGTTACTTGGTGATGGAGGTTAATGAGTCATACGGTTTCTTTGGTGTAGGTGCCTCCCACTAATTGTCTAGGTAAAACAAAAACAATTTATAATAAGTCAATTTTATAATAAGTAGATCATGATAATTATTAGAATAATAAAGTACTACTTTTAGATTTAAGATAATAGCTAATATTTATAAAATTTAATAAAACAATTATGTTTATTGATAAAATAGTATTTTATTTTACTACAATAATTAGCATTGTTAGAGATAAAATAAGGGTTATTACAATCTATCCCCCTTAAAAGAAGTTTCGTCCCGAAACTTAAAGTTAGAAAAATATAGGTATTAAAATCTACCCTCCTTAAAAGAAGGTTTGTTCGGAAACTTTTAGTTATAAAAATATAGGGTATTAAAATCTACCCTCTTTAAAAGAAGTTTCGTCCTGAAACTTAAAGTTTGGAAAATTTAATACTTTGAAACTCTTTCTAAAATAAAATCAATAAAATTTTGCAACATTTTGAACCATAAAATATTAAGGATATTACATTCTATCCCCCTTAAAAAAAGGAGTTCGTCCCCGAACTCTAATTACACTAGTCACATAATCATGTAAGGAGAATCACATACTAACAAGTAAAAGGAGATAGTCTCTTCAATTAAACGGCTTGTCCTATAACTTTTAACTTCACTCTTAATTAGTCATTTTAATCCTAGACAACTCAAACGCTGAGATGTGAAGATCTCTGCGTCAATCCCAAAGAGCGATTTGGCTCTGATACCATTTTGTAACACCCCCGATTTACTAACTAGAAAGAAATAAGAATATAAAAGACTTTATAATAAATTTGCGGAAACTTACACCTAAATCGGAGGTATCACCGCCACACTTGATCACATTGTCAAGTGCTAAGGCTTACAATACTCAAACTATTACAACTCGATTACTAGGTGGTCTATTTAAACTAGAAGTATTAAACGGTCATACACGACAAAACGATAATATTGAGCTCTTTCAACTTGTAATTGCATCTTTCACGATCCATCTGCTCCAGTCAATCTTGACTGCTCACCATAGTGGACAAATTCCAAAAGGATCGTCGCAGGGCCACCATAAGAAAAAGACATGGCCGCAAACACACATAACAAATAAACACACACGTCAGCAAAAGCTGAGTAATCAACGCTTATTGAATAAGCAGACATATAATAATAATAATAATAATAATAATAATAATAATAATAATAATAATAATAATAATAAATAATAATAATAATAATAATAATAATAATAATTTAACAAACACATAAGTACAAATTGATAAACAATTCTTATAAAACTAGTACATATAACCATAAGTAACAAGGGTTTATTTTTAATTTCTTATAAGTTCACCATTTGAGTATTGTGGATCGAGTCCACCACCCAATAGTATATATTGAACTATTGGATGTAACCACCAGAGAGATGTGGATCGCGTCCACCACCCATTAGTATATATTAAACTATTGGATGTAACCACCAGAAAAATGTGAATCTAGTCCACCACCCAATAGTATTGGACTATTGGATGTAACCACCAAACAGGTCTTAGTCTTTAAGTGTGCACACCCCCAGTGAGTGTTTTTAACTCAAAGGAGTAGAATAAGCCTAGGTCGTGCTAGTTAGCTCCGACTAAAATATTAAGACACGATGTGTCATACCACCAATGTGTTCATCACCTTAGGGGATCCTGCCTAAGATGTCTTACCGACCAAGTGTATTACATTTTAAGTACTTATATTTTAATAGAGAGTGTGTATGATTGTACATGCATAACCAGTTATCAACAAGCAATTATTTTGCACTTTTACGCAAGGTCATTTCGAAAATCAAGGCAACTTACTACCACCTACATCAAATTGTTAACATATAAAAATATTAAAGGGGTTTTCTAACACTTCTAATCTCACTGCATACCCATATATATATATATAAGATACATTAATAAGCTAAGCACATATCTGACTATCGTATGTCACGGTTCAACCATTCCGACTAACAAAATATGTATAGTATAATTCGATAAGTCACATGCCGTAATAATCTTTAACATAAAATACCAAGCAAACAACATATCACACGTATTCACGTAAAAACCATATTTCTTTATAGGGTTTACAAAGTGGTGAACATAGTAGCTTACCTTAACTGCTTATATAGTTTCAAAGATCGCGTACACGCACACTAATAGGGATCTTCCCGCTCTACGGATTCTACAACCAAGTATAACATAACCAGTGTCAAATACCATAGTGGTCGTAACCTATGTAATATATATAGTAGACATATTTTACGATACATATATGTGTGTGTGTGTGTACGATGCGGGTGTGAAAGGCCTTGTTATAATCTCTGTTAGATTAGTGGGTGGATAAAATATTTAAATCCAAAATATGATAACCTTATTACTATAATAAGTCAAAATTATAAGGAAAGCTAAATCAACCTAGCATCTAAATACGTAGCAGTGTTAGAATCGATTTCATAAAAAAAAGAATTTGTTTATTTATAAATATAGTACCAAAGTTTAATGAAAACAGAGGTTAATAATGAAATCCTTTCTCTTATGTGACTCAAGAGAAAAGGATGAACCCTCAAGAAAAGAGTTAACTTTACGTAACCAAGACACCTAAAAAAAATGCAAAAGAATAGTCGAGCAACCAAGCCAATTTCGGAAAGGAACACTACCTTCGTTACCGGTCGGGTTTCTAAAATGTAAAGCCAAATGTGTAGGGGATGATGCAGACTACAAGGTAGTGTTTTTCACGGTAGTATTCGGTGTAATTTAGTGGTGTTTCGGTGCAGCCGAAAGTAGGTAGAAACCAACTTCCGCGATCGAGGTTTATCTTTAGTTTTCTTGAGTGGTTCTTCTGGAGAGGATGTGAGGGAGTAATATGTTTTTGCAAAACCCTAGGAATGATGACAAAGTCAGTATTTATAGGAAATCCTAAAAGTGTGAAGTTAAGGGTTAAAATACTAATTAACCGGGATAAGATGATGATAAGCATTGCTAAAAGATAAGTAGCTAGTTTGTTAGTTTCGGGAAGTTTGTTAGAGATGGATGGAATAAGATCACGGTGGATTGGGTTATGATCCTAAGTTTGTTGGACAATTCAAATCATAATAAGATTGAGATGAGTTAAATCTTGAGGCTTGATCACGTATGCGAGATACTAGGGGTTACTTGGTGATGGAGGTTAATGAGTCATACGGTTTCTTTGGTGTAGGTGCCTCCCACTAATTGTCTAGGTAAAACAAAAACAATTTATAATAAGTCAATTTTATAATAAGTAGATCATGATAATTATTAGAATAATAAAGTACTACTTTTAGATTTAAGATAATAGCTAATATTTATAAAATTTAATAAAACAATTATGTTTATTGATAAAATAGTATTTTATTTTACTACAATAATTAGCATTGTTAGAGATAAAATAAGGGTTATTACACAATTAACCTCTAAATAAGAGGGAGCCAATACGCTTAAAAGTTATACGTTCATTACTCACTACAAGAAATTGTACCATTAACGACGGGAAATTCCGTCGCTAAAGGCCAATAATCGTTGATTAATGACAAGATTCCTGTCGCGAACCCGTCATAAAGGGGGACCGTCGTTAATGAAAAATCACGTTGTTAACCAGTCGTAAAAGACATTTGCGAAGGTTGTTCCCGTCTTTGTTTGGTTGTTAGCCCCGTCGCAAAAGGCTTTTGCGACGTAATTTTAACCCGTCGTAATTAGGTTGTCATTAAAAATACAATTTCTTGTAGTAACTACAGGGTTTATGTCGGATTTCGAACTCTTTAAGAGTGGGCTAAGAGTAGCCACTTTTGAGGCTCTAATAGTTTATTACCTCTGTTTTAAAATTATCTTTATAATTACTATTTGCACAAATATTACTCCGTAAGACAAAATAGAAAAAGTGTGTAAAAATGTGGATGGATATGAATATAATATAATCGAAATATAATATAATATAATATAAAAAACATTATGAAACAGAGTAAAACAAAAGGGGTAAAAACCATTTTAAAACGGAGGAAATAGTTTGCAACCGGTCATTAACTCGATTAATTACTGTTTATAAAGAACAAGCTTTATAGCCGTTTATATACAAGTAAAATATTCAAATCAAATTAAACAATGTTTCTTTTGTTGTTGGTTTTGACCACGGGCGCATAATCAATTAGAAAAAACAGAAAAGCAAGGAAAAAGAAACAAAAAGTCAGACAATAAAACCCAGATGAACATCATTTCCGTAGTCACCCACAATCACAATCACAATTCATGTTTATTTAATTAGTCTAAACATCATTAGAAAATTTAGAAAGTCAGCTTTTATGGAAAACTTATTTTATACTTTTACTGTGATCAATGTAGGGACTAATTTGAATTCGTTAGGATACTCCCTAATAATAAGCTAGCATTATTCACAGTTTTATATTGTAATGTTCATTGTATCTTGTATCTTGGATCAATAGTGGAGGATCTATCAATGATAATTTCACTTGATTAAATAAAATAGTGTTGGATAACATTTCTATAAGATTCAATGATTTTTTTTTATTTTTTTGTTAGAATAGGAAAAACTAGTGCAAATTGGGTGTTTAAATTAACATGTGACCTATTGCGTAAAAGAATTAGTGTCAGACTGCCAGTCAGTATGTCAAGACCTCATTAGATCAAAGATATTGGGTGGGATGCAAGAAGTAACACCAACTAAATGAGCGTACAAGGCACCACACTAATTAACTATAAATATTGTGTTAGTCCAATGACATAACGTGACAGGTCATAACTTCCTCTAGATTTTTGTTGAATTGAATCTTTCTATTTTTGGCGAGGCGGGACTAGCTAGCTTGTGTGGGAGATTGGGAAGTATGAGGAGGAAATTAAATGAAGGTTTTGATGAAAGTGGTTGGCCTGGTAGGGATTGTTCGACATCTATACGAATATATCGTTAAACACATTATCATTAAAGGTTCGTGGTGTTATCATATACTCCTTATACAAATACAACCTTTTTATTTTGTTTGATACACTTTACTATCATGCATAAAAAAAGTTTCAAGTTGATAGAACATTCTAAAGATCATTCATTTTTGCTACGGATGCATTATCTTCGACGGATTAGACTTGGACTTTTTTAACTAGAACAAATCTGAACTTGTTGGACCTTATTATTGACTTGATTGAACCCCGATTGAAATTTATATGAACTTGTTAGATATGATTGATACTTAATTATTGGATAACACATGACTTGAATGCAAGAAAGTAAACTTAAAAAAGTAAACTTACTCCGTATTTGTACCTACCTAGCTAGCTAGTCTGATCAGAACTATTGCAAGAGATTAAATTTATTAGACCTTACCTACTTGATTAAAATTATCTGAACTTATTAGAGTTAATACAATTTTCTAAACCCGAAAAAACACCCTATATAACAAAAACACAAGTTAATGCTAATTTTTTTGGGAGTGTAGATGCATGCTTCCTTATAACCCAAAGCTAGATAATGGATTAGTGATGTCTCCACTAGAAGAAAAACAAAAAAGTACTGGCTGAATTCTCCAAGCTTTAATAAGAAATAAATTACTTGACCTAAAAGTGAAGATAATATTAAAGCTACAAAATAAATATGGTAACATTATTGTTAATTTATTACAAAGAGAACAGTAAATGATGCAAAAATAATTGGATATTGGTATACCAAACCTTGAAACTCAATTAAATCGAGAAATTACTAGTGGTTAGAAAGTGACACACTGACCTATAGCAAATGTTGCCCATGTTGTGGGATCCTCATTTCTGTTTTTTTGGTCCTCAAATTTCCATTAAATTCGTCTATGAACTTTATTATTTCTTCACTTTTGTGTTTTTTAGGTACAGAAGGGCAATTTGGGACAACACAAAGAGGGACAAATTTGGGACCGTAGTGAGTGATTGCTTTGGTCCATCACTTGATTGGTCACATAAAAAAAAGACAATATAAAATATATGACCATTCAAAAACTTGTTTATGGATATTAATTATGGATTATGTTTAAGTTTATGGAGTTTTGTATTATTTAACCATGCAAAGCTAGCATCATTAGTATCTTTTTTTTGGAAGTAATTGTCAATCCCTTTTCATAGTATACACTGTGTTAACCCTTTTCATATAATCCAGTATGCATTAAGACTCGACTCATTTGTCAACGAGTTGAATTTTTCAGAGATATTTTGAGTAGTAGGTTCATACTAATTAGAACCAAGTATGACCAGTTTCAAAAAACTTAATCTAAAACTGATCTTATTTTCCGTTCATCTCACTTTTAAGGTAGAGTAGGCGAGATATGTTAGAGAATTATGACATCTCCCCATTTAGATTGACGAGCTAGCTAGATTCGAGTCTAACTCATGGATCACTCATGCATGTAGCTAGGTCTCATATTCATCCAACTCTATACAAATTAGATCTCCTACTTCGTAGATTTCGACTTCTATCTTATATCATATAGCCCAGTTATAACATAAACTCTACTACATATGATATTCTATCATCTAGGATAACTACGTTATCCGAGAGAAATGTGGGAGAATACGTGCACGATGTACTCAGATGCATCTTAGATGTGCCGATAAAGGACTAGCCTATGAAAAAGAGTAAGGTTACACCAGATAAATTAAGGGTAACATGTAACAATAATTTAAGCACTCCTCGATCAATAATTTCCTCATCATAAATAATTATAGGAAAGTCAAACTATGCAATTAGATTTAAAAAGTCAAAAGAATTAAGTATAAACTAAGACGAATGAAAGCCTAATATTCTGGACATAATGATATTCCCTGATGCACACAACACATATAAGAACATGCGATTGAAATCTCTATCTGTCTTTTAAAAAGAACATGCGCTATTCTAGGAAGCAACTTGTCATTTTTCACATTTTTTTGCAAATCTTTGTAACTTGTTAACCAATTTTGCATCACATCAACATGCATTATCACATGCATCAACATTACTATATAATATAAAGTGTGATAATTAGTATATAATATGATTTAACAATACGTTAAGATCTAAATCTCAAATAATTTTGATTCACATTTTCAATTCACACCCAAAAATGCCAAAACATTTGACTATTAATGGTGACATTTCGTAGGATGACTTTCGGTTTTTATATAGGGGATTAGGAGGTCATGCATCATCGACTACAATTTATGAGAGTTTTACTTTAGTTTTGAATTAATAATCTACTATATATACTATCTAAAGCGTTTCTACAAACCAGAAATATGATTTGCATAAGATTCGAACCTCCAACCTCTAATTTCAACAGTAGAGCATTATCCAATCGAGCTATGCGCTTTTATATGTTATCTTTGTAAAATTAATATTAATATAAACAAAAAAATTATCTTGTGAAAACAAAAAACGAACATATTTTAATTAAATGATACAATAATTAATTGTTATTCACATAATAATACGGGGCATCGGTCGTGCCCAAATACTAGTTGTTAAACTGAATTAAGTATTCTAAAGGGTTGGAGCTGATAAATTAATAAGTTGTACTCATGATATATATGGAAATAAAAGTACTCCATAAAAATTGCTAAATCAATGTAAAACAACGATTAGATATAATCATTAAGCCATCCTATATAATAATAAAAATGTCAGTATTTAACAATAATACAGTTCAGGAAAATCATTTCAGCTAATGAGAATATCCCAACTAAGGGAAATTACGTATTCAAATTAACATTTATTACAAATTATGTTAAAGGTTCATCTGCCATTTTCTTTTTTAACTGTCAGACCACATGTCATGTCACTCATTTCCTACCCACTTTAACGTTTAAGTGTAAGACAATTTGATATGGTTCTATCTTATTTGTTGGTACCAATTGAGGTTAGCATGAGTGGTTAAGGGCCTATTGCTCCTTAACCAAGGTCTCGGGTTCGAGCCTTGGGAATGGAAAAAATCTCAACTGGGAGGGATGCTGCCCATCGAGGTACCCATGCAAACTCCCACGGGAGATTACCTCGCCGAAGGCGGTGGAAACTCCTCGTAGTAGAACAAAAAAAAAATCTTATTTGTTGGTGACTTGGTGTCATGCTCATGCACTTCCAACATTCTCCCTATTCCTATCAGCCTCTCCCTTTCCCTCCACCTCCAAGCCTCCACTATTATCTTCAACCGTGGACAAACACAAGCACTATAAATTGTTGCCATAATAAATAATTCCTCAACCTCATAAAATAAGTTGGCAAATTAAAAAAAGATCACATCTCATATACATGCAAACTATAAAACGACAATCTCAACTTTCATCCTTTTCTTTTAAAATTTATTATGTGCAAGTGCTCCATATAACATCAATGTTAATTTCTTTACAACCCATCATTGATAAAATATCAAAATTATTTGGTACTATTAATATTTATCTCATATAAGTACAAATTATATATCACTGTCCCATCACTGATTAAATATCTAAATTATTTTTTGGAACTATTACTTTCTTTTTCTCAATACAAGTACGAAGAATAAGTCACTGGAAATGCCTATAATCCGTACTTATTAGTTTAAAAATTAAAATGGTTGCACTAATATATTGTTAATTAATGTACGGAGTACTAAGTTTATAAACTTTTTTTATGAGAAAAGTTTCAAATCCCAAAATAAAACCAACATGTACTTAGAACAATTTTGGTTTAACATACTCTTACCGCACATTAAGACTAAGTATTTTCCATTGTTATTATCGGGTTCAGTTAAAATACACTTCATTCGTTTTAAAATGTTCATAAAGAAGCATTAATTCGTTTATTATCTTATTTTTCTAGAGGATGTCAACTATCTATTACAGAGTAATTTTTGTTGATTTTTAAATCGACAAGTTTCACTTAACTTGTACAACTGGTTATGGCGGGTGATAATGGTATAATCGATTGTACGTACCATAAACATGATGGTATAATCGATTGTACGTACCATAAACATTCTAGTTAAAGTTTTGGAATAAAATTTAACTACAAAATCTATTTTGTTTCCGAGTACACCCAAAGGTAAACAGATTTAGGTGTACGGTGTACCCTCGCTTAATTTTTTTTTTGCTTGTTTAAGTTCTCTAAATGAACAAAACTACAAATATGAGTAAAAATGAGTCGTGTCTAATTCCTCAGGGAATTATATTTTTGAACAAATAATCAATTACCATACACAATGTCATATATTTTGGAATTATCAAAGTTACATATGATGTTATTTTTTATTTTCTCACTTGCTTATTCGAAGCTTTCAAATGAGCATATTGACAAAATAAGTCTTGGTTGAATGGTGAAAACTCTGATGTCAATATAATGACGATGATGTTTTTTTCTTTAGCTTTTTAGTCATTTTATTTACAATTTTGCCATGCACTGTAATAGATTTCTCAAACATATCAACACGATAACCTACAAATTTCCAAGTAAAACACACATCATTAGATAAACCCGAAAACAAGACGGATATAATAAAATAAAATAACCACCTCCTTATTACAAAATATCCCTTAAAAAAAAAAGGGAAAATGAGCATGATTTCCCCTTAGGTAATTTCATCAAAATCTCACTTTTCACACCCTCCCCAACATAAATGCGCCCCTCTCACTTTCTCTCTCTTCCAGTGCCCACACTCTGAAGTCTCAACCCAGCTCCCTCCAATACACTCTAGATCATCTCCATTAAATTCAAACCCACTACTCCAAATCCTTTAATTTAATCTGGGTATCGCTTCAAACTTATGCAACGCTCTTCCTTCCCAATTTCAGTGCCACCCCCAATTTCATTTATTAGGGTTCTAAATTCCTAACACATTTCAAATCAAAATTAAATTTGACAACTACAGTATTTTTTTTTGTTGATTTTGAGGGTTTGAGAAATGGGAGTTGGGGGCACTAACCAACCCTTGCCTGAATCTGGGTTGGTTAATGCTACCACTATGAATGGAAATGTGAATGTTAATATCAGTATTAATGGTAGTAATACAGATGATCAGAATTTGTTGAAGCTTCAAAAACACCATGTTTCTTGCTGGAGATCTCAAAGGAAGCCATTATCATGGTCATTTGTTTGTGGGATTATGCTATTTGCGCTTGGTTTAATCTCTTTGTTTACTGGCCATGTTGTATCTGATCTTGAGTACTACTCTCAACGCTTGATTAAGCCTCACTTGATCACCAAATGGGTACTTTTTCTCTCTAATCCTGCCTTTTTTTTTTGTTCAATTGTTTAATTTCTGGTTGTTGATTTTTATTTGCATTTTCTATATACCTAATTTTTGTTCAACATTGACTGATTTGGAAGATTGAATCATTGCAACGTTGAGTGCTTTCTGTTTCTCCCTAAATTCTGCCCGATTTTCCCATTTATTTTCTAGTTTATTAACTTTTTTTGCCATATACCTTAATTTTGTTTCATGGGTTTAATTCTGAATGCTAAATTTGGAATTTTAGAAGATTGGATCAAACGCAATGCTGAGTTACTTTCTGTTTCAGTGTTTCACTCTCTGAATTCCACCTGGTTTTATTTTTTTGTTGATTTTTGATTTTTTGTAACTTTTTCATTTTCTGCGGTCATATTTGTTTTTTTCTTCCATTTTAGCTTACTTTTATTTTTAGGTAGGTGGAAAAGTTTAGGCATCTGATTCTGAATTTTGGGTCTTATTTTGGAATATTTTCACTGAATTTGCTGTTCAAGGTAATACCGAAGTAAATTTTATTTCCCAGATAAAACTTTCCTTGTTTAGAACTGATTTCTCCAGGCTTTCAGACTCAGTAAAATAGAAAATGCACAATTGAGGTTTTCATTGCTCAAACTTAGAGTTGGGAGTTCTCTTCAGGAATGTATTTTTTCAGCATGTAGGGATGCGAGTAAGTACTTGTGTTTGAGGGTCTAAATTCTCTTCGTTTACTAGCTGGCTAGGTGACAAAATTAATGCGAAATAGGAGTATTCGGACAATGGAACATACTCCCTTTTTGGTCTGTCCATGTCACTTCCCATATGGCGTATTCAATCATTGATCTACATCCTCCTTTTTTTTTTCTTCCAATGGCCAAGTTAGAATCTAGCTTTGCAGAGAGCTTAATTATGATTATCCGTTTCACTATGGTTCAGGGAATTAGGGCTGATATATGTTCAAGTTAACCTATCATAAAAGGAACTAATTCCTATCAAGGGGACAGAACTACATTTGTGTTTTAATGTAGCCTTGCAATATTTGGACTTATGTTTATGTTAATTATATGAACTTCTAGTGTTGCTTTGTTCTGTAGGCTGCGAGCAGTCATGAACCAATTAATATATGGAAATCAAAATATATCGATGCTTACTACGGATGCAGTAGAAGAGGCCGGCATTTTCGATGTAAGTGTTCATCATTTCCTGAGTAGACATGCATTGATTAGCCTCTGGAGATTACTTAGAGTATTGTGCTACATTCTGTTTAAACGAATGTTCTCTTTGCCTCTGTTGCAAAATGGTTGAGGTTAAAATTTACTGAATGTTCAATCAATTATTTGTTGTCATTTTAATTAAATCTCTTGGGGAAACATGTATTATTGTTGTGAACTAACTGGTGGAGCACATTAGTAAGTCCTGCAATTATTCCACTCCTATTTTCTCTTTTCTTTTGGGTGCAAAGAGGAGCAAGCCTCAAATATCTGCTCCCTATGTTTGGCGTATTATTTTATTAACTTTTTGACCTTTGATACTCAGCTAAGTCAGTTTTTGATTGGTTATGATGTTTTCACTCTGTTTTGGTCCTTTCAAGCATTGATAACAGATCATTCTTAACGTTTAGCTGAGTAAACTCTCACTTGCTGATTGATTGACCTATCTGAAATCACGTACTAGAGTTTCAAACCTCATCATTTCTTTCAGTGTACATTTGTTGACACATCTGTTTTCTGCCAATTGTCTATAGTATTTTTCTTTAGCATAAGCTTCTTGTTGCTCGATGTATTTAAAGATTGATAAAGAAAAAGACAATGTACAAAGTTTCCATATGAAGCGGGGTTCTTGGGATCAGAATATCAGATGTACATGTTGTTGGCTTTTCTTAGATGAAATATACTGGTAGATCATGAAAAGTGAATACTTATAGTCAGTTTAACATCAGAGAAGAAATAACTAGTGGTTTTGGGGATGATGTCATTTCAAAATGTACGTGCTATGTTTTGGCACATCCGCACATAGATTATGCAATTCCAAGGAAGTCTGTCAATATTTTGCAAAAAAAGAAAAGGGAGGGTCTGACACTCTGACTATCTTTCTGAAGGTTGATAATATTACTTTCTTGTCTTCAGTCTGCTCCAGTGCGATTCATATGTTCATTGTTATTCTGATGCATAGATTGCATGAAATTGTATTAGAGACAAAATTCCTAATATACATGTAAATTTATTGGCTGCACAAGAAGAAACAGTGAAACACACAGAGAAGGGGGAAATGATCCTTTGGTGAATCTATTGCTTTTTATGTTAAATTACCTACTTCATATCCTTTAGTATATCTGGTGGCTGCCTTCCTGATGCACCCTTCACTGACCATGAAACAGCTGAATGTTACTTCTTTTCTTCAGCAGTTGACAGTTTATTATGATTCAAATTTATCAGGGATGCTATCTCACTTAAATTCTCTTTTCTTTAGAACCTTGTATGACATACGTGTGTAATAAAAACATTTTGGTGACAAGATGAAACACAAAAGAAGGTTAAATATCTATTGGTGAAATAAAGCTTTGCCTTCTTGTTTGAGGATTACCAACGTTAGATTTTTAGAACCCCAAATAAAGCTCAGCTTCACAAATTATCAGTTGGATTTTTACGAGTGTCTTTCAGCATGCTATCTCACCTTATAATTTCTTTTCCTACTGCACTCCAAACTTCGAAATGGCTCTAAATGATTAAATCTGAAGTTATTGTTTGATATTTATGAGTTAAGTTGGGGATTTTATGTTAATGTACCTCTTCTAATGCTGCCTGATACAATACAGCTGCTGTCCCACAGCGATTTTCAAATGGATATTTGCTTATTGCAACCAGTGGAGGGCTGAATCAACAGAGAACTGGGGTGAGTGGAGGTCTTTCATGATTTACTCTGTTCATGTTGCCATATGCCAGATATTGATTACTCTCTTAACTTTTTTTTATAATCGTCATTATCCTTCTATGGGGATTTATTATCGTATTGTTTTTACAGATTACAGATGCTGTGGTAGTAGCTAGAATACTTAATGCTACTCTAGTTGTTCCCTCACTGGACCACAATTCCTATTGGAAAGATGAGAGGTATGTGGACTTCTTTTACAAAACGGAGCGTGTGTCTCCCAAGACTAATGTGACCATATGTTAATTTTCTTATATCAAAAAAAATTCCATGTGTATGCAGTGACTTTGCAGACATTTTTGATGTTGATTGGTTCATATCTTCTCTTGCAAAGGATGTGAAAATTGTAAAAAGAGTTCCTGATAAAATCATGAGATCTATGGAAAAGCCCCCGTATACAATGCGAGTGCCTAGAAAATCGACCCCCGAAGATTATTTAGAACTCGTCTTGCCAATACTTTTGAGACGACGTGTAAGAATTCTCCTTCTATCTTTTGCTTGTCTTGTTAAAACTAAAATTCCATTACAGTTGAAATTATGACAAACAGTGAATGACCTCTTCCGGTAAATTGGAAGTTTCTGTGTTTCCTTTCACTTTGGCCCAGGAACATCCAGGAAGCTCTATTTGGTTTATAGCTTATTAGAGGAGTCTAGTAATGCCTATAATATGTGCAGGTTGTGCAGCTGTACAAGTTTGACTACAGGCTAGCAAATGACCTTGATTCAGAGCTCCAGAAGTTGCGATGTCGAGTTAATTATCATGCACTGCGATTTACCAAGCCAATACAGGAACTTAGTTCGAAAGTTGTGGTGAAAATGCGTGAGATGTCTAAGCGATTCATTGCAGTTCATTTGAGGTTTGTTTGATCTTGTTGTAAAGTGCTTTAAAAGGGTAACTACTAACTAGGAATAAACTTAACTCTGTATTTCTTGGAATCCCTTTACTCTGCTGGTTTTAATTTATTCCCCCCATACTAAATTTTCTCACTACATGAGAGGCCCCAATGGCTGCTCATTTCTTTTGAAGAAAGATTTTGCACTTAAATTCCTTGGCACCAATTTCTCAAGACTTCTGCTTTTAAGCTCATGCTGCCAAAGTGAGACAGTTATTCCTCAATTCCTATGCAGCCTTTGGTTTTTTCTGTGATATTAGTCATTAGTGTCTTGACAGGACAAACTGATTTCTTGCTTTGTTGTGTTTGAATGTCTATGTTCATGATTCTTTACATATCAAAGTGAAAATGCCTATGTCAGAGATATCTTGTCAGTTTTTCTGGTTTCACTTATGCTAATACACCAAAACAAAAATGTTTGTAACTGTAAACTTGAGACTTTGAGAACCCAACACGTGCAGGTTTGAGCCTGATATGCTTGCATTTTCTGGGTGCTACTATGGTGGAGGTGAAAAGGAGATAAATGAGCTTCGTGAAATCAGGAAGCGATGGGACACATTACCAGTGAGCTTTCTTTCTTTCATATTGCTTTGAACTAAACCTTTTTGTTCCTTTTTTTCTTCTTATTATCACTTGCTTGGATGGTATCCATGGCTCTAAAGTTTTGTAAGTATATTTATAATATAAATTGATCGTACAATCATGTCAATTGTACATCCAATGATCCGATGCATTGTACAAGGCGGAAAATCGCAGTGTAACTCGTTGGAATGGTTATCTGATTCAAGCGGCTAGTTGTCAACCTTATGCATATTGACCAGATGCAACCAGTAACCAAAAATGATACTTTGAAAGTTTGAAGTAAATGGTTCAAAATCTGCTTCCCTGGGCATTAAACCCAGTTTTAATTCCCAAAACGTGGTCTTCATCCCCTCAACGGTGTCCTGTCAACCCACTTTATAAAAGGGAACTGAAAAAAGAAGCGTTACACTTTAAGAATTACCAAAATAGTGACTTTGGAGTTCATTAATATGGATACGTGTATTTCTACAGTGGGTAAAACTAAATACTCGTGAGTCGTGACTATACGTTTGATTTAGAAGCTTCAACGTAATAGTGTAATACCTTTTCTTATGGCTCCTCTTTTGACCTAACCTTTTTATATCGAGATACTACGTGTTACCTTTTCAAGGTTTATTGACCAGCTCATAATCAACAAAACCTCTTGCATAACATATTTTCTCATTAAGTTTTGTGAAACAGAACAAAACTGATATGTTTTCCTTAGTGTTGAGTATGATTTCATCTTGCTTTGCATATCCTCAATAGACGGGGTAAGATTTTGGTGGCTGCTTAGATCATTGGTTTTAGGAAAATGGTATGTATAAGGAACTAAAGTGAAAATATTAAGCTAAACCAAACATTTATTACACTGATCGATGTGTGATATTGGCATGCATTCCCGAGTTAATACCAATTTAGGAAATGTATTATATGCTTATACACTCCTTAAAACCTATGGTTGTATGTTCCTTATCCCTTGATTTTAGGGTACTTGACTTTACAACAAATTTGGTGATCTATGAGTTTTGGAAGTTCATTATCCCAGTGAAGTGAACTTGGAGACAATTTTATCAAATTGTGTCTTGCAAACTTATCTGATCTAGACTTCTAGCTGAACCAAGCGACTTGGTGTCATGCCTTGTAATTGTCAAATCTACCTTCTCAACTTTCCCAGAACCGGACTTGTAATTTTAATCTTGTTGCTGATTCCCTCTGTTTATTTAGGATTTGAGCCCTCTCGAAGAGCGTAAAAGAGGAAAGTGTCCACTTACTCCTGAAGAAGTTGGTCTTATGCTGCGAGCACTTGGCTATAAGAATGATACTTACCTCTATGTGGCGTCGGGTGAAATTTATGGTGGGGAGGCAACTCTACAACCGCTCAGGGAACTTTTTCCAAACTTTCGCACAAAGGAGATCCTTGCTGGCGAGGAGTTGAATTCTCTCATGCCTTTCTCTTCTCGTCTTGCTGCCATTGACTACATAGTATGTGATGAGAGTGACGTATTTGTGACCAACAACAATGGGAATATGGTAAAGATACTTGCAGGTCGCAGGTAAAACCCAAACTTTTAAACGTTTACTGACATGTTTTATGCTTGCGGTTTGTTGAGTTTGAAATGCTGATATTGTTGATAACAGATGCTTGCAAGAAAAAACTTGAGGGTTATACTATGCTTGGTTTTCTTTTTTGCTTCATGAAACAGGCTTGAGAATAGTCCTTTTAGGAGTTCTAAGAAACAACACCCTATATGTCTCCAACCAGTTGGTGTGTGTGTGTCCATATGCTTGTAGCTTACTTTAATCAATCATGATCGATAGAAAATACATTTCTAAAGAAACGCTTGAAACACCTTTTTGAAATGGCTATTAGGAGAAGTATTAAAAAGGTATAACTTGACAATATGAACGACCTTACTTCAGGATCTTATTTAACACTCTAGTTCGGAATTTCATAATGAACAAACCTAAAGTTTAAACTTAAAGATGGGATGACTCGGTGTATATAGTGCTTTTCCAAAGTGATTATGCTAAGCTAATATTTGAGCACCAATACTGGTGGTAGGAAACACCCCAACCCCGGAAAAAAGGAAGGTTAACAAAAAGTTTTGAGAGGAAAATATTGGTGTGTGGAAAATCGGTAATCCTGTGATTTTTTTACTGTCAGAGACTTAACTTCTGCCAATTTACCCTCTTATTCAGGAGATATATGGGTCACAAGAGGACAATTAAACCGAATGCAAAAAGGCTTAGCGCTTTATTCATGTCCCGGGATACAATGGACTGGCGTACATTCGCTAAAAAGGTCAAGTCAGCCCAGAGGGGATTCATGGGCGAACCAGATGAAATGAAACCCGGAAGGGGTGAGTTTCATGAATTTCCAGCCGCTTGCATATGCAGGAGACGAACTAGCAGATCTAATAGCAGCATTAGTGAAGAATTTGACATTTCTGAGAGCGAGAGGTGGCGTAGATTGAACAACACGGCTATTGCAGAAAAGTTGGGATCTCCGAAAGACTCAGAAGATGATGAATTTTTGCCTAGATTGTGATTGTGGTAAAAGTTATCATCAAATTACATGAGTCTCAAAGTAATAGGTTTAGTTTTTTTGAGTGGGTTTTGGTCTGACGAAATTCGAGCTAGATTGATGTAAATATCAGTTAGAACACTCAGATGACCTCCAATTGTTTATAAATGGGTTTTTTTTGCAGTTTATGTAGGTAGATCTGAAACTGATTCTTTGTGTGATAAGACCCAAGACGTATGACCTAGCATTTAGGCTTTGCTCTCTGTTGTTTGATATACTCATTTGCTAAAGCAGAAGAGCAATGGCAACTTTTATATCGATATGTTCATTCTTTTAAAAGTGGTTTGTTAGTTACAGTCTTACAGAAATATACTCACTCTGTCTCTTTTTGTTTGCCCCATTTTCCTTGATATTTCTTTGAGATTGATACATACTAGTATTTTTCCACTTCTTATTGGTCATTGTATTATTTAGAGAGGTGTATTTTATCAAAAAGATTATTGCCTTGCAAAATTGCCCAACTGATTTCCGATAATAATGCTAGATTATGCTCATGTGGAAGGTAAAATGAGAATCAACCTAAATTGGGGGATGTATTTTGAGAATAATGAGAATTAACCTAAATTGGTGGTGTATTTTGGGAATTTCAGCATCGTCTGAAGTTTTTGTTAACCATGGAGGAGAAAATAACCAAATGTTAACCAGTAAATTGTTTTGTTTTAACCTTTTTTTTGTCTTATATTGTAGGTTAATAGCACTTGTACGTAGGATTGTCTAAATACAAAATCATTATTATACTTTAAATTAATTAAAATATAGGAAAAATTACTTTAAATAATCCAACCTTTAGACGATTTTTCGTTAATAATCCAACCTTTTGATTATTATCTAATAATCCAACCTTTGCACCCCATTAACTTTTATTGCACCAAAATGACGGAGAACCGGTTGAGAAGGTCAAATTTATAAAAAGAAAAAAAAATATTAATTTCTGCCTCCTTTTTACTCCTTCCTCTGTTTCTTTCACTGTTGAGCTCCTTCTACCTTTCAGCCATGGTCTCATGAAAGAACACCATAATTTCCGCCCCTTTATACACTCACAACACCCAAAAATCTCCCATAAAATACCATAAATCAATGACCATAACCACCGCAAAAGTACCACGAACCCAATCAGCCTCGAATATCTCCTATCTTTCTCTCTCGTTCCCCTGTTTTTCTCTCTCCTCCGCAACACCGTATCCCCCTACGAGCATCCTCGTCCCCCCCTCCCAGCTACCACCAGCCCTATTAGAAAAGCTACCCTGCCTCCATGAAACATAGACCCAACATGGAAGCTGTGGAGAGAGAAATTGAGCAGTCGTTAATGGCGACAACGACGATGACACACAAGAGTTCAGATGATTCAAACTTTCTGTAAATCAAGATGAAGCAGAAGCATCAAAAGACAAAAGCCCCAAAAACTGAAGAAGCAAAAGGGTGTATTGGGATTTGATTTTGATTTTGATTTGATGAAAAGTTTAAGTGATTTTGATTGATACCAAATGTCTGGAGTTTAATTTCATTAACATATTAGCAAATTTGCGGTATTTAATTTGATTTTTTTTTTTTAATATATTGATTTTAATTTTGATTTGGATGAATAGAGTTTAATGTTGAAAGAGGAGGGAGGAAGGACGAAGGAGGAAGGAATGAAAAATAAAGAAAGTATTTTTTTTAATTTTTTTTTCTTCAAATTATAACGAATGGTTGTATGACACGTGGTATGTTACCTGCTGTATCAGGTTAATGACCGGTAAGGTGCAATAAAAGTTAATGGGGTGCAAAGGTTGGATTATTATATAATAATTAAAAGGTCGGATTATTAACGGAAAATCGTCGAAAGGTTGGATTATTTAAAGTAATTTTTCCTAAAATATATAAAAATATTAATTAAAAAAAGGATAAAAATGAGTTTATTAAAAAAATAAAATAGTACTCCGTAAGTATGTCAACAAATCATATCAATGTTATTATATTATGCGGTAACTTTTGTGTAAGACCGTCTTACCGGGAAGACCACTTTGATTACTTAACTAATTGGTTTCATTGCTTAACTAATTAGTGCTAATATTTTACTAATTAGTTTCATTGTTTAACTAATTGATTTTAGTGTTTAACTAATTATTTCTAGTGAGTAACTAATTGATTTCATTGCTTACCTAATTAGTGCAAGTACTTTACTAATTGATTTTAGTGTTTAACTAATTATTCTAATGAATAACTAATTGATTTAATTGCTTAACTCATATGATACCAATGTAGTCTTTTGTGTAAGACCGCCTTATATAAAAGTTTGTATTTATTATGTGGATGTTAGCCACATTAGTTGGTAAAGTCTTGAGAAGTGGTACTCAAAACCTGGGATTAAATCCTAATTCATCTATATATCTCATCTTATCTCTCTCTATAGATATATTAAATCATCTATCCCACTCTACATCACTACATTTGACAAATGTGTTGATCATTTGATTATTAAAAGTACTTTCGGGCATAAAACTACTACGTAGTAACGAACATTGTTTGCTAAAATTCTTTGCACAAAATAAAATCAATACGAATTATTCAATCAAAATCCGAATCCTAAACCATCATAAAATTACAAAGGTTCCTCCAAAAGCACCAAACCCACTTCAGAATTACCCAAAAAACAATGACTTTTAACCTTCAAATTTCTCCTAAACCAATTACTAACCACTAATTCTTCCATCTTCCTAACCATTTTTACCACAAAATTTTCACCTTTACCGGTCAACGGTTCAGTCAAAACAGTAAAAAACCCATTCCGGTTCCCGAATACAATATCAGTAAACCGGCGATCCCCCACCATAACAACCTCCATGGGCTGACACCCGAGTTGCCTCTCTATCTCCTCCGACCCGCCACCCGGTTTCTTCACCCTATGCCGCACCACTTTAACCCCTAATTCTCTCTCCACCGCCGCCGCCTTCGACTCGTCCGGGTCGAACTCGTATAACCCCACCGAGTTACTTAACACGGCGACGTTCCCTTCGCCGAAAACCGCCTTGCAGCTCTCCATTGACAAACGAAGTGGGTCCCACAAGGTTAAGGAATAGGGTAAGGTGATGGTGTTATCCTTGTCGAAAACCACTCCTCTGAATCCTTTCCGATGGAGTTCTTCCCAGTTGATGTACCGAATGTTGGGGACTTTCAGGTGAGGTAGGAGCAAATTGGGGTTGTTTGTTAAGACTTTTGATGCGGAGATTATGCCCTCGAGGTTGAATCGTTGGCCGATTGCAGATTTGAGTTTTGCCCACCACATGTTTGGGGAAATGCGTAAGTGAAATTGCGGGGTTTTTTCTGCGCTAAGATTGATTTGTTTTCTCTCTCTTCTGATGCAGAGATTTCTGGGGTTTTTTAATGGGGTTGGATTGATAGGAGTTGGATTTAAGAAGTTTTTTTTGCAGTGAGCTTTTGTCGGTGAAAAATTGCAGATATTTGGCTGGAAAATTAGAGGGGTTGAATGAGCCATTTATGTGGGTTTGGATCCTCGCTTGATTAAACCTCACTTAATTACCAACTGGGTAGCTTTTCTCTTTCTAAATTCTGCCTTTTATTTTTTTCAATTTTTTATTTTCCGGGTTGTTGCTTTTTATTTATTTTCCATATACCTAATTTTGGAAAATCGGTTTAAGACTATGTTACTCGGACTCTTCACTTTATCTCAAGTACCCAGGTCAGATTTTTGACATTACGACATGAGTACGGATACTCCGGCACTTCATTCGACTTAAATCATGGAAAATTTTCATAATTTAGCCGAATCGTACATTTGGACTTGACATTACGACATGAGTACGGATACTCCGGCACTTCATTCGACTTAAATCATGGAAAATTTTCATAATTTAGCCGAATCGTACATTTGGACTTGACATTACGACATGAGTACGGATACTCCGGCACTTCATTCGACTTAAATCATGGAAAATTTTCATAATTTAGCCGAATCGTACATTTAAACTTGACATTACGACGTGATTACGGATACTTCGACACTTCATTCGACTGAAATTATGGAAAATTTTCATAATTTAGCCGAATCGTACATTTGGACACGTACTCGTGTCCAACACTACTACACTAGTAACCGAGTCCAAATAACATTGTAACATAGTAGGTTTAACTGTTTAAGACATGAACTGACTTTGAAGATTGAATCATTGCAATGTTGAGCTGCTTTCTGTTTCTTCCATTTATTTTCTACTTTCTTTCAGCATGACATCTCACATTAGAATTCCTAATTTCATGATTTACTCTGTTCATGCCATATGCCTATATTGATTACTCTCTTCATTTTTTTTATAACAATCATTATCCTTTTATATGGATTTATAATCTTATTGTTTTACAGATAACAATAGTTAAATTCAAATAAACTGGAAGACTAGATACATCTAGCATACTATAAGTTGGGGTAACAGTTAAGTGTAGGGATTTGCAAAGAAAAGATCAATAATCACAATATTAGCAAAGCAAAGATCAATAATCACAATATTAGCAAAGGAAAGATCAATACTCGATCCGTATGTCTTATCTTCCAAACTGGTTTATTTGCTTAATGAGTACTCTTGGCTTAATGGCTTGCAACCACAACGTTTGAGCCTATTAGTTCAATACGGTAGAGCGTTGTGTGAAATATACACAAAGACGTTGGTTCAACTCCTACATGGGCTACAAGATTCAAAACATACATCACGTACAACATAAAACCGGAGGAAGTATCATAGTGTGATTTTGCAAATACATGTTTGAGTTAAGAAACATGGGGCTCCAAAACAACTTTCTCAGGGATGACGGATCTTGAGCAGCTTTATAAGGGGGTCGGTAGAAAAATTAAGCAATATGGTATGGAATATATACAATTATATACAAATTTTAGGGAGGAGCCGGAACCAAAAACACACTACAACATTTATTGCCGGGGCAGACCCACCCAGGCCCACCCAGGCCATAACTAAGAACCGCCACTGTCGGGAATGTAAATAGCTTCACTTGCACTCACATTAGAAGATAACACAGTTTCGCTCAAACTCGATAGTAACTTATCCACTTAAACTCAACAATCATTATTCAATCCATTGTCTAACATTGACAATGATTCTACAAAATTAGATGCTTTGGGAGCTACCTTTACAAATTACAAATTTTAGACCTAAGGCTTTATTATATCTACGAGTAGCATCCAACCGAGCCACCGAGGGTCCTTGAGACGGAGGATTTACGCTCGTATATTAGGTAACTTTTAACATGTTTTCATTAACCTTTTATATTGTGAATTAATTTCTTGTGGGTAAATTTTTAAAATAGTTATTTGGTTTCCTCAATGTATTATTATTATGAGCTATTTGAAGAGGTAATTTTGTTAAAGAGAAAAAAAAATTCCACTAAAAATAAACGACTTTTACATTATATCGGGTAACTTTACCACCGCTACGATATTTATTTTACACGAGTCTTTAATTAGGTGTTTTTGACAAAATATTGTATTGTCTTGGCGCACTCGGTATGTAATAAATTAATTGTACACCAGTCACTTTTACCGGAATTAATTTTTCATGTGTAATTTTTACCTTTTACTAGATAAATTTTAAATATTTTGAATTATCTTTATGTCAACCTTACCAACATTTATGGTACAATATCTTTAAGGCAAATTTGCCAAAAATGACCTTTTATAACTCAAATTTTGCGATAAAGTACCTTATATAATTTTTTTTATGAAACCTTGCCTTAGTGTAATTTTTTTTGCGAGAAAGGAACTAAGGGAAGTTTCCGGCATTGACTGTGATTTTCCGGCCATTAACTTGCACGTGAGGCTTAAGTTGGCTAAAGACACTGATTTTCCCGAGTCTTGAATTTTTAAACTTGATTTTATTTCTATTTTTTTTTCAAATATAGGTTTTAAAGCTTAGGGTTTAGGGCTTCGAATTTTGGATGTGTGGTTAGCAAAATAAAGCCACACGTGCTTCTCACGTGCAAGTCAATGCCGGAAACTTACTTTTGGTTGTCTTACGCAAAAAAAATTACATTAAGGTGTGATTTCACAAAAAAAATAAATTATATAAGGTTCTATCTCACAAAAAAATTTACATTAAAGTGTGATTTTACAAAATAAATTATATAAGTTTTTTTCTCGCAATATTTGGGTTATAAAATGTCCTTTTTAGCAAATTTGCCTATCCTTAGAATGTATGATTTAGATAAAACTCTACCCTGTAGAGTTTTATTAAAACTCTAGAGAATCCAGACTCTTAAATAAGATATTATAGAGTTTTGAATGAGATAGATTTATGGGAAGTATTTCCAAGCCTAGAATTCCAGTCGTGTTTGGTTATGGAGATGTATTATTGTGTTATAAATAAACTCGAAAAATCAGAGTACTCCGTATTACTTCCTCCATTCTTATTTACATGACACAATTGTACTTTCGACACTATTCACACATGTTCCTTTGACTTACTTTTGTAATTTATACATAAAAAAAAACATAGTCGTGTGGGATCTTATTAGATTCGTCTCAATAAATATTTTTTAAATATCAACTTTTTATAATTTTTACTTATCCATAATAAAAGATATTAACGTTTGAAATCGTGCATTGGCAAACGTGCCTAAATAATTGTGTTATTTAAAAAAGAATAGAGGAAGTATTATTCTTAATTATTATATTTGCAGACTTGCAGTGCAGTTCCTACGAATTAGATGGCATGAGGGTATTATGAGCCTACATGAGGATATGTTGATAGAGATCCTATTGCGATTGCCAGAGAAATCGTTGGTACAATTTACTTGTGTTTGTAAGCATTGGCTCTCTATCATTACATCATATGAATTTATAATGAAATTGTTAGAATATAATACGGTTTTTTCATGAAATGCCCCTGAGGTTTCACGAAATTCACCAAATACCCCTGCGTGTTTCAAAATACATAATATACCCCTATTTTTTTCGTACTGTTCACCAAATACCCCTATTTTGACTTTCCGTTAGTCCTCCGTTAAGTCCTGTTTATAATTCAACAAATGCACCTATTTATAAACTTTTTGCACAATATACACCTATTTATAAACTTGTTTGCACCAAATACCCAAACTGCTTTTAAACTGCAGAATTTGATTCTAACCGCTAGTTTGCATTTCTACTTTTTCCTAGCAATATGAAGTAGAGCAATTAATAACAAATTTCCAGCAATAAACAGGGATTATATTCCATAAAAAACTGATTAATTTGTAGAGTAGCTTTATATATATATATTTGAAGTATATATTGGCAGTTGTTAAACAAGTATAAAGACAAAGAGAAGTCCCAACTCGTACTTCCTTGCAGCAGTTGCAAGGTTATGACCTGTGGTAATCCTTGCTCTAGCTACCTTAGAAATACAGAAATAACTAAGCGAGGGAACTAGATTGTGAATTCAGAGCAATAATTTGATAAGGATTAACATCAGAGCAATAATTTAACCCAGTATTTTGCTTCAGGGTTGTGTTAGTAGTTTTATTACAATGGCAATGTTCTACGTGCTGGGCATTACTGAGATAATTAGGATTCTAAAACAAACAGAAGCAGTAGACTTGTTGAGCAGGTGCCACCCTCCGTGCCCATACTCAACAATCTCCTTAATGATCTCAACCTCGACATCACCGGAGTCACTTCATTCATTGCCGGTGGTGGCACAAAATTCATATAGTCATCTCCCATTTTTTGCACTTTTTTGCTTGTATTGATTCAAGTGAAATAAAAATTATTTACATAAATTAAGATAAACCCAGATTTGGAATTTAACAGAAGAACAAAACCCATAAAGGAATCCTTAAAATTCAGAAGCGCGCAAAACCCAGATTGAAAATATTGTAAACGTCGGCGGCGATAATTGAGTCGATGATGGAGTCGAATTGTTGTTGCTAGGGTGAATAATTGAAGAAGTTTTAGCTGTTTGGAGTTTGGTAGGGAGAAGGAGTTGGTTCGAGGAGAGAGCATTGAGCAGGCACTGCCGTCTTCTCCTTCCTTCGTTGCCGTCGCGCCGTCTTCTCCTTCCTTCGTTGCCGCCGTGCCGTCTTCTCCTTCCTTCGTTGCCGCCGCGCCGTCTTCTCCTTCCTTCGATGCCGCCGCGCCGTCTTCTCCTTCCTTCCTCGATCTCCTCTCGCCGCCAGCCTTCAACCTTCGTCGGCGGCAATAGTGGATTCTCCGGACTTCCTACCACCTGCACTACCCAATCACCGGAAGAAGAGGCTTGTATTTCTGGGTAATTTGAGGTGAATCAATGGTTATTGATTAATTGGGGGTGAGATTGAAGATGGGTAAGAAACAACAGAGGAGATGAGAGGAGAGAGAAGGAAAGATATTTTTTTTTTAAGTTAAAATGTCGAATATTGGTAATAAGGGTATAAACGTAAATTAATACTAACGGATCACTAACGGCCATTAAATCCAAGGGTATTTGGTGCACTTTAAGTTTAAATAGGGGTATATTATGTATTTTGAAACACGCAGGGGTATTTGGTGAATTTCGTAAAACCTCAGGGGCATTTCATGAAAAAACCGAATATAATAATATACCTTGAATCGGTTAAAGCCTTTCCTGCAACGCCTCAGCACAAGGTCTAGAGACGACGCATCCTATCTGTTTTGAGCCTATTTTTTTGATTTGTAATTCTCTGGCTTTTGTAATATGTACTCTTCAAAATCAATAGTGAATCTTTAAAGTTATTTATAATCTTTCTTGTTTCCGTTATAACACAAACATTATGCCTAGCCAAGGTTGTTTGTTTTCATGATAATCACTCTGTCCCTTTTCGTTTGTCCCTTTTACTGTTTTAGGCCGTCTAGATTTCCGCATTACCGTAGTAAAATATAATTTGTCTACCACTTTTACCACTTTTCGATTTCACACAACTATTCTTAATAAAACACTATTGGTGTTTTAAGCAAACAATTAGGGACGGAAGGAATAATAATCTGAGTTCCATTGTGGTGCTAATTCTTGGAGGCAGGTTGATGATGTCAGTTTTAATTTTGAGCTGCTAGCTGGTGGTCGTTGTTGTTGTAGCTCAACTGGTCGCATGTGCAATTGGATATTTGGATGTTGAGGAATTCTGGGTACTACCGTACTATAGCTCTTACTATTCCCTTCTCTCGTTGGACATGGTTGGTGGATGAGGTATTCATTGAGACACCTCTAAAAATTATTAGGTGTATCCGGGTGTACGGTGTAACCAATGATATTTTTATACCCATTGATAGTCCCTATTACATTTTCTCCTCAATGTAAGGAGGAAAATGATTTTCTCCTCAATGTAAGCAGAAAAAAAATGTGAGAGGTTGCACGGTGTACCCGGGTGCATGTAATATATCTCTTCCAATTCAAAATCGTGATTCTACTTTGAATTGGAAGGCACTCTTAGAAATCGAATGTAAAATCAAATTACGATTTTACAAACGAGTATAATCAAGATTTCATTTAAAGTGCTTATATTATAGGTGAAAAACTTAATAATTGAAATATATAGTTGTTTAATAGCTAAACAAGCAATAATTTGTAATAATAACTTTTTCAACATGATTTAAATTTACGAGGTTTTCACTAGTCAATAAAAAGTGTAGAATCGTAACTCGAATAGTGGACCATATTTAAACCGTAAAATCGCGATTTTTATAACCTTGTATCTGGATGGTATATTTTTGTATGCATATATGAGTTCTGAAGGAGTATAGTCCAAGTTGATTTTGGAACAAACAACTGTTGAAATCCAATGTTATCACATCTGAGTTGTCCCACGTTGGAGAAAGAGGAGAGAACAGTTCACAAGCAAATCAGCTCGGCTCATTGACACCCCTAGCGGAAGAATAATTGAAGTCTCACCCTTTATTTAGCATATTTGGGATAGGGTAGACGTGTAGTACTGTACCAATAACGCATCATAAACTTGAATCCGTTTCCCTCGGCAATCAAATAAAACTTGATTGACAGACCACAAGGGCAAAATTCTCTGTTACCAAATCTAGTTTTGGCCATCATTAAGTTAAACCTTATTAAAGGCCACTTTTCATGAAGAACTGAAGTGCCTAATCCACCCAAAAAAAACCCAGAGATGGCAACTAATGAACAAAAGTAAAACGCTATAGGAAGGCACCTTCAAGCCTAACTATACCAAGTGCAATCATGTACAACCGTCTTTGAGTGAGGAACCCGAGAGTAGGATCCACATTTTAAAGACCTACACTCAAAATATAAACATCTACAGACCAGATTTTACATCTAAAACTAAACTGAGTAATTCTGGTCCTAGTTCCTAACAAAGTAACTATAAATATACAGACTGTGGACTAATAATGAATCAGTACTTCTCCGCTTCCCGAGATGGGTTGAACCTCAAAATAGCACGCCGCCAAGAGTTATTTTCCTGCTATAATAAAGGTCAGTTTCATCTCATTTCAACACATAATGAATGCGTGCATTGATAACAGAGATAGTAAGTACCTCTAGTTGGCAAGTTCTTTTTATTTTTTTCATGTGAAACAGAAGCGATCTTAGGAATCACCATTGAACTCTGGAAACCTTCTAAAAGCTGCATTACAAAAAAAAAATCAGTTACTCATGCAAGCAAATGAAGCTCAAGCAACTATTCACATGCAACCAGCCAAAAGTAGAGATGCTTCTAAGTTTGTCACCGCGTATGTTGAGCAACCATCTATATGATATGAAAGATACTAGACATCTACGTAAGAAGAAGGACCCTACTGAACCAGAACCTATCTCAGGTTAGCAAGCCTAGCTACGCAGGTCTACGCTTGATTTACTCCCAACATTCCAGAGCTGATGGGGATACCTTTGACCACCAAGTCACAAGGAGGGTTCCTCACCAACTTGTGTTGGTTTATGTAAACAGCCAACATGCCTTTTAGTTCAGCACAAAACCAATCTACGTTAGAAAAAAGGATTATACCCATTTGCTCATCATCTACCCTTACATCAGAAGAGTACGCCCTTTCGTTCAAAGGAACAATTTTGCCTCTTGGTATCAACATTTGTTCCAAACTGATGTATTTACCTTTATATAATTTGTTGTAATGGGATCACCTTGACCTCATATTTATTGAAGCCCCTTATCCTTACTATGTTCAGTATCCGTACAAAACCCTACAAATAAAAACTCCAAATTATCCCCAACTTATGGTACGTTCTATTCGAATTATTTTATCTGAACTTGTTTGAAACTATCTGAACTTATAACGTCTGACATTTGCTAAACTTGTGAGTGTTGCAGCTTATTTTATCTGAAATAAGTCAAAACAGGTCAAACAGAAATACCCTTGCTCTTTTTCAACCTCTATACCCCTCAGACCCTCACTGCTCTAGACACATGGACCTTCTCCTGGATCAATAAAGAGAAAACAGAACCCTTTCACTTTTGCTCACCATCACCCCTTCATGATATCAAAATACCTAATAGTGCATGCTGTGCATCTAGCTTTGGTGTACATATGAAGTCATAAAATGATTGGGCCTATTCTATCAAGAGGCTAGAAACTTTCCTGACCCAAAAACACATTGTTTACCAAATTGAAAATCTTCATATTATTCTAGAAGCCTACTGAAGACAAAGAAGAATTACAAATATAATAAGAATTACAAAGAAGAATTACAAAGAAGCCAACAAGAATTAGTAGACAACAAGAATTACAAAGAAGCCAGAAGCCAGTAGCACAGAAAGTTATGCTAATCAGTAATCACAACTTCAAACAAATCTAGTTTGATACAGCTCCATGAGGTATGTACCTTGTTCCTCCCCAATAAAAAAAACCCTCAATCCAATCACCTTTTCACATACACATGTACCTTGATTGTGCATCCCTCATATATACTTAGCGAATACCACTGCATTAAAAAAAACACCTGAAGCACAAGACTCAATTGGTGATTATCCCTGGGTGCTTAAGGCGCTTAAAATTAAAGAGGGACACCTCCAAGCCACCTTTTTGAAATTACAGCTTTATGTTTATTAATGAAAAAGAAAAACCCCAACCCAGTGCCCTTTTTATATGACGTGATAAACTGATAGTACACTCTTAGAAAAATGAGTGCCTTTGAGTTTCCACTTAGAATATGAACATCTACGTAATATACTGTTTACAGCAGATTGATCTTATACAGCTGTAAGTCCTGTAACAAGGTTCTGGGACCCCTATCAACTGAGATACCAAGATATGAATATATTGATTTGAATATTAGGTGACAGGAAAGATTTCACAGGTTTCTCTGCAGGAAAAGATGACCAATGGAAGATTGCGAATAGTTTAAGGGATGACCTAGTAGGTCAGCAATGGGAAAAGGATACCCCTACGAACGATTTTCAGAAAACTGGTTTTTATCCTGAGCATATTATGGATACTTTCAAGGATAAGCCTCTCCAGTCTTCAGCTTTAGAAAGGTGAATGGAGAGCTGAAAAGTCAGAAGACTTTTACGAATTCAACAGCTCCTATCCATAAGATTGGACTAAAATGGCCAGGGGATATGGAAGAGGATGTCGGCAGTCAAGCCATGCTGAAGAGATTAAAATTTCTTTGGATGATCCAGTGGACAAAGAATTGGGTCTCAGAACCTCATCTACAAAAGATCTTCCTGTATGCGGGACTCAAAATTGGAAATCAAAAATTACAATATGGGGGATAATTAATAATGTGCATTAGTTAAGGATTTCTTAATGGGGTGAAAGGATATGAACTTAATTGAAAACAAAAAATATTCAAAACCAGTAACTAAGAATAAAGAGTACATTTCTCCCTCCATCACATAAATTATCACGCTTCCTTAATATGAACAAAACAGAATTTCACATGTTTTTAAGGTTAAAATGTTAAATAACCTGTTTCACTCCCATGATACCTATTTTCTTCCACCCTACTCCTTAAAAATGCCACAAGGCTATTCCCATCAATATTCTAGTCTTCATTTTGGCGCAGATTTCATAGACCGCTTTCTAAAATGATACTCTAAAGAATTAATGAGTGATATACCTGATTTTTAAGGACATAAGAAAAACATAACTCCAATACTGTTCTTCAAAATTAGTTTTCAAAGCTCAAGGATACAATCTCCACTAGTCCAGAATCAAGTTTGTCCGGGCCATCAGGTTATACGGAGTGTTTTCTAACATATTTTGTTAAAAATAATTTCTTCTGAGTACCTGACTTAGTAACTACTTTGCAGAATATTCAATATGAGAAAATCAACCATCCAACAAGAATGGAAAGAAGTATACGTGAACAAATAATAGTAGGGAAAACATACTCTGTGTGATGGCTGGATTCTGCGATTAGATCTACGAGGCTCAGATGCATCCAGGGTAGACTTATCAGTATTAGCCAAGTAGGCTTTGTCCTCCTCTATTTTCCTCAACTTTCCAACAGAAGGGACTAGTTTTCCTCTATTTAGTCTATCAGACTTGGTATTTGATGAAGAGATCTTCTTAGATGCACTACTTAGAGAATGAGAAAGCAAAGACGACAGCGGAGCTTCTGTTGCATCTTCACAGGTATCGGAGCCATGATCTGTTGATTTTTCAGATGTATCATCATGACCATTAGAATCCTCTGTATCTATCCCTTTGCCAGTCGAATTTTTAACATCTCGAGTCAATGTTGACCTAAAATTTCCCCTTTGAGGAAGGGTGCTGTGAGCTTTACGAGTGTTAACAACTCTAGGCATGGATTCAACCGTTCGTTTTTCCTTAGTGTCATTTCTTGATGGAACTTTCCATCCTCGTGAAGCTGCTCCCTGCGGCATCAAGTATTTAGTGAATTTGACTGATTCGTTGACTTCACCACTCTTATTGCTCTTATTTGCAGGAAAATGTTTGCTGACTTCCATGAATTTCCGCTTCTTTCCAGTTGGCTTAGGGACTCCAAAGATTACTCTTGATCCTTCCTTCTGCTGGTTTGTTCTCAAAGGTCGACGTACATCACGCTTGTTAACGTCATTGGTAGTTTTACCAATGTCAAATGTTCTCTCACTAGTAGACAAAGTAAAGCATTTCGATGGTTCGTGTTTCCCCAAAGCAGAAACCACATTACTTGATTCTTTATCGTTTGCATTGGTAGCTATTTGAGGAACCTCCAACTTTTGGCGTTTCTCCTGTGGCACATCACCCTGCACACCAGAATTAAGAATTTCAATAGAATGACAACAATTCAGTAACCAAAAAGATCAATATAACAAGTAATTTATTGGAAAAGTGATTTTATTTGCGTATTTGCTCCCGACTAAAGTGAAGCAGAAAGTAACAAATGAGATTAATGAAGAGCAGCGAACTATCTCTATATAGATAGTATCCAGTCAAGGAAAGAGTGCACTGATGAATTTGTTAAATTAATTAAAGATGGGGTTTTGCCAAACATAGCTCTAAGGGTAATGGACAAAATTAAAAACATTTCCCAAAATATTAAAAATTTGGGAACTAAGATAAAATCACAGCGTAATAAAGTATTGACAACCCGGGTGTTAGGGAATATTCTTAAAACAATACCTGTTCAGAAGCGTTTTGTCCTCTTGAAGAGGACCATTCAACCCATTTACCGTCAATCCATGAGAGCGATGCCCGCAAATTCCACGCCCTAACTGTTGGGGTCTCCCCTTGGGCTGCAGCAGGTTAATCAGTCAGAAGAAAGTAACTCCCTTTAGAAAAACAAGGAAAAGATCACACATAAAACTTAATGAGAACCTGGAATATGGACTTTTAATGTAGTTTCGTCCTTTTCGTTTTTATCAGTCACTACACCTTCCCACCAGCTGGAAAAGGAAATAGAAACAAACGTCATATAAATTTCCTTAAAAGTAAAAGGTAACAGACAATAATTAACCGAGAGGCAGGAAAAAGAACAATGTGCTAGTTTTTTTTATAACTTTTCATGATAAGCAAATTTAGCATGAAAACCTTACATTTCCCCATCTCAAGAAAAGCCATGAGAAAATCACAGCGTAAAAAATCGTTTCCATAATGGGAATATATCAAGCCCAAACATGCAACAACACCCCCTCCCCTTGCCCTTCTCTTAAAAGAGATAAATCATGCTCTATTGACTCGTAGCAAATCTAAAGAGGAACAGGAAAAAGTAAGCTACGGCCTCTAATGCTGTCTGAAATAGCAATTACTTCCAATTAACTGAACCTTTAATTTGTCAAACTATTGACTCCAACAAATCTTTACCCTAAACAATTAGACGGCAACCTTAAAACAGAAAGAATAACAATCAGTCAGCATAATATCACACAGACAAAATAAATAACACTTTCATGAACTCGGGCCACATTAGAGCACATAGCACAAGTTAAGCCCTAAAACAAAAAGAAAATTAACGCAGCAAAAGTAGAGTAGACTACCAGTCATCAATCCACACATCAACCCTATCTCCAACACACCAAGCATAATCTCCAATAGCAGCCCTGCGTCTCTTTCTTGTTTGTTGTTGTTGCAAAGCAGTCGAAGGCTGGGCAGCACGTATAATAGGCGCTTTATCCCCTTTGCCTTCAAAGGGTACCCATTCCTGGAGATTTCCAGAGCCTGAAAAAAACGTTCAAAGATGAAACATTACACCACAATAAAGAAATCATTAATTGCTTAAATAATTCTAACATTATCATCTAAGAGGGAAAGGGGGGAAGAATAAAATTTCAAAAAAAATATTACAAGATAAGTCAGAAAATAATTTCGTAACCTTTTCCTTCATCAATTATATGAAACAAAATACAGTGGTAATATTACATACTTCCTCCATTTCTATATAGTTGCAACACTTGCCTAAATTGAAATGTCACAATAGTTGCAACAAACCTAAAATGGAAACATTTTTTACCCAAAGTTACAATTTTACACCTAAGATGAAGTAAGTAATGTGAATAAAGTGGTTGTGGCCTCACTCAAGTACCACTTTCTTAAATACCGTGTAGAGGGGTATGTTGCAACAATAAAGAATCGGAGGAAGTATAACTTTCCCGTGAAACAATTTCATCAAGACATTATTTGATTGGTCACTACAACTTGCCAAAATATTTAAGCACAGCGATCAAATCCTGACATTCGGTACTAAAGCTGTTGCACGAATGGATACAAATGCATTAGAACACAGAACCCCCTGTACCACAACGTTGAAATAGAAATTAACGGTCTGTTGGTTCGTGATAATTGGCATAATCATCCCAAGTTGCTGATACCTTCACAGTATGTTTGGAAAGCTATCATTTTAGGGAAGGGAGGAAGGAGGGAGCATGCATTTTCCTCCAAAACCTTTCCAACATTTGAAGGATTTGGTTAAACTAAAGGGGAAAGGAAAATAGATCCCTCTGATTCCCTTTCCGTTAAAATTCCTCCCATCCAAACACATTGTAACAAGCAACCAATACACAATGATAACCTTGGTTTGATACAGAGCAGCATGTGCAAGGTTCAAGAGGCGGACCATCCCCATCATTTACGGCAACACTGGAGTAGCAAGAACAAATAAAGCATATCCAACACGCACCTGAGGTCACGCATAATTTCCCCTTTATTCTTCTTATTCTTTGTTCGGTCTCCTCTCAACCACCCCACCCCCCGAGCCATTTTATCTGGCAGAGTATTTTATGAAAAGCAATGAATAGTAAATTATAAAAATAACTGTATCATCTCCCCAAAACATCAAAAGAGCACCCGCACACTTGATGCACACACTGACACACCTTCCTGACTACTTATGTTCCAAAGCACGCTTTTTACGGAGAGAAATTTGTGCAGTTTAAAGCTAAGACTGTGATCATGAAAAAGACTTGCGGTTCCCCATATCTGGATGCACAAGATAGTTAATTCTATTGATTACAGCATATAGGTTCTAAAAGTAATTGGGACTCATCAATCACACTTCTTTCCACAACAAATAAGCAAACTACAGAATAAAGTTTATTAAAGAAAACAATTCACTATCCGTTCTCTGAGACGTAACTAAAGCCATACTGTTAATATTGAATATCAGGTTTACCTTCCTCAGATAAAAGTTCGTTGTAACATACATAAGCTTTTCCATCTTCGACACTCAAGATATTTGCGGAGTACCAAGCAGACTTCAGGCCGTTTCCAGGCTTGAAAACCTTTCAGAAGTACCCAAAAAAATATATACAAGAATGAGGAAAGCATAAAGGCTAAAGCAGAAACTTTAAGAAGCAAATAGCCTAAAATACATTAGTATCGCTCACTATAAGACTTTTAGTCAAACAAAACAATATACCAAAAAAATAAGGGAAGAAGAAGCCAAATAATCTTTCCAAGAGCATATGGAAACATGCAATTCAAACAAGTTAGCCAAACTCCAAGTTGCACAAACCTCAACAGAAGAACCCTCCTTGAAGCCTTCCTCGGCATGTGTGCCCAATTTATTACGCTCATTCTTAACATTAGTAGTACTTTGGGGAGCATCGGGTTCAGAAGCCACTTTGCAAGATTTTAATGTGTCGGAAATATTATGGTCTATCCTAGCTTTAAAATCCTTTTCATCCATATGTTCTGATTCCATGACGCCAACATACAATGAGCCATTTGGCCCCTCTGTTGAATGTACATCATCTACACCTACAATCTTAGATCTTCCCATCCCTACAGAAGCTTCTGCGAGAATACTGGTAGACATTTCAGTGCCGTTTTCTAAACTAAGGGCACCATCCCTCCCTTTTTCAGCCAACATCGTAGAAGGTTGACATGATTTCCAGTATCCTTCTGGACCAGCTTCAATTAATTCATTCAAAGGCAGAGGCTCGCCCATCGCAACGATTTTCCCAGCTTGAGTTACAGCAGCTGCCGCAAGCTCTGCAGCTTTCACTATTGCATCCAAGTTTTCAGCTTGTCTTGATGCGGCTGAAGCAGCTTCAACCCTCCTCTTAGCAGCTTCTTTAGCAGCTAAAAGTATTGAACTTGATGGAGAAGAAACATTATTACTCTTTAAAAGGGATGCCGGAGTAGCATTTCCAATTTCTTGCACATCACTAGAAGATTTCTCCCTAGATGGATCCATACCATAATTTTTATTGGAAAGGAAGACCTCGTTGGCCATTAACTTTGCCTGCAGTGCAGCGTTGCAAGCAATCTTCGCTGCTGCTGCCGCTGCTTTGGCAACTGACGCAGCAGCTGCAATTGCAACTGCTGCGGAGGCTAATTTAGCTTCAGCTTCTGAGGTCAATCCAGAGTCTTTTTTCTTAGGCAACTGGCTCCATAGATCTTCACAGAGACTAACAGCAGCAGAAGCAAGATTTGCAGCATCCTCTGCCTCACTTTTAGCTTCTGCAACCTTACTCAACGTCTCTTCTGAACAAGCGACAGCTTTGCCTGTGTCTTCGTCAACCTTTTTTCTTTGATTAATGGAATAAGTTCTTGAAGTATCAAGAGCAGATGTGCTCAGATAAGCATCTGAAGCCCGACAAGCAGGACCTGAATCCCCTAAAGGTGATGACGGAACAGCAGCCACATCCGAAATCACTAGAGCTTCTGTTTGTGCCTCAGAGACTGTGAAAACCTGGCTAGGATCAGAAGCAGGAACCTTTTTTCTCTTCCTAGGCTTTAAATCAACAGAATGCTGCTCAGCTGAGCCTAATTTGTTTGGGTCATGAAGTGGCGACGCTCCCAATACCGGTCTGGGACTCATATTGTGAACAGCAGGACTAGAAGTAGTATGCTTCACACTAGAAGTTGACACCACTGAAGTATCTTTAGCGGGAGTCAATTTCACTGTTTCAGTCATTGTCACTGGCTGAAATCGAACAGTTGAACTGAAGGCAGCAGTTTGTGGAGAAACTAGCCAGGGGGCAGGGAAGCATGACTGAGATGGCCAAGATGTATGACCAACATAATTCCTCATTGGCGGTGTCTGATAAGAAAGCACAGGGGTAACTGCTTGCGGGAAATCCGTAACAGGGCCTTTATGCATAGCATTTGACAGCAAATTATCACGAGTTGGTGTCGATATGTTCCAAAGAGGTGATGACAGAGGAATCATTGGACTTAAAACCGCTGCAGGGGTGTCCTTGCTGCTGGCTTTACTCACAGGTGTAGCTGGAACTTTACTTGATTGTGAGCCTTGTTTACCAACATCTGAGGCCCTAGCACCTGAATTGTTCAATATAAGCATTGGAAAAGGAGGATGAACCCCTACCAGAAAGAACAAGAATTAGAAAGCACAAACTCTACAACTCTACCTGATTGTGAACGGGAAGGTGTTTCGGCTGCACTAGGACTAGACTTTTGATTTCGAACCCTTTCAACAGCAACTCGCCAAATTGGTTCCCAAGTGCTACGTCCTCCATCTAAGAGAAACAAGTTAGAATTTAGAAGCAACTATAATTTTGTCAAAGCATGAGGCTATAAAAATATTTTTACGAGAACCTACCAGATGGCCCAAAGGCGGAAACCATACAGGCCTCATCAGGAGCAGTTCCTTGACTGCAAAAAACAAATACACCATATTGATTAAGAGAATAGATATTAGTTAAGGGAATTTATCCTACCTAAGCGAGTTCTAATTGGATAGCTAGAGTAGAATGATAGATAGCCTCCGCAATTCGCAGACCCACGCATAACCAAATATCAACATAAAGCGTGGATGAAATTTGAGTTAGGGAAGACAGAGATAGGGAGAAAGAACCAACATCAGAGATCCATAAACAAATATCTGTGCGCGCAGCTGAACTTGCTGCAGGTCTGTAAAAGGTTGTCGATACGAGGTCGATGAAGGGGTACTATTGTTCAAAGCTGAAGCATTTAAATCCGGTAAACTTGGCGTAGGAACAGCAACTGCCCCAGAAGGTTTTTTGTTATTTGCTTCAGTATGCCCATAGGCCTGCATCTGCCCATACTGAACAATCGGATTGCTAATCGGTGTGCTCAACATATTGGAAACTTTATCCATTATCATGGATGCATTCTCCTGAGTTGGACCCTTAGATTGATTTCCATTTTTAGCATTCTCTTTGGCAGTTCCTTTTCGCCGTCCTTTACGTTCAGACGTTCCTTTAGAACTTCCAGGTCCAGTTTCACCCTCAGACACTTGAGTATTTTGGCGGGGAGTTTTCTTTAATGGCGTTCTTCCGGTCTTGCCTTTGCCAGACGGTGTAGTCTCCACCACAACCTTAACAAAAAGTTCAATAAGAAAAAAGGTGAATAGCTAAATTGTTTTTTTATTTTTCAAAAAAGTGCAAGTGTCCTTTAAGAGTTCTACAGAGAATAACATATTATAGACTTTTCCTCTTCCCAAAGCATCTGGAATAAAGGATACGGCATAATGAAGGTCAAAGGATACACTCAAAACATTAGAAAGATTATATTACCTTGCATTTCTCAACATCAGGAAACGGAGACCAATTCTTTGCAGGTTCTCTCTCAGTCGTATCCGGCAATGCGTTTACTTTAAATGTGAAACTGCTATCATCTCCCAACAGATCTTTTCTTTTCGAGTCCTCAGAAGTGGATTGAATATCTTTGACAACCTCATTAGTGATATAACCTCTATCTTCCTCTTGGTTATCCTTTTCTGACTGAGAAGGCTCACTTGAACTGATGATGGTTGGAGAACCACAGGAAGTCTTATCAATCTCTGTACAAAAAGATTTCGCGTTTTAGACAAGATTCAAGAAAGTCATTTATCAGGAAGAAAGCACGGCCCATCCAAACTAGAGACTGGCTTACATGTTAAATTATTAATATTACTAACAATTTTTGTGTTTCAAATTGGGGGGTAACTTTAGACCCTGCCCATCCAAACTAGAGACTGACTTACATGTCAATTGTTAGGAACACCAGCCTCCGGCAGCTTCTAACTTAAAAATGGGAGTTCAGAGCATAGTGGTGTAAAATATCTATTCTATTTCCAATTTACAGCAAGATGCTGACGGGAAAATCATAACTTTGGTAATTAGGCAGAGTTTCCTCAAATAACCAATCTTGTCTTCCTAAGGTGCGGTGCGTTCTCTTCACCTGGATTTCCCTTATCTTAACTATCTGAACTTTATTAGAAATTATTGTAGTAGTAAATCAAACTTGGGAAGTCCTTATTGGCCTTAACTAAACTTCTCTGAACTTATGTCAACTTATATCCTGAAAAAAATGAAAATGAAGGTAGGAGAACATAGACTTAGTACCTCCTCCAACGGTTAGCGATCAGATTATCGGAGAGTGGAAACGGCAGGTTTTGGACCATACTCATATAAAGACAGAACATTAACTTTGAAAAGGAGCACTTAATCCTGCATGCCACTTTATGGTTGTCATGTCCTCGGGCCTTCTAAGTGACCTCAAAACTAAGGAAGATAGAATTTAATTCCCTACCAGCCAACGAGGGATTCCTAGGACAAGTGGAAAGAATTACGCGAATGGAGCTTGGAATTTGAACCCTCTGCATAATGGACAAATCACTTGGAGGTTCCACGGCGATCAAAAGACAATCAAACTAAAATGAAGCATGACGAGGTTTTTATGGTGAATTAAAAAGGTGTCGTCTTCTCATCCAGCAAAATGTGGAATAATATTTTTTTTTAAGAGTGAATAAAATCGTTTTTTAATATACGAGTTGAAAAGTTATTCATTTTAAGACGGCTAATTTCACATATTTCTGCCAATTCCCTCTAATCCATCATCTGGGGTAAAAGGTTGCACTTCAAGTCCTTAGTTGGTGCATACAGGATAGGTGTCCCAAAGCTCATACAAAAAGCAAGATTCTAAGTACAAAAATGGTCAACGATGCATAAAAATAAAAATAAAAAATCAAGTATTAATCCTTCAAAATATGATACGGCATGTTATAAGAACACTACTAGACTACTAGTCATGTCTTTTTAACATGAATAACTTCAAAAGACGGACAATTATCACCAGAAATTCATGTCTGGATACTAAGGTGCCCCGTGGCACACTGGCACCTAGAGATTACCCTCCCCATCTTTGAGAATCATGTCACGTATTCAAACCAAAATAATGGATGAAACTTAGAAGTAACTAGCAAAGTACTTCAACATGACTCTATAAGGATAATAACATAAGACACAAGAAGTTAAAATAACACACAAACCTGCAATTTGTGCAGACTCCTTTTCTTCGTCCTTATTCATTGCTTTCTCATGATTCTCAACGTTGATCAAATCAGCATCAGCACTCTCCTTCAAGCTTGGCTTCTTGTTCCCATCAGAGTGAGCCTGGGGATGATCCGAGTACAAAGAATTCATAGCTTGCACTGATGAAGGTCCAATGCTGCAAATATCATCAATTTTATCCACAGGTTGCTCAGACTTTGCAGCCATTTCAGAAACTGGGATCCCCACAATATCATCAGCCACACTATCTTCAACCTTAGAAGCACCATCAACTTCAGCTCCTAAATTTGTATCATTAGATGTCTTCCTTCCAGCCTCTTCATCATCATTATGTGAATGGAATAATCCAACTGCAGCAGGCTCCCGTTGTCCAATCACAGGGCAATCATCTAATGCAGCTGAAGCATTGGTCGTCGCGAAAGGAGAAACATTAATTGCTGAATTAAATGAATAAGTTAGTGTATGTAAGCCATAATCATTAGCAATTCATGAAAAAAATGCCCATACACTAAATAAAAAGCTTGAAATGTAGAAGTGTCTGCATATGTATTATACACTCTGTGATATACCTGATTCCGGTTCGCCAGACGTTTGAGGCTGCAATTTATGAATGAGATTGTTACCTTGATCCCCTTCTGAAACTTCTGCAGATTGAGTTCTCTGGTCATTTTTCAGTGTTCTGACATTCTCAGAATCAATATTCCCAAGGTCTGTAGACACTTCACTATCCACCTCTTTAGGTTTACAAATATCAATTTCAGAAAAATCAGCTTGTGCATGAACCAAATTTTCCTGAATCACTTGAATGGGAACATCCTTATCAGGAGCAACACCAGGTTCCTCTCCAACGACTATACATTCATTATGGTATCCTTCAACTTCTCTATTATGTTGGTGATCAGAAGCAGATAATTGCACTGAAATGTTAGATGAATTGCCAACCTCAGTATCACGAATACAATCAGCACTTCCCCTTGGAACCCCATTGTCTTCTATAGAAAGAGAAGGCATTTCAGACATACTCTCATGATTCAACCGAATTGCTGATACATCTTCCATATTGTCATTGACCTCAATGTCCTGTTTGTGAGGCAACTGCATAGTAAGATCCATATCTTGCTCAGTACTAGCAAAATCCACCGATGGCCTACCCGGACAATCGTCAAATGGCTCAATCACCTCATTACTCATGCCAACAACTTTTTCATGTTTTGAAGTCTGAATTGAAGTGGTGAATGATGTGTTCTTATCTACTCCTTCAGATGATTTCAGCTCAGATTCTCCTTTAACTAAAACATTTGCAGACTCTCGGACAAAATCAAGGATTGCTTCCCGACCGTCCCTTCCAGATTCTGGAACTGAACCACGAGAGCTGCTCCCAGTAATAATATTAATACTACTGACACATGCCTTTCCTTCCAAAATTGCAGTATCATCTAGTGCAGTTTCCACTTTTTCATGTCTTGAGGTCTGAATTGAAGTGATTAATGATGTGTTCTTATCTACTCCTTCAGATGATTTCAGCTCAGATTCTCCTTTAACTAAAATATTTGTAGACTCTTGGACAAAATCAAGGCTTGCTTCCTGACAGTCCCTTCCAGATTCTGGAACAAAACCATGAGAGCTGCTCCCAGTAAAAATATTAATACTACTGGCATTTGCCTTTCCTTCCAAAATTGTTGTATCATCTAATTCAGCTATAATGGACACCTGACTTTTTGGTATATCATTACTACAGCTTTCATGAAAAGCATTGAACATAACTTGTTGAGAGGTTTTTGAGGTGCTCAGAGTCCCAATGTTGGATGTAACATTATCAGTTGTACTCGAAAAACCCAAAGAATCTACTCCAGATCCAAAATTCACAGTCTGTCCAACAGATGTTTGGGATTCTTCTAATTTTTCACCAGAACGTTCTTCGTGATCAGAATGGTTGCTTTCATATGTCAATGTCCCACCATTTCCACACAAGGCATTTTGATTGACATTACTAGAAATTCCAGATGCAGATTCAACCTTTGCATGAAAGGCTGAAGGGTCCTCCAACTGCTTTTCTATATGCCTTCCTGAAGCAGGACAATCTTCAAGAAGTTCATCAGGCGGTAATGCAGCATCAGAGTTTACAACATATGCATCAGTCCTCTCTATTAGTTTAATACTTGACTCCACATTTTTATTTGGAATACCTTGATCATGAGTGGCATTCGACTCTGTTATAATGGAGTCTCCAGGCATCATCTCTTCCTGGCCGACAGATTTTAAAAGCATTTCAACAGATTCTGAAGATGTTGCCTCAGACCAAACATTATTTCGTCTAGATATAGAGCATGAATCAGCTGGAGTTGAATTGAACTCCATTCCATTACTGACTCGGGAGAAATCTTCTATCCACTGGTTATCTTCTTGACTTTGGATACCCAAAAATACCTCAGTTTCAACTAGACTGTCAAATCTCAAATGCCCTTGGAGGGTGTCATCAAAATCAAACTTTGGAAAATCATATGGTCTTAAAGCGGAGGAAGATCTAGATCTACCTTCACCAGCTAACTGGATATTATGGCGCGTAGTATCGTTGTCATCATAATCCATTGGCATATCCCTGGTATCATAGAAAATGTGAGTAAAAAACACACAAGACAGACATTCCATCACACAAAAGCTCACAAATTATAAAGAAATGCAACGGTAAAAATGTCATCGACATCTAAATAGAAGATATGCAGAACAGTGTTACCTGGTTCGCCCCTAACCCCCGCGAACCGCGAACCGGTTCGCCTGTACCAATTCGTGGTTCTCCGGCGATCCAATTCGCGATTTTTCACGAACCAAACCAAAACCCTAGTTTTAACGATTGAAAGTCCGGGAAAGCGATAGAAGATAAAATATGTTGGGGCTTTTGTTTGAGAAGTACATATGTGTTGATTCCTACCGTCAATTGTTGTTCTTTCGTCTTGCTGAAAATAATAGCCATGGATGAGGTCGAGGTGAAGAACTGGAAAGCCGAACTGCCGAAGAAGGAAGATGGTGGTTGCTTTTTATTTGTTAATTTGAATTTTAAAAAAAATAAAATAATCCATACCGCTACCCGCGAACCTAAAATCAGCTACCCGCGAACCGCGAACCCGAACTCGTACCCCGTACCAAAGCGAACCACGAACCAGGTAACTCTGATGCAGAATATTAAAGGTCGGCAAAGTCATGTAAGCCCACAGGCGGACAACATAACAAGACAATATGAATGTTACCCTTACTGGTTTAACCAAGGATACACCTCAAAGAGTTATCAAATATGGTGCACTTCATCAGCTAGAATACACAAGGACCATTGACCCTTAAACCAACAAAATTTCAGAATCTATCCCACAAAATCAATTATAGTATTCCTGAATCCTGAAGTATAGATCTGGGTGTGGAACATTAACCCTGAAAACCAAGGTAAGCCAGAAATAATAAAGAACATTGAGAAATGAATAATTACTTTAAAAATAAAATAAAAAATCTAGAGAATCAAAAGGAAATCCCACTAAATTGAAAAATAATCAACTCATGCAAATAACACTTTGTACTTCATTAATTTCACTATATAAGGTAGATCATCTTCCACGTTCTAATAGCCCTCATCTTCTTCAAATTCTATCCCAGCAGCCACTGCCATAACCCCCATTAGCTTCTTGCTCCTCGTAACTCTCTGTTATTGTTGAGCCAGTAACGTAAAGAAAAGAAAGGCAGATAGATGTCTGATGAGAAAAGAGGATCCTAGAGAAAACCCTAGAGATAGATGTCTAGGAAAGGTACGAGTATGTTGACAAGAGAGAAAACTGAGTAGTTTTATTACAAATAGAGGCATCCAATCAATGCAATGTTAAAAGGAAGTATCTGTCTGCCAAATTGATTTCGTTAGATAAAGGAAGGGCTCTGCAAGAAAACGGAGGTACAAGCTTCAAATGGGAGATACTACTACTAGCACTTGCAAGTGATTCTGTGCTACAGCTTCTCAAGATCAAGAAACAAAATTCTCAAAAAGATATGTCCAGCCAAGTATTAGCTTCTAAGCCCTAAAACTTCATCAAAGTATCTAGCTTCTGTTGAGTTATCTCAAGCATTTTTGATATTTGGGACTAAGGTGAAAGGTCTACAGAGAATAGTGCTCCGCAGCAGAAATAACACACTGTCACTGCACTTATATGGTCATAATCATACCCCAAACCCATGGATAGTCTGTCATTTCTCCATTCCAAGAAACATTTGTCATCAGATAAATCATAAGAGATCAATTCATATGCACCGTTTCATTCATCACATAGAAAAACATGATTTTTCCCCATATCATACCATCGACAACTCACAAATCTTGCTCGTACCAAACATATACAATAATAATCCAATGTGGACCCAACGACAAACATTGGCTGTTTCCGAAGATCAGCAGAAACCATCTCAACTAATGACTTTAAACTAACTGTTAAGAGTAGATTTGAGGGGAAATGTCAAATACTAGGGGTAAAATATAACAGACCAAGGTCAAGACTTTTATTCAAATGAGAACTAACATATACATTCCCCTTACTATGTTAAAGTTCAGTGCATTAAGTGCGTCAGCTACATATAACAAAAAATTACACTTCAAATTAATCAACAGTTAAATTCCTAAATACACAAATCAATGCACGACGTACAAAGTTGGTTAATTCTATAGACACCGCAAAAGGGAAATACAAATTCCCTCTCCATGTTTAAGTGATCAAAAATCTAAAAGTGCACTCATATATATCTACAATTCTGCATATCCACATATAGTACCCTTGTTATGAATTTCAATGCCGATCACAAACTCTGTCAAAGCTAACTTTAAATTCACATCCTTTAACAAAAAAAGCCCTAATTCTAGGTTAGTACTTCGGTGTAGTTGTGCACCCCTAGCAGTAACACTCGCAATTGCAGTGTTAGTACCCCAGATAACCAATTTCGACGAAAAGACTAGCATTTTTCAACAACAGACCACCATTTGTAGAATAAGTCACAATTAATCTAGTAAATTAAAGTGCGTATAAAATGGGGAATGTAACTTTCCCGGGATTAAAAATGAGGAAAATGAACAGTACCATAACAAATAAGGCAGTAGAGACGCTACCTCCCTCCATCCGGCGACGAAATCCAACCCGTTAAATTCAAAACTCCCGTAATCGAACGGACATCAGCTAATCAACTCAAACCTTCAGACAGCAAAGAAAATTTCTAGGGTTAGCCGCAAAAACTTCCAACTGAACTCAATCTACAAAATCTTGAGAAATGAAATTACTAAAAATAGCAAATGAGAAACCCTAATTCACTCATCGACTTACTTTAAGCTTCCAATTGCAGCGGCGAAGACGGCTAAACTCCGGTGAAATCGAGGAGAGGAAGTCTGTGAGAAGGGATGAAGGAGGAGGAGAGAGAATTTTTTGGTGAGTCGATTTCGATTGAAATTCTGAAATAAGCAAAAATGGAAAATAGAGGCAAAGTGAGGGAGAAATATGGAAATAAACGAGTGAATAATATTGAATTTGGAAAAAGTGAAAGAGGGGGTTTATTCGAAAATTTTGAAAATGATCCAACGGAGAAGAATCAAAGGGAATAGGACACGTGGTAGTATTTAGTTCGTAGGATGAGAAAGTAAGAGAGTCAAACTTTGATTGACATGCGGGTGACGTAATTTGAATCACAGGCGGTAAGATAATTAGATAAAGAGGTGGAGGAGCGTGGTTATTGGGTTTTAAGGGAGATTAGGTAACAGGCTAAGTGAGTTTAGGGTTTTTAGTGACGTCTGCTGATTTTTGAGTTATCCTTTGAGTAGAGAGTCACACTATGAGCACGTGGCTTAGGGTTGTTGGCTGGATTAAAGAAGTCCTAGGACAGCATTAAGGTTAGAGTGAGTCTTTTTCGTAATTTTATGGCTAGTTTTTTAAGGAAAACTAGTGGTATGTACGTGCATTGTACGTGGTTGTTTTCAAAAGCTTAATCGTATTCATGTTGCATTCTATGAACTAATTTATATATACAACAAAATAAATAAGAGGGTAGTTTATACCGCTGCTAAATTGCTATGTATATTTAGCTCGATCCCTGTTATATACTCCCTCCGTTCCGGAATACTTGACATGTTTTTCTTATCGAGACGTCCCTTAATACTTGATCTGTTTCTAAAAATGGAAATATTCTAACAATATTATATTATTTCTCACTCCACTCTATTAACCCACCTACCCCCTACTCCATACAAAAAATAATTAAAAATTCAACCCCTACTCTCCCCCAACCCCACCTCTTAACCCACCTCCCACTAACTACATTAAAATAATACCCACTATCAACTACTACCTATTAAATTAAATAAGTCAATTCAAGTCCCTTAAACTCTGTGCCGGTCAAACCGGGTCGAGTATTTCGGGACGGAGGGAGTAAATAGGTATAAAGATCTTGTATACAGAATTACACCCAAAAAAGGGTGTGCTTTTGATGTAGTGCTTCCAGTCATATGTTCATTGAGCAATTTGAGATCCCTTATACTAAAAGGTACTTCCTCCGTCTCAAATTTATAGTCCTGTGTTCTAAATCGGATGAAAAATAGTGGTAGGAAAGCCGATATGGGTGTTGTTGGGAAAGAGCGGTTACTTGGGATGTTATCAACTTATCATGGAGAAGAGGCTGAATTGAATAGAGAAGTGCACATTCTGGCGGTGGAGGAAAGGTTGGGACTCTTGGGTGGAGTGATGGGTATAGTGGCTTCACTAACAGAAATAAAAAATTGTAATCCTTAGTTAATGGCCACGTGGAAGACATGGGTCTTTCAAATCACAAGTTAGTTTAATTGTAATTAGTTTTTCAGAGGAGGGGCATAATTGGAACAAAAAGTTACGCAAAATAGGATGTATGTTCGGCTTTTTTAGATAAGGAAGAAATAAGAAGATTATAGTAAGTGTATTTTTGTTTGAAGGTTACTGCTAAGAAATCACTGTCCAAAATTAAAATAACGCTAGATTGTTATAAGAGTTTATACTTTATAACCATATTATTACTAAAAAGATGCCCGCTATTCACAATCTAATCAGTTGTTCTATTTGCTTTTGTAGATATATTCGGTGTCCCGCGTGTTGAAATGTCGGATAAGTTTTTTGATGTCTTTGATGATGTTGTAGAGTTTTCAGAGGTATTACATGTTCCTTTTATCAAGTTGATGATGAGAAGATTGTCACATTTTATAAGAAGATTTTTAATGTTGAGTCGAATGACTTCTTGAAAATCTTTGTGGAGGGCAAAAGTGTCACATTCTATTAACGACGGATTATTGCTTCGTCGTTAAGCATTAACGACGGATTATTGTTTCGGCGTTAACTTTTAACGATTAAATCATAATTCGGCGTTGATAATTAACGACGAAGTTAAAAATTTCATCGTTAAAATTTAACGACGAAACAATAATCTGCCGTTAATGCTTAACGACGAAACGTTAATTCGTCGTTAAATACTTGTTCACTATGATCGATTAAGCAATAACGACCAACATATCCCTTGTAAAATTCCCTTCCCAACGGGCCAAAAACTTGAATTTGGCAATAACGACCAACTATCTTGTCGTTGATATTGCAATCATAATAATATTATTTGCGCTTTTCAAAACACCTACATTTTCCCTGTGAAACAATATACATAACTATAAATCAATTAAACAAATTAAAATTTCATTATTTAAAATATTTTTGACAATAGAATTTCAAGTTATGTTAAATAAAAAATCACATCCCTTGTCTTTAAATTCTAAAAAAGCTAAAAGATAAGTAATTCTTGTTCGATCTAAAAGAACAAAATAAGAATCTACCTAGTTGAAGTGTTATGTCTTGGAGTGCCATCTTTTGAAAAGCGTCGTAATTAAGAACACTTCTTTAATTTCTTTAAGCTCGTTAAGTTCATCTTCAACTTCATACGACCCTTAAGTGCATTGTTTTATTCTTGTACCGTATCCATGCGATTTGTAAGAACTTGATTTTGTTTGTTTGCCGCATTTAGCTTAGATTGAAGTTCCACCCTACTAGGTTGTAGTCCTGATATTTCTTTAAGTGTTATTCCTCCTCCAAAACCCAAAACCCGATCACGAGACTAATCCAGTCTCAAACCTCTGAGCTCTAAGATCCTCCGTTGCCACCACTTCAGGTGCAAACCTAGACAATTTAAAATCAATCCCATCAATTCAAACATTAAAACACGGTGTTCATAACCGTTTCCAGCAATTTTAAATAATCCAAAACAATAAAAATAATAATAATTTAAAAACGGGATTTGGAAAAGGTTAAAAGTATACGGAGTACGAACGATCAACAACAACAACACACGCACACAACGCAACGCGAGTTTGCGCGTGGGCAGCGAGCACCAAGCAGCACAACACTCAGCAGGGCGCAGCAACGGCGCGCAAGGCATCCGGGTGCGCTGGGCGAGCAGGGACGAGATCTGGGTGCAGGCTTGCTCAGCACAACACAGCAACAGCGCACAACAGTGTGCGCGTGCTGGGCAGCGAGGGTGATCGAGGGATGCGAGGGCGAGGGCGAGAGGCAGACAGCAGCGCACGGTGAGTGTGTGGGCTGCGCGGGCAAGGCACGAATGCAGGGTGTGGTGTGCACGGCTGGGCAGCGAGCAAGGCACGGGGAACGTGCTTGCTTGCGGCCGAAGAAAGAGGGCAAGAGGAGAGAGAGGGTGCCGAAAGAGAGGAGAGAGAGGGGCAAATTTTCTGAATTTTTAATGTGGGGATTTAATGAGGGGAAAGGTTGTATTTATAGCTTTTCATTCCCTCATGGGCTAAGTTTTAGGGTTTTGAGTTGGGCTTGCTTAAGGGCTTAATTAAAATTAGTTCCTTGCAAGCCTTGTTGGGGTTGTCAACGAAATTGGATTGGGCCTAGATTAGAATTATTTAGTTTTCAAAATACGACCCAACAATTCCCGAATAAATAAATTCGTTTAATTTATTTAATAAAAATCCGGTTTTCGTAAATAATTAATAATTAAATTATTAAAAATAAAATACATTTAAATCACATTAAATGCAATGAAACTCATAAAAATCTTTATAAATACATAAAATATATTTATAAATTACTAAAAATACGAGGTATTATAACGCGCGCAGAAGGCACACAAGAGCAGTAAGCCAACAACTGAAAACAACAAACAGTCCGCAATACCAAATTCCAAAAGTGTAACCTGGAGAGTTGAATTTACATTAATTAATATCCAAATGGTTCTTATTAAATTATTGATTGCGAATCGTTATCCTCAAACAAACTGATAATCAAAAGTGCAATTAGTGGTTCAAACTTCCTAAAATTCCAAAAAATTACAGTCCTAAAACTACAATATCGTGATACCGCAGTCTGCAATTCAAAAAATAATTCACCCTATTTGAGTTGAAATTCTCATCAATTATATAAGAACCCTAAAATTAGCAAGATTGAAGGGTTTTGTTCACACTCCACACCTTAGTTTGTTACTGAATCAATGGGAATGGCTTAGAGTAGAGGGAGATCCTAAACTAGAGCCTATTTCTTTTAATTCATTCAGTAGGGAGTGCCTGATTACTTTTATTATCCAGTTAGGACTGCCTGATCACTTTCATTAACAATTCATCCTCAAACAAACTGATAAATTCCCCAAAATTATAGTCCAAAAACTATAAAATCATGATACTACAATATGAGATTCCAAAAAAAAAAAACACGTTATTTGAATTGAATTCTCATCAACTATAACAAAACCAAAAATCAGATAAGCCAAAACAGAAGCCGTAAATTCAGAAATAATGTTAAGAGATAACTTCTTTTGAAAAACTTCCTGGGGGATTTCATGGCCGAAAGAAATCCACCCAAAATTGAAATTTAAACCAAATATGATCTTTATTGTTAATGAAATCAGAAGTTCCGAGAAGGAAAGAGAGACATACTCAGGCAACAATAGAGAAAAGGAAACCATATAGATCGAATTCAAGGAAATTCTTCAACCTTCGAATCCAATAATCGTCAAATCTTCAATCGGTATGGTTAGGGATTGAATATCCAGTTTTCCCAATTCAATTGCTAAAAGGAATTGAAATTGAGAAGGAGAAACCGTCCGAATTTTCTGAGTTTTTGTATTGAGGAAGATAAGCTCTTGCGAATAGGGTTTACCTTATTAGTTTTTTTTTGAGTTTTGGAAGTGAAAATAACCCGCTATCAAATCCCGCGTCCCAGCTTTTAGGAATAACGACGACAAATTAATTTTTTTATTAAATTTTGTTTTTTGCTAAACGGATTAACGACGACGCTGGGATTAAAAACCAACATGTTTATAGTTTAGGATTACCCATTTACGACCTATAGTATGTTTCTTGTTAATAAGGAGAAAATAATAGTTTCAATGACAAATATTTTAGTTCGTCGTTATTAATTTGTTATTAAAGATGCTAATTCTAGTGGTGGTAGAGAATTGAAATGCTATGTATACTCACAATAAAATAATATTTTGTTGTGTTTTGTGCAATTCTTGCATTTTCATTTAGTACCAAATAACATAGTTTGGTAGAAGAAGGATAGTTGCATTATCTCATTTGGTACCAACCAATATAGTTTGGTACCATAGTTTTAAATTTTTTGGTGCGGAAGACTCGATAGGTATTTAGTGCTTATGTTTTAATATGGAGAGCAATGGTGAGTATGAGATAAAATTAAGGATTTTTTGCCAAAAAGGACCTTTTATAAACGGTTTTTTGCGAGAAAGGACCTTTTATGACGAAATTGGTGAAATGGGACCTAAAACATAAATTTTTTTGTTGATTGGGACCTTTTGCCGGTTTTTTGGAGTTGACCCAAGATTCCGGCAACGACTTTGACACGTGGCAACCGGAGAGTGCCACTTGTCCATTTAATGATTAAAAAATTAAAAAAAATTGCCCAACAAAAGTAAAAAATATTTTGCCTAAAAAAAAAAAAATTATCGATTTTTTTTTTGCCCCAAATCGAATTTCTTTTTTTATGCCCCAATTTTGCGAAGAACCCTAATTTTTTCGACGCAAAATTAGAACAATTGAGGAGGAATTTGAGGGGGAAAAATAGCAAACCTCATTCATGTGGCTATGAATAACAATTCGTGGCAGACAATTTCAGCGACGAACTTTAAGGCAATTGGGATTTTGGAGGGAGAATTGGAGCAAAAAAAAAATCGATTGGGGCAAAAAAAAAATCGATTTGGGGCACAAAAAAAAATTATCGATTTGGGGCAAAAAAAAAAAAAAACCGATTTGGGGCAAAAAAAAAATCGATTTTTTTTTTTATTGGGGGATTTTTTTTTTTTTTTAAATCATTAAATGGACACGTGGCCTTCTCCGGTTGCCACGTGTCAAAGTTGTTGCCGGAATCTGTCAACTCCAAGAAACCGGTAAAAGGTCACAATCAACAAAAAATTTTATGTTTTAGGTCCCATTTCACCAATTTCGTCATAAAAGGTCCTTTCTCGCAAAAAAACGTTTATAAAAGGTCCTTTTTGGCAAAAAAACCTAAAATTAATGTTGTATTTATTTTTCTCTCATTTCTTTCCAATGCATGTAAAAGGTATATATAAGAGTTATATGCTCTAAATTCTTCTACTCCTCTCATTTATCTAGATTTTTTTACTAGATTTTTCTTAGGATAATTCTAGATATTTTAGTTATTGGATCTTTCTAGGCTATAATTTACAATCATATTTACATTTCACTACTAGATTTTTACAAGCATATTATCTAGATTTTTCTTAGATTAATATTTTAACATGTGGTTGCATTTTTGTTTAGTACCAAACAATATAGTTAACAGTGCGGTTGAGCACAGTATCCAAGTGTAATCAAATTTTTGAGATAATTCCAAATTATTTATCTTCTAAGAACATCTTTAGTGGTAAGCAAATTGTTAAGTTGCTTTCATTTTCCAATTCAGGTTTTGAAGATACGATTTTTTCATGTGTATTTTGCTCCAATTGTTAATTTATTTTTATTATTCAATTCACATGTTTATCAAATAAACAATTTATTTTCCGTTATTTTTCCCCCAACCTAATTATCTTTGTAGAGCTAATTTGCTTAACTTGGCTAATTTCTCATATGTTCTCCAATGGTTGGCTAGTAGCTAGAAAAATTATGAAAATTGTAAGTTAGTCCCTATATGTAACCATTGGAGATGCTATAAACACCCCAAATAGGTGTAACTAGAGGAAGTACGTCTTTGACAATAAAACGAGCGTCTGTTTTGGGTGCTAACCAACTTTATTGGTAGTGAGTATTACAATAAACATTTTGTTAGTATAAGGCATAAGTCTACTCCCTCCGCATCCTTTTGAACTTTATGTTTCATTTTTGGGTGTCCAAAAATATTTTTTAATTTTCTTTTATATTATCACATAAATGGTTTAATATTCTATCAAAATTTGTGTCCAATTATTATTTTAACCAATTAAATTCATTGTGTCATTTCATCTCTCACACTTTTCCATTGGGACATTAAATTTTTCTCATTTTCTCAATATCAGAATTTTGATATAAAAGTGAAAACATTATAAATAAACGTAATTGTCTTGTTAAATAAAAAAAAGAGGAATCTCATGCACATTAATTAGTCGTTAAAACGCGTACAAGATACCAAACGTAAAAAACAAAAAGAGACAAATGGAGTATTTGATAATGATTTGTAGTGTATTAGTAGGACTAATAACATAAAAATTTATATCGGCCAATAACATACAAAGTATTGAATTGATATTGTTCCGGTGTTGTAAAGATGGAAACAATGGGCTTCGAATGAAGGCCCTTTTGTATGTGTTGAAGATCTTGCTTGTTTGAATGAGTAGAGTCCGAATTCACCTGCACAAGAGCAAAGTCACTAGCCTCGGGGGTGTTTCCGAGGAAAGCCCCTCCGATGCCTAAGTAAGAACGATGCTCGGATTCTAGAGAGAAGTTCTCTAGAAGAGTAGTCTTAAGGCGATAAATTGGACGTACCTTGAGGTGTGAGCCTTGGCGGCCTATTTATAGTGTTTGCATAATAAATGCCCATAGGTCATTTATTGCTATTGGGCCTTGGGCCTTAATGGAGGGCTGAATAGCCATTGGTAGGTTTGATGCTGTTGTTTAGAACCATTGGGCTTTGGACTTAGTGGCCCAATTGAGAGTCAATTGGGAGCCCAAACAACATGCCCCCCAGACCCGGTCCATTTAGAATTAAATGGGTGGGTTTCCAGCTGTCAGAAGTCCGAAAGTTCCCTCTCTTTTTTGAAAAGGGATGATTTGCATTGATGACAAGTGTTGGGAGTTGTATTGTGTTGTGGAGATCGTGGGTTGAGGAAGTTGGTGCGCCCCTTTTCTTTTCTATAAATACGGGGTGCTTTGCTCTTTTCGAACTTTTTACTCCTTCTTTCAAACCCATTCTCTCTCTAAATTCCGGCGATCGCAGTGCAATTTGTTTCTTCAGATCTACGAAATTCGGCCAACTTTAGACTTCGGGAACTTGTGTTGTTCGTTTTATCGGCGAATTCCGCTTCGGAAAAAGGTAATTTGTTTCTGAATTCTCCTTTTTTTCTTCGTTTTTCCTTCTACCCCTCAATCTCAACCCTAGACCGAGAATTCGCGGCCATGGCAAAGAATAGGGGCAAGAGCAAGTTCGTCGTTGGTTCCTCTAGTGAGAGGGAGAACGTGCCTTCGGGAAGGTTACCGAAAACTTCGAGGGGTCGGCCTTCGGAGAGGCCGGTGGAGAGGCGTTCGACTGGTTGGGATGCTTCAAAAGATGATGTTGTTGGCGGGTCTAGCGTGTCTGAACGCGCAACTTCTGGTAAGAGAGCTGGTTCTTCGGGTGTGCGCCGCTCTTACCCTGAGTTTCCAGTTCATTGGACTGAAGCTGATCCGCAGGGCAAGTATGCCCCGATTCTGCATGAGACCACTAAGATCGATGGTCCCTTGGAAAAATCGGTCAGTGGTGACTGGTTGGTGGAGGCGAAGCTGGGGAACTACCATCGGAGAGCCGAAGAGTTATACGGAATCCAGCACGCCTTGGGGTACTGGTGCGAGCTTCCCGACCAGGAGCGTCCTCGGGTGACTCATCCGCCGAGGGGGTTCATCTCTGTGTATACTCATCATTTGGAGAACGGTCTCCGCTTTCCTTTGGATCCCTTCGTTTCCGAGCTCCTGGTGTCGTACAACATCAGTTTGGCCCAGCTTACCCCCAAATCTATGAGGCACATCATCGGATTTAGATGGGTGTGCGATTTTATTAACTTTCCATGTTCTGTTGCCGTGTTTCGGGATCTGCACGATCTGTCTTTCAACCATGCTTCCAAGGGAGATGGGTATGGTTGGTGGACCATCATCAACAAAAGATCCCGAAGGAAGGGGGAGCCGAACTACATTACGGCCTACCCTTACCTCAGCTCTGATCATAATTGGAAGACGGAGTGGTTGTTTGTTCGTGTGCCGACAGATCCGAAGCATCCACATTTTTACCGCCCTCCGAAGTGGTTTGTGACTCCTGATCCTGATATGCGAAGCGTGGCTGCTCCGGATCGGAACCATCACCACTACGTGGATCTCCTCCAGTGGTTTTTGGCTCGGGAGGACAACTACAAACTGCCGTCCAACTGGCTCCCGAACCTCAACTATATCTTGCGGGAGGACATTCTTGCTGTTGCCGGTCTCAGTAGGATTTTTGACAGGGGTAGGTGTCTTTCGGCTGGGACCGTGCTTTAGTAAGTTTGTCCTCCTCCTTTTTGTCTCGTTTTATTGACTTTGTTTTGTGCTTTGTTTCTGCAGAGTACGGCTTTAGCTGCGTTGATCCTGTGGTCTTGGGCATTTCTTTGGATCTGAAGACCATTCACGACTCGGCCCCTGATTACAAGTTCGGGAAGGAGAATCCTCGTAATCCTCGCTTGAAGGATTACGTGCTGTCTCCGTCGGGTGTCGCTCGGATATCTGAAGTTCGAGCTGATCCGTGGGATTCTGCCTCTTCTCCCGAAGCTGTTCCAGTGAAAGTCGTGCTCCCTGATTTGAGGACAACCTCGGATCCGGTGAGTGTTTCTATATTTCGAAGTCTTTTGTTTGTCTTTCTTTCTGGTTGGCCGTCGGCTAACGTCTTGGTCCTGGACCATCTTTTTAGGGTCCTGGGACTGACGCTGTGCCGCGTGCCGTTCCTTCGGTTTCATCTCCGGCTCGGATAGATATCTCTTTATCTAGGAACCGGGTACTTCGCTTTTTTTCTTTATTCCTTCCTTTGTCTTCTTTTACATTTATTGACCTTTGGTCTCCTCTGTTTAGGATCAGCGCAAAAGGAAGGGCATCACTCTTTTGAGGCCTTCTGCGCATCCGAAGAAAGCGAAAGCTTCTCAGTCTTCGGAGAAGGTATTTGTTCTGACTTGGAGCCTTTTGTGGTCCGTTCTCTCTTTTTCTGAAACTGACCTTTGAGCGTTTGCCCTGTAGGAAGAGGTTTCGGAAGTCATGCCTCCTCCCAAAAATCTCCTTCACTTCATGCCCTTGCCAGGGCAGAAGTTGAAGAGTGTGGTGGTTGCGGAACCGCCGCCCGTGGACCAACCGTTGGCTGAGGAAGATACCATCCCCTCTCCGCTGAAGCCGTCTGCTGCTTTGGGGATCGAGATCCAGGATATAACCAAGGTGATGGAGGCAATTGAAGCCGACCTTGTTCCTGGCTCGGATGTCCCTACTGTGGCCGAGCAGAAGGAAGAATCTGCTGACGTTTCTCTCGAAAGGGAGAGAAGTCCAGATAAGGAGATGGTGGATCTCACCGAAGCTCACATAGAGGTTCCCGAAGCTGAGAAGGAGGTCCCTTCTGCTGAGGAGGAGCAACCCGAGCAGGGTCTGACGAGGAAGAGGCGCCATTCGACCTTGGGCTCTACTTCGACCTCGGCCCTGGATAGACTGATCCACGCTGACCCTTGCTCGGATGTTCCGCTGAAACGGATCCCCGAGGAGGTAAGGGAGGCGATGGCTCGCTATGCTAGAGCTCCGGTTTTGGGGGAGAACCCCATGGCTCACGTGGGATCTTTGGTGGGTCCCGAAGCTGCACGGGAGAATCTTCTTCGGGCCAACCCGCAGTGGAGGGTTCCTGGAGCTGAGGAGAGGAACCCAGCTATGATGGCTCAATATTATCTGAATGAGGTAAGTGTTGGAAATTTTGTTTTGAGTTCCGTTTTTGGTTTGTTGTTTTCTTCTTTCCTCATCTTTTCTTCTTTCCCAGGCTGTTTTCTGGTCCTCGTTCGCTTCCGAGTGTAGCTCGGTTGAGGAGAGGCAATTGAGGAGGTATCAGGAGGCTTATGCTCGTGATATCCCTGTCTTGGACCAGAAGGCTGGGCAGCTCATGGCCGAGATGGTGGACCTCAAGCTACTGTACCTTCAGTACAGTCGTGAGGCTAGGGAATCGGCTGAGCAGATCGGGGCCGAAGTTGGGAAGCTTACTTTCCGAGTCGAGGAGGATGCTGAAAAGATAGCTTCCTTCGACAAGGAGAGGAAAGAAATGGCTGCCAAGTTTGCGAGCGAACTTGAAGAAAAAGACAGTCTTCTCAAGGAGATGACTTCTAAATTTGAGGCGGCCATTAAGCAGAGCCAGGAAGCGGAGGCGAGGCTTCAGCAGTTTGTCAAGCATCGGGAGATTGTTCAGAACCAAGCTGACAAGGTGCCCGTTCTCCAGCTGAAGATCCGAGAGAAGGATGCTGCCATTCGGAAATTGGAGCAAGAGAGAGTTGACCTCTACACTGCTGATCAGTGTAGGGAGCAATATTGGAATGGCATCCTGGGCGCTCGGCGGATGTTCGCGAAGCATATGCCTCATTTCCCTTGGAATGAGAAGGTTCCGCTCTGGATGAGGGCCCAGGATCACTTGGTGGAGTGCCAGGCCGATCGAGACGAAGCTGAAGCTGAACGCCAAGCTGCTCTTGCAGAGGCTCGGGCCCAGAAGGCGACTTCCGAAGGTGATACTACTGCTGGGGGTTCTTCGAAGGATGCTCCCCTGGGGGATGCTCCTGAGACTCCCAAGAGTTAGGGATTCGGGCAGTCGTCTTCTTCAGAGTCGGTCGGTTCCAGTTGAGGACTTCCGAACATGTGCTTGCCTTTCCCCCTTTTGCCTCGGCGCTGCGTTGTACTCATTTCTTTTTGTTTTCTTTAGTACTTCGGTAGGCCGGTATTGTCTGTTGATGGCTGCCGATTTTAACCGTTTCATTTTGTTTTCAATTTTTGAGGCTTTCAATGTATTTGTACTCCCCCCAAATATTGAATAAAAAATGAATGTTTGTTACTTGGCTGCTTCTTTTCAACTTGTACTTTCGCAATTTTAGGTCTTTAAATCCGTAGATTTCTCGAGCTCCTCTTTCTGTAGACTTGCTAAAAACCTTTTGATCTTGCGAGCTCTTTAAATCCGTAGATCTGTTAAGAGACTTTTAAACTTTGCGAGTTCTTCAAATCCGTAGATCTGCTAAGAGACTCTTTGATTTTGTGAGTTCTTCAAATCCGTGGATCTGCTAAGAGACTCTTTAGTTTTGCGAGTTCTTCAAATCCGTAGATCTGCTAAGAGACTCTTTAGTTTTGCGAGTTCTTCAAATCCGTAGATCTGCTAAGAGACTCTTTAGTTTTGCGAGTTCTTCAAATCCGTAGATCTGCTAAGAGACTCTTTAGTTTTGCGAGTTCTTCAAATCCGTAGATCTGCTAAGAGACTCTTTAGTTTCCAGACTCTTCAAATCCGTCGATCTGCTCAGAGGTTTGGATTGTTCTTCCGATCTCTTGTGGTTCGGAAACCTGGGCAAGAGATCGCTAGTCTGCCTCTTAGTTATGCCTTCGGCGATCCGTGGATCTGAGCCGGAGTTTTATAACTTGATTCGAGCGACTGTTTGTTGCGAACAAATTTTATTAGGGTATCGCGAATCCGAGGATTCTGGACGATTCCCTGAAGTGTATGATTTGGTCATTTCTTGCATTTTATCAAGGAATGGGCAAAGTCAATCCTGTTTTTAGTCTCGGATTGATCAGATCCGAGGCTGCATGTATATATAAAGGGACAATAAATATAGAGATAAGTTTAATGAAACTCATGGTGCCAATGGCTTTCCTCTTCTCATTAAACAACTTACTTGGTTTTCAGACAGAGATCATACAAAATATTTCTTGAGAACATCGGTATTCCAATGGTTCTTCAAAATTGTTCCATCTAACTGTTTCAGCATATACGTGCCTGGCCTTTTTTCGGAATGGATGATGTATGGTCCTTCCCAAGTGGCTGAGAGTTTGCCATGGATCCGTCCTTTCTGAACCGAGACGGCGTTTCTGAGTACTAGATCACCGACTTTTAGGGGTCTGGCGTTGACTCTTCGGTTGTAATGCTTGTTGACCCTCTGCAAATAAGCTGCGTTGAGTGTCCTTGCATCGTTCTGAGCTTCGTCCAGTAGATCGAGAGCTTCGGATAGAAGTTGGTTGTTGCTTTCTCCTTGGAGCCCATCATACCTGTTGTATGCCTGGATCCTCAGGCTTTCTGTTCCGATTTCCACAGGGATTACAGCTTCGGATCCGTATACAAGGTGGAACGGTGTTTGTCCGGTAGCTTCTTTCTCAGTGGTCCGAAGGGACCATAGCGTTCCGGGTAGCTCTTCTAACCATTTGTTTTTGTCATCCTCGACTCTTTTCTTGAGTGCGTTGAGGATGAGTTTGTTAGCAGCTTCGGCTTGCCCGTTGCTTTGTGGGTGACAGACTGCTGAGTACGCTAGGTGTATGCCGAACTGTTTGCACCACTTTTGCAACGGGGTGTTGTCGAACTGTTTCCCGTGGTCGAAGACCATCAGCCTTGGTATGCCGAACCTTGTGATGATGTTCTGCCATATGAACTTGCGGACCTGAGGTTCGGTGATGGAGGAGACAGCTTCGGCTTCGATCCATTTGCTAAAATAGTCGACTCCTACAATCAACCACTTCTTCTGGTTCGTCGCTGAGGGGAAGGGACCAATGATGTCTAACCCCCACTGTGCGAATGGTAAGGGATACAGTGTTGATTGTAGGGTTTGAGCTGGTTGATGGATGGCTGGTGCGAACTTTTGGCATTTCTCGCATTTCCTTGCCATCTGCTTTGCCTCGGAAACCATAGTGGGCCACCAGTACCCAGCCCGAAGGGCTTTATGTGCCAATGTCCTACCTCCAATGTGGTTTCCGCATATCCCGAGGTGGATTTCCCTTAGGATGTAGTCAGCGTCTGTTGGACCCACACATTTTAGCAGCGGAGCAGAGAATGATTTCCTCATGAGCTCTCCTTCGGCGCTGATGATGAACCATTTGTTGAATCTTTTCAGTTTTCTCGCTTGCAGCTTATCTTCGGGAAGTTCTCCCCTTTCTTTGTATGCAACTACTGCGTCCATCCAGCTAGGTTCGGTACGTAAGCTGCATACTGTGGTGGGTAGCAAGTCGATGCTTCTCTCTTGGTGAACTTCCACGTGGACCGACCTGTTTAGGTCGATGAGTGTTGAGCTTGCGAGTTTTGACAGTGCGTCTGCTTGCGTGTTCTGTCCTCGGGGGATGAGGATGACTTCAAAGGATCTTAACTTTGACGTTAAGGATTTAATTTTTGCTAAATAGGCTGTCATGCTGGGCCATTTGGCCTCATACTCCCCTCGGATCTGGTTGGCTACAAGCTGGGAATCAGTTTTGAGGCAAACATGTTCGGCCTCCAGGGATAAACAAAGCTCTATCCCTGCGATTGCGGCCTCGTATTCGGCCTCGTTGTTGGTTGCTTTGAAGCCGAACTTCAATGCATACTCTATGCTTTTCCCCGTCGGGGGGATCAGTACAACTCCTGCTCCTGAGCCGTTTATTATGGAAGATCCGTCAGTGAAGACCTCCCAAGTGCTTTTCGTATCATCCAACATTTCCTGGTATGAGCACTCGGCCAAGAAGTCTGCCAATGCTTGTGCTTTGATTGCTGTCCTCGGCTGATATTTGATGCCGAACTCTGATAGTTCGAAGGCCCAGGCAGCCAATCTTCCTGACCTCTCTATTTTGTCGAGTACTTTTTCGAGCGGTTGGTCAGTTAGCACTGTGATCTGGTGGGAGTCGAAGTATGGCCTCAGTTTTCGTGCAGCTACCACTACTGCATATGCGACTTTCTCGATGAGTGGGTACCGGGTTTCGGCCCCTGTGAGTGTTCGGCTGGTGAAGTAGATTGGCTGTTGCTTCTTTTCTTCTTCCCGAAGAAGCACTGCGCTGACGGTTCCAGGGCTAACTGCGACATATAGGTACAGGGTTTCCCCCTCCTTTGGTCTGGCCAGTGTCGGCAGTTGAGCTAGGTGGGCTCTGAGTTGCTGAAAAGCTTCTTTTTGCTCCTGTCCCCATATCAGTTCGGGATCCACTTTCCTCGGGACCCCTTTTTTCTTGACTGGTTCTGCTTCTCCTCCGGGGAGGTTCTTTGGTTTCAGTGCTTTGAAGAAGGGGGCTCCCTTGTCCGAGGCTTTTGATATGAACCTTGTTAGTGCGGCTAACCTGCCGGTTAGCCTCTGCACATCTCTCTTGGTCTTCGGCTCGGGTAAATCTAATGCCGCTTGGACTTTGTCTGGGTTCGCATCAATTCCTCTTTCGCTCACCATGAATCCGAGGAATTTCCCTGACTTCACCCCGAAGACGCATTTTTTTGGGTTCAGCTTCATGCTGTATTTCCTCAGATTTCCGAAGGTCTCTGCCAAGTCTTTGACGTGGTCTTCCTCCTTGATGCTTTTTACGATGGAGTCATCCACATAGACCTCCACATTCCTCCCTTTCTGGTCGGCGAAGACGTGATCAACTAGCCTCTGGTAGGTGGCTCCGGCATTTTTCAAGCCGAAAGGCATCATTTTGTAGTTGAACACTCCTGCGCTTGTGATGAACGCTGTCTTTGCTCTGTCATCGGGGTGCATGAATACTTGGTGGTAGCCTGAAAAGGCATCCATGAAGCTGAGCAGTGCATGGCCGCTGGTGGAGTCAACCAATTGATCTATCCTTGGCAGGGGATAGCAGTCTTTGGGGCAGGCTCGGTTCAGGTCTGTGAAATCCACGCACATTCGCCAGGAGCCATTCGCTTTTTTGACCATCACCACGTTGGCCAGCCATTTCGGATACATGCATGGCTCAATGAATCCGGCTTCCTGCAACTTTTTCACCTCCTCGGCGATGGCTTTGTTTTTCTCCGAGGAGTAGTTCCTATTTTTTTGCTTGACTGGCCGAGCTTCAGCGTTGACGTCCAGCTTGTGACAAATCAGCTTCGGATTTATCCCTGGCATATCTGCTGCTGACCATGCAAAGATGTCTTTATGATCCCTGAGTAATCGGATCAAATCGATTCGGAGCCCCGAGCTTAGGCCCTTGCCTATTCGGACGCTCCTGTCTGAATCCTCTTCGAGGAAGATATCCTCCATTTCTTGATCTGGTTCGGGAGATAGGGTTTCGGGGCGGGCATCAACTTCTACGGGAGACAAGCTGCTCGTGCTTGCTCTTCTCCTTTTTGCCTCGCTTTCCTCTCCCGTAGCTCCTTTTTCTTCCTCGGGGCCGTCCCCTAGTTTGGGCTTTCGGACAGCAGTGTGGCAGGTTCTTCTCGCCACTTCTTGATCACCTCTGATTCGTTCGGCGAATCCTGCATCCGAGACGTATATCATCAGCTGGTGGTATGTGGAGGGGACTGCTTGCATCTTGTGAATCATGGTTCTCCCCATGATTACGTTGTATACGGAGTCGCAGTCCATCACCAAAAATTCGTCCCGAAGGGTTTTTGCTGCCTGGCCTTCGCCCACTGTGACTGGCAGGGTGATCTTTCCTCGAGGGATAGCTGCGGATCCGTTGAATCCGATCAGAGGATAACTGACTTTCGTCAGTGCTTCCTCTGGCTCTTCGAGGATCAGCTGCTCGAAGCAGTTTCTGAAGATGATATTGACGGCACTTCCTCCGTCGACTAACACTCGATGTACGTTGTGGTTGTTGAGGTCCATGGAAATGACCAGAGGATCGTCATGTTTGTACTGGACTCCGAAGCAATCATCAGCAGTGAAGGTCATGTTCGGGGGGTGTGGCTGGTTGTCTCCAACCGCGCTGAAGTTGACCCGATGGGAGAGGGCTCTTAGGTGTTTCTTGCTGGCCTGGCCAGACTTCTGCCCCCCGAACACCACCAGGATGTCGTTTTTCTTATGTCCTGTTGCTTCGTAGACCCTCTTCTGGGGTTGCTCATGCTGTTTGCCACTGGCGGCCTTTTCTTTTTCCTCCCTTCGGTCTAACAAGTACTGTTTCAGGTAGCCTCGGCGAACGAGGTCCTCAATGTTGTCTTTCAGTGAGTTGCACTCTTCGGTGTGGTGACCGAAGTCATCATGGAACTCGCACCACTTGTTCTTGTTTCTCCGAGCTGGGTTGGACTTGAGCTTCCCCGGTAGTTTCCACTTTTCATCATTTCTGTTGAGGCTAAATATCTCTTTTCGGGGCAGAGCTAGTGGAGTGTAGTTGGTGTATTTGGGTTGAAGTTCACCCCTTCTCCCGTCTTTCTTCGGGCTCATCTCTCTAGCTCCTACTTTCTCTTTCCCCTTCCTTGAGCTGCCCTCGGGCTTGCTCTGGGTATTCTTTGTGTCTCTCGGATCCGACGATCCTTTCAGTCTTGCAGCGGCCTTGTTGAACTCTTCGGTTCTGATGAACGCATCAGCCATTTGGAGCACGTCAGCTATTCTGGAGGGGTTCTTCATTGAGAGTTCGTCACGGAACTTCCCTTCCTGGAGCGCGTGCTTCAAGGCGAAGATGGCCACGTCTGGCTGCAAGTTTGGTATGTTTGTTGATTCCTTCATGAATCTGGCCATGAATTCTCTCAGACTTTCGTCTCTTTCTTGTTGGATTGAGGTCAGTTCTGCTGTGGTTCGCTCGGGGCGATTGTTGCTCACGAACTGTGTGCAGAATCTCTTTTTCAGCTTTTTCCAGCTCTTGATCGATCCCTTCGGCAGCGATCTAAACCACTCTCCCGCCACTCCGGTTAGCGTGGTTGGGAAGTATTTACACCAACATGCTTCGGAGTAGGGACTCAAGAACATTTGCTGCTCGTAGGAGATGACATGATCCCTCGGATCTGTGATTCCGCTGTAGGTTAGGTGCGCTGGCAGTCTTACCTTCGGTATTTCTTCCATGATCAGCTCGTCCGAGAAAGGGGATGACGTAGGAGTCATGATTCTTTTCCCGAGTCTAGCCCTGATGCCTTCGTTTGCCGAGGTTCTGTGATTAGAACGTTCGGGCGTACGATGGGGGCTAGGGGTTCGATCATGCCTCCTGTCTCTTCTTCTTTCTCGGCTACTGACCTCGGGTCGTTCGCCAGATCTGCTCGACTCACCTACCCCGAGTCTCGTATGGATCGAAGGTCTTAACCTTGAGTGGACCGAGGGCCTCAACCTGCTGAGCACCGAGCTTCGGATCCGAGTGTTACGAGTAGTTGATTCGCTTTGGAGAGCTGTTGGAGTAGGCGATGGTCTCGCAAACCAATCTGGTTGCTGTTGTGCCCTTTTTTGGGTGTCCCACGTGCTTTCCATCCACCTCGACGTCAAGTGTGTACCTGTCAAGGGAAGGAGTTCTCGTTCGGGTCTGGACACTTCCGCACTGGGTGGCTCGTTCAGCCTTCGCCTGGTCCTCCTCTCTTCTCTGCGGTCATTTGCCAGTCCTTGCTGCTTCTCATTGAAGAGGAAGTTTTGCATGATGGTCATGGCCGCAGTGAGCTCTTCCCTAGTTGGAATCGGAGGTCCTGCATTTGTGGCGGTCGTAGCTCTGCTTGGCTGTGACCTCGCCATCGATTGAGGGTGCCCCTCTTGGTCAGATTCTGAATCTGACCGCACCATCATATCGTCGTCATTGTTGTTAACAACATCATTCACCATTTTCGCGGAAAGAGGTGATTGATGTCTTTCAAAGGCTTTGAAGTGTTCTTCCCCACAGACGGCGCCAAATTGTTCCGGTGTTGTAAAGATGGAAACAATGGGCTTCGAATGAAGGCCCTTTTGTATGTGTTGAAGATCTTGCTTGTTTGAATGAGTAGAGTCCGAATTCACCTGCACAAGAGCAAAGTCACTAGCCTCGGGGGTGTTTCCGAGGAAAGCCCCTCCGATGCCTAAGTAAGAACGATGCTCGGATTCTAGAGAGAAGTTCTCTAGAAGAGTAGTCTTAAGGCGATAAATTGGACGTACCTTGAGGTGTGAGCCTTGGCGGCCTATTTATAGTGTTTGCATAATAAATGCCCATAGGTCATTTATTGCTATTGGGCCTTGGGCCTTAATGGAGGGCTGAATAGCCATTGGTAGGTTTGATGCTGTTGTTTAGAACCATTGGGCTTTGGACTTAGTGGCCCAATTGAGAGTCAATTGGGAGCCCAAACAGATATCAACACAAGTTGTCAATTTGTTAGCGTTCTAAAATAGACGCTCTCTGTTCTTAATTTAGCCAACCTCATAATATTGAAAACTCTCTTTACAACGAGATAATTACTTTTATCCCAAAATTATTTAATTTTCCTCAATTTTGTTGGGAGAGGATTTCCTTCAACTTTATTTGCAACTATTTCCCTCAATATTAATTTAAAAGAGAATAAGTTCCTTCTTTGTATTGTTTGAAAACTAATACTCAATTCCCTACATACTTCAATGGTGGGAGAGAACTCAGATAATACAAAGAAGAAAACGTAACTTTAATACGGAGTACTTTATTAAAAAAAATTGTAATTACCTTTATAATAAAAATAAATAAAATCTCAATATGAGATAACAAATTGTAAAATTACAATTCTTTAACGAATTAATGGTTAAATTAAACCTAAATAAAAATAAAGAACGGATCTATCGAAGTAGTAAAAATACACTCGATATTTGGACCATATACCAACAAAGAATTAGCATATAAACAAAAACTAATCTAGGGCAATAATATGCAAAAATTACATATTAGTGGATTAGAAAATTAATTAAATTAGATTTGACATATGCAACTTATGTTGGACTAAACAACATCATTAGTGGATTAGAAGATCCTTGATTTGCTTTGAAATTGATGGATCTGCCTCTGAATCACAATGTTCTTCTAGCATTGGGAGAAATTCCAATGGAACTAAGCATTTCTCCTTTGAATAGAGCTTTTCTTGGACTAATTGTGATGATAAAATTGGAAGGTTGGTTAATTTGGCATCGTTGTCATTTTCCTGCAAAATTAGACAATTCCAAACACATTTTCAAGTTAGATTAGCAATTTGTAGCACATCCCACATGCTTGCCCCTTATCACAATATCATGTTTCATGCAGTGCTAACTGCTAAGGCTATGATGACATCACGACTACGGAGACCTGTGTAATTTTTCAAAATCAAAATCCCAGGGTATTACACAACAACGTTTTAATCATTGCTCAAATTTTGGTTTTGTTTATACTTGGGAAACTAATTATATTATACGAAGTATTTGAAATTTATGGCCCTGGTTTAATTTCATGTATCGTCACATCAACTCATATTAAGAGTCGTGTTTTAATTGTAAGTTTCTCTTCGTGTACATAATATGGTCAAAGTTTTTACTTAGCGGCATATAAACAGAGAACTTGGGTTCAATGGTGCAAGTTAGGATTCAAAACTGTTTCCCTATTATTTTGCCTAGAAAGTTGGTTATCATTTTGACGCTTGACTATAGTTTAATAACATTTTCTTAATTAGGTCACAAGTTTGACCATTAACTGCCAAGCAGTCAAACACCCGAGACAACTAAAAACTACAGCTTCATATAAATTTTTACCAAGATTAATAAAGAAAAATGGATGACTTGTAAAATTAGTTTAATAATTATCCAATAATCCTCTTAAAAACACAGACAACCAATTAAATAAGATAAAAATTGGTTGCAAAATCAACTACCAAATTGGTAATATTCCAAATGAAATTATCTGGTTAGTACATAAGTTGTTTCATTAATTACAAGAGAACAACCTTTAAAAGAAAAAAAAAACAGGGGTGTATAAGAAATGTTATTATAAGTAAATTTCAATACGAGTAGCGTGACAATGTTAGAGCTAAATGAACTCGATTTGACCTGACCTGAAATTAGCTTGTACGACTTAAATTGTGTTTTCCGACTCTAATCGAATTGATCTGATTTATATTCCGATTCGAAAGACCTAATTGTCTAATCTAAGAATAGGTTTAGACAATAATGCAACCTTAACTAAGACTATAACAACAAAAAATCAGCTAAAAACAGAAGAAAAAAGAGGTGAAATAACAAGATCAAATGAGTAAGAATAAAGTAAATTACCTCTTTCAAAGTTTTAATAGATTGAAGAATCTCCAATTGAGCTTGCATAAACTTAACATACTTAGAAGCAGCTTGAAACATTTCAGCAGTATTCATCTTATGACCACCTGGAATCAGCTTCCCTAACTCTTGTGTTTTCTCTGTAATCTTCCTTCTTCTTTCTCTAGCTGCCCTGCTTTGCGCCGATACAGTCTTAACTTTCCGACCATTATTATCCCCATAACTCTGATCAAAATTAGCACAAAATTCATCACCATTATTATAATAGTTATAACAATTGGGATGATTATTGTTATCATTCAAATAATCCACATTGAAACAGGGGACCCCGAAAAAATCAGGAACAAAGGTGGAGTCATTGAAACAGGGTGAGAGTTTCTGCTTCTTGGGAAAAGGGAGGAATTGTGACGAGAAATCGTCGTCGAACGAGAGAATCTCCTCGGGAGGCGGGAAATCGACATAGGAGAAAGGAGAGTAGCTGCCATTGTTGTTGTTAAAAGTGAATAAATCATTGTTGTCGAAATCGAGTTGTTGTAGAGGAAGAGGATCGAACAGGGAATCATCGAAGTCGAAAAGTGTTGGTGGGAGAGGATCAAAACAGAGGAGGTCTGTTTGGTCATCTTCAAAAGGTAAAAGGATGTGATTTGGGTCATGGAATTGGAATTGTTCAAAAGGGTAATTCTGGTTGAGGAAGCAGTTGGGATTTTGCCAATCTAACGCCATTTTTGTTTGTTTGTTTTTCTGGTTAGGTTATGTTGGATTGTGTAAGCTGAGCAAGAAAACAGGGGAATGTGAGAGAGAAAGAGGAGGAGTAGACTGAAGGAAGACTAGATGAGTAGAGAAAAGTGTCAGGAAAGATAACTGTTTTTAAACTGCTAGAGAGAGAATGAGAGAAGAGAGGAGAGAGAAAGAAGTGGGAGAATAACTGTCACTAGAAAGTTTTGGAGGATCCGATGTTTGAGCAGTTAGGGTTTTCAGGGGGTATCAGACTATCAGACATTTCATTGGCGCCTTTTTTTTTTTTTTGTAGTATTTTTTATTATTATTATTTGAGAAATTATTTTTAGGTTGGGTTGTATGAAAATTCCAATTTGTGTAATTATTATTATTTTTGGAAAGATAAAAGCATTTTATTAAATAAACTCAATTTCTGTCAAAGTATTGAGACTTTAGAGAAAGATATCAGTTTTTCTGCTTTTCAATACAAATATGCACATTGTTACAAACCCGTCTAAGGCTGCGTTCTTTTCACCTGATTTTCACTTATTTTTCCTGAACTTATCTTATCTGAACTTATCTGAACTTAACTGAACTTATCTGAACTTATCTGAACTTATTAGAACTTATCAAAACTTATTTTAGTTATAAATTGTACTTGGTCAACCCTTATTTTTCCTGAACTGAACTTATCTGAACTTATCTGAACTTAACTGAACTTATCTGAACTTATCTGAACTTATTTTTCCTGAAATAAGTGGAAATAAGGTGAACAGAACAGGGCTTAACATGAAAAATCAAAATAATCAAACCATAAGCTATTTTCCTATGAAATTTTAGATATCACCGACCATCTAAACTTTAAATATTTCTATATATTCAGTATGTTATCATGTTATCGTTACTTCTATTAAAAAGTAAGTAAAATCAACTCAACTTAAACGTGGATAGTTATAAAAGGCTGAATCACGACCCAATATACACAATAATTTTACTTTAGTAATGGGCCTCATAAGTCATAACTTTAATATATATATATATATATATATATATATATATATATATATATATATATATATATATATATATATATATATATATATATATATTTGTTGTAATTCCTCTTCTATTATTTTGGGTTGGGTTCTTTGCAAATTCCTATATGTGTAATTGTAGTTATGGATTGAAATCTACCCCAACCAGATTTTGCAAGATTTTATATTTGAGTACTAGTAGTATTATGGGTAAGACTTAGACCTGTCAAACGGGTCGGTCGGGTCGGGTTGTAAAAATTTACTTTCGGGTTCGGGTTGAATCGGGTCGGTCACTTTCGGGTTCGGGTTTACAAATGCTTGTTCAAGACCCAGAACTTTCGGGTTCGGGTCGACCCAACGGGTTGAGAGATTTTAAAACGCGCATTATATTTTCATTAATTTAGGTGAAAAATATACAAAATATTGGCACAAGTTAACAAATTTTCCTACGAAAGTTTATATTTTGTCAAATTCAATCATAAAATGTCGTATAATTCAAATTAAAATCATATTACACAGAACAATAGTAAAAACAACGTGTCTTTTATGCTTAAATTTTCTCATAATCTCATTTATTACTATAAATACAATGATTTTCAATCGGTCGGGTCTAAAACGGGTTCGGTCGGGTTTTGACCCATTCCTTTTCGGGTTGTTCGGGTTCGGATAAAATCGGGTTACGAGTCACAAAATCTTGTTCAGGACCCAGTATTTTCAGGTCGGGTTCGGGTCGGTTTTCGGGTCGGGTCGATTTTTGACAGCTCTAGTAAGACTGTATGGATACACTTCTAGAGTACTTGATACTTGTTACTCCAATACTTATTGGGTTTTAGTTGTTGGATGATTAAAATTAACATACATTTTATTCAAATAATACTATTATTAAAATTTTAAAAGGGCTTGGCTCATAATACTTTAACTTTTCAAAGTAATTAAAAAGTAATGTCAAAACCCAATAATTAAAATACTAACTAGCTATCAATTTTTACGTAGTAAATAAATGGGCCACAGAACCAATAACAGTTAGCCTTTACTTATTTTGATATAATGATCTTGACATTAACATATTGGTCTTCAATTTGCACATTATTATGTTAGTCCTTTGTGGTTTTAGCCCATTTTACATTCTTCTACACCAAACACAAAATTACTCCTTGCAATATTTTCATTAATATTTAATTTTCTTTATAGGTTTTGCTTAACTTATTTAGAAACATGGACTCATCGACATAACTCTAAAAAGTTGAACCTCAGGGCCACGGATAATGAAAATAATAAAGTTTTAATGGTGTCAAGTGAGGTGTTATTTTGTACCATAGCTGTAATATTTAACTTGTTGATCCTAAAGTTTTGATGATGACAAAGCAAACTCCTGACAATTGGTTAAGTTATGTTGCATAATAGGTTCCGAGATCCTTAGAGGGATAATGCTAAGTTAAGGAGATCCTGAGTTGGATAAACTAAGCAACGTGGAATATAAGCAAGTAATTGATCCATGTCAGACACTACATTGAAGAAATAATCATTAAGCAAGGCGAGATCCTTAGGCGAGTTCCTAAGGCGAGATCCTCATATATTATGTGGATCCTCGGCGTTCCAGAGAAGGAACAAATCGGGAAGTCTTCGAGTGAAGCTTCTAAAGGTGCAACATGAAGACTACAACATATGAGTTTATGTTTTAGGATTTATGTAAGTATTTAATAAAGTTTATAAGTAATTTGGTATGAAAGGGACATAGTATTTTGGTACGTTTTAAATGAAATATGTTAACTGTAATTATAAAAGAGTTTTAACTTGGAAAATCTTTTTAATAAATAAAATGTATTTAATTAATAAATGAAACATAGGATTCTGATTTACTCTCCTTGTTTCTCAAGTAAAAGTTTTTCCACGTTCCTTGAAACTCTCCCCACGTATTTCTGTTCAACGTACATTTAGTGTTTTGATTTGGTCTCCCTTGTTTCTCTCCAACTATGCCCATGTTACTGAGCAGTAACTGTTAGTGGGTGGTTGAGGGAAACATGGGTACCAAACCCTAAGTAAAACTCTCCTATAAAAGGAGAAGAGTTTTAGCTTTTCAAAACACAACTGATCTTTGCAAATTATATCTTAAGAGCTTAAACGTTTTAAAAGAGAATCAGTTTTCAAAAGAGTGTCCCTTGAGTTCCTTATTACTTTGAGCTTTATTACGTACTAGAATCTATCTATCATATTGTATTTTGGGTTTAAGGATTGAGTGATCCTTGAGTGACTTAGAGTTAAGTCAAAGAGAGAAAGAGCGACTAAGAGTTTAGTCAAAGAGAGAAACAGTGACTTAGAGTTAAGTCAAAGAGAAAAGGGAGCGACTTAGAGTTAAGTCAGAGAGAGAAAGAGTAGCACAGTAATCGAAGGGGATTGCTGTGGGGAACTCGTGTTCGAGAGGAACTCGAGTTAAAGAGTGTATTTGTAATAGAGTTATTGCATTAATACAAAAGAGTAGTGAGGTTCTTCTTGATTAGGGTCAAGAAGGTTCCTCCGTTTCATATCTTTCTTCGCTCATTGTTCTCAGTCTCTTTATTGTTTAAATTCCGCAAGAAACTTACTCAAGTTCCCAAGAAACAATTCACCCCCCCTCTTGTCAAGTGTTCCTACTGAACTATCAGTTGGTATCAGAGCAGGATCTCACAAAAATACAGGAAACCCTGTTGAGAAAAAGTTCCTGGAAAGTATGAACGCTTACGAGAAACTCGGGAAGGTTATTCCACTCAAAGACCTCCAATGTTCAACGGAAAATTCTACACCTACTGGAAGAACAGGATGGAGATCTACATCAAGGCAGAGAACTATCAAGTCTGGCGAGTCATAGAAGTCGGTGATTTCGAGGTAACAATGACCAATGCTCAAAATGAGGTAGTTCCTAAACCCATGTCTGATTTTGCTAAGGAAGATTTTGAGAAATTCGAAATCAACGCAATGGCTGTGAAAATCTTGCATTGCGGCCTTGGACCTCATGAACATAACAGAGTTATGGGGTGCAAGAGCGCAAAGCAAATCTGGGATCTCCTTCAAATAACTCATGAAGGAACTAATGAGGTCAAACGTTCAAAAATTGATTTATTAATGTCTAAGTATGAACGTTTTGAAATGCAACCAAGAGAAACAATACAGGAAATGTTTACTCGTTTCACTAATATCACTAATGAACTAGTTTCTCTTGGAAGAAATATTCCCTCTGGTGAACAGGTTAGGAAGATCCTAAGGAGCATGCCACAGGATGATAGATGGAGAACCAAGGTCACGGCATTGTTCGAAACAAAGGATTTCACCAAATTCAACATTGAACAATTGGCGGGATCCTTGATGACGCACGAATTACATCTAGGAGCAGCTGTTCCTGAGAATCCCAAGAATCGAGGCCTTGCTCTTAAGGCTGAGGAACAGGAGGACTCGGATCCTGATGAAGAAGAAGCTGCCATGTTGGTCAGAAGAATGAAAAGATTTTACAGGAACTCTAAACCTGGAAATCTAAGAGGAAGGAACTCAATGAGAAAACCAAGCGGTTCCAAGCCTGACCAAGGATGTTTCAAGTGCGGAGAATCAGACCATCTAATCAAAGACTGCCCTCAGTGGGAAAATGAAAAAGGGAAAGGCAAGGGAAAGGATCTGTCCAAGGAAAGATTCAACAAATCAACCTTTGCCAAACCCAACTTCAAGAAGGCTATGATCGCAGCTTGGGGAGATGCTACTGACTCGGAAGAAGATGAGGATCAACCAAATGAAGAAACAGCAAACCTGTGTCTTATGGCAAAGATTGATGGAACAACCCAAGATCCATCAAAAGAAGTAAGTTCCTCAACTCTTCAATCTCTGTCTAAAAATAAGTTAGTGGAATTATTGATAGAAACTCTAGATAACTTTAAAAAGCTCAATGTAATAAAGGCTCAAAGTGACAAAGCCTTGGAACTCACCAAGGGACACATGACCTACCTTAATAATGTTAGATCTGATGTACAGGATAGGTTCTTTGACTTGCTTGATAGAAACACTGCTCTTCAAAACTCCTTTGAGAGAGTCAAAAATGAAAACATTCTTCTCAAAGTGGAACTCAGTCAATATAAACTGTTTAACTTAAGCCTAGATCCTAGCAGGTCCACTGAGATTAGCATGGGGGTCTTTAACGTTGATTTGGAAAACTTAAACAGTGAGTTGGTCACAGTAAAGGAACAAAAGGAGAAATTAACCAAGGAACTAGCCTTAGCAAATGCACATAAACAATCTCCTAGAATCACGCCTAAGTGGATTGAGAAGGCTCAATCTAAGAGAACTGAAGGCCTAGGTTTTTACTATAAAAGGAACAATGGTAAAAAGAAAAATTATGTGGAACTGTCTAGTGTCAAAGTTTGTTCCTTTTGTGGTACTGGTGATCATGTTGTGACTGAGTGTTCCAAAAAGAAGGAACTGTTCAATAAAAACCAGAACATTGTCAAGAAGATATGGATGAAGAAAGATGATTCTTTAGTAGAAAAGGAACTCGAGGAAACCCGAGTTCCTGTATCTAACAATTGATAATATTGCAGGTCCTAGTGTGGGGGAACAACTCGTGGTATCTTGATAGCGGGTGTTCCAAGCACATGACAGGAGATAAAACCAAATTTCTCTCACTAGAGGCCTACAACGGAGGAACTGTGACCTTTGGAGACAACAAGAAAGGTGAAATCATCGCCATTGGAAAAGTAGGAAGGTCAAGTTCCCATTCAATTGATAATGTGTTCCTGGTAGAAGGTTTAATGCACAGTCTGCTTAGTATTTCACAATTCTGTGACAAAGGAAACTCGGTAAGCTTTACTTCAGAAAGTTGTCGAATTATTAACAATAACAGTAAGGAAGTTATTTTGGAAGGAACTCGCAAAGGGAACACATATACTGTGGATCTCAACAAAGTTCCAAGGAACAACTTAACTTGTCTTAGTGTTATTGAGGAGGATCCACTTCTATGGCACAAGAGATTCGGACATGCTAGCTTTTCATTGCTTGACAAACTGAGATCAAAGGAACTAGTGAGAGGTTTACCTTCCATCAAGTTCCTTAAAGACAAAGTTTGTGAAGCATGTGCCAAAGGATGTTCCTCGTGGTAAACGTAGGAGCATAAGGGTAGCCACTAGAGTTCCTAAGGTCATTGTTCCTCTGGTGTTCGTTGACATATCTTGTGACAATGAGGATGATGATGGGAACGTAGAGGTATTGGAGGATACTGTTGAATTTGAAAAGGAGGAAAAAGAATCCACCCCTGTTCCTACACCAAAGGTGGATAGCCCTGTTCCTCAACCAAGGTACATCCCTGTTCCTCCCACTCCTACTGTTCCTTCTTCCATTACTGGCTTTGGTGGGTTTGCTGCTTTTGGTTCTTCAAGTTCCTTAGGATCTCATGATCCCAATAAGGAGGAACTCAAGGAACAGGTTATCAAGTTGAGAAAGGATATGGATAGAATGATAAAGCTTCAAGAGTCCACAAATGCTATGATACTACAACTCCAGAATCAGATTACAGCTTTGTTATCTGGAGTTCAACCAATGGATTCAAGTCCTTCCCATACTTGAGGATCTCTTTGCCAAAATCTAACCTTGTTCCATCCTAATTTCCAAGATCCCAAATTTTTTTGTGTGTGTGTGTGCTACATTACGCTTTATTTTTATTTTGGAACTTTTTATTTATTTTTTTTGGTTTGTACTCCTTTCATGGGATACAGTTACATCCTTTATTTCCTTTATTTTTTTATTTCCTTTAATTTTAGTGGAACTCATCAATGAACGTATCTCTAAAATCATGACTAGTTATTTATTATGTTTTCTATTCAAATCTAGTACGTTGGAACTTAACTTTGAGGCTAACTTAGTTTGCCAACCGTTGATCGGAGGGCGCTCTAATCGGTATATATTAGTATTGTGTATTTCTACTTTTTGTTAATGCCAACAGGGGGAAATGAATGCAAGCTTAACATAAAATTGATCACTTGAATCCGTCTCACTACTCTCTTCTCGATGTAAGTTTATAAAATTTTATTTCTCGTTTCTAATTTTATTTTCGTTTATTAAAATTAATTTTAAATTTTCCTTAATTTCATTTAGGAAGTTTAGATTAATTTTTATAAAAATAATTTATTTAATTTATTTAGTTTATTTAGTTTATTGCTTTATATTTATGCTAATTGATTATTGCTGCATTTAGTGAAAGTTTGCTTTTGTTGTCATCACCAAAAAGGGGGAATATTGTTGATCCTAAAGTTTTGATGATGACAAAGCAAACTCCTGACAATTGGTTAAGTTATGTTGCATAATAGGTTCCGAGATCCTTAGAGGGATAATGCTAAGTTAAGGAGATCCTGAGTTGGATAAACTAAGCAACGTGGAATATAAGCAAGTAATTGATCCATGTCAGACACTACATTGAAGAAATAATCATTAAGCAAGGCGAGATCCTTAGGCGAGTTCCTAAGGCGAGATCCTCATATATTATGTGGATCCTCGGCGTTCCAGAGAAGGAACAAATCGGGAAGTCTTCGAGTGAAGCTTCTAAAGGTGCAACATGAAGACTACAACATATGAGTTTATGTTTTAGGATTTATGTAAGTATTTAATAAAGTTTATAAGTAATTTGGTATGAAAGGGACATAGTATTTTGGTACGTTTTAAATGAAATATGTTAACTGTAATTATAAAAGAGTTTTAACTTGGAAAATCTTTTTAATAAATAAAATGTATTTAATTAATAAATGAAACATAGGATTCTGATTTACTCTCCTTGTTTCTCAAGTAAAAGTTTTTCCACGTTCCTTGAAACTCTCCCCACGTATTTCTGTTCAACGTACATTTAGTGTTTTGATTTGGTCTCCCTTGTTTCTCTCCAACTATGCCCATGTTACTGAGCAGTAACTGTTAGTGGGTGGTTGAGGGAAACATGGGTACCAAACCCTAAGTAAAACTCTCCTATAAAAGGAGAAGAGTTTTAGCTTTTCAAAACACAACTGATCTTTGCAAATTATATCTTAAGAGCTTAAACGTTTTAAAAGAGAATCAGTTTTCAAAAGAGTGTCCCTTGAGTTCCTTATTACTTTGAGCTTTATTACGTACTAGAATCTATCTATCATATTGTATTTTGGGTTTAAGGATTGAGTGATCCTTGAGTGACTTAGAGTTAAGTCAAAGAGAGAAAGAGCGACTAAGAGTTTAGTCAAAGAGAGAAACAGTGACTTAGAGTTAAGTCAAAGAGAAAAGGGAGCGACTTAGAGTTAAGTCAGAGAGAGAAAGAGTAGCACAGTAATCGAAGGGGATTGCTGTGGGGAACTCGTGTTCGAGAGGAACTCGAGTTAAAGAGTGTATTTGTAATAGAGTTATTGCATTAATACAAAAGAGTAGTGAGGTTCTTCTTGATTAGGGTCAAGAAGGTTCCTCCGTTTCATATCTTTCTTCGCTCATTGTTCTCAGTCTCTTTATTGTTTAAATTCCGCAAGAAACTTACTCAAGTTCCCAAGAAACAATTCACCCCCCCTCTTGTCAAGTGTTCCTACTGAACTATCATAACTTTAATAGTAATATTTTTTATTCAAGTTATTTCACCTTTCTCGATCACTCCCGTTATTTAGTTGGTTAAGAGCTAATAGGTTTGGCCCGTATATTTCAGTTCAATAAGCGGGAAGTGGTCTACCTTATCGACCTTGTGTAACCAAAGCTTGTTTAGTTGTATTTGTTATCAAAACAAATACATAAAAGTAAATAGAAATATGGATAATTTAATAGATTATTAAATTTCTTTTATGAATCACGATGTTGAAAATTTATTTACACAACTTTTATTTTTATTTTTTTGTTAGGCACTGTAAATGGGCCGAGCCAAATCTCAGTAATTGTGTAGCTAATTAGCAAGAAAAAAAAAGAGGCTCAATTAATTATATATTTTACCATATATTTTTTTAGAAGGGGAAAAATATTAATATTTCTTTTTTTTTTTTAAAAAAAAGTTTTCTTGGGCAATACTTGTTCTCTTTGTAACATTGTTTATGGGAATATTTCTCAACTCCACCATTTTAACAGAATTTTCTTCTCCCCTAATTTTGTGTGTTGAATCCATAATTCTCTCTTTCTTCTTCCCCAATCCACGCCATCTCTAAACTGACTCCCTCTTCCCTAAAATATCTCCCCAAGTTTATTTTATTTATTTATTTATGTACTCAATTAATTTTTTAACCTAAATAAAAAATAAAATACAATACAACAATTGAGAATTAACAAGAAAAAAAACACAGATTCTAAATGGAAATGCAACAACTAAGAAGTGTATTCATGAGCTAAACTGGACCTAGAAAACTTCTGTACAAGCAGATAGGCAGAAGATCAGTAAATGATTTTCTAAAACCCGAACACAAAACGAGCTCGGAAATTTCTCATTTCTGATAGGCAGTATAGCTAAAACTAATCAAACCCACCAAGGCTTTGAAGCAAGTTCATCAGAAAATGCATATCGAAATTTAGAGCTATATGGTGACCACTCAATTATCTGAGATGCTTTCTTGCTGTTCTTAGCATCAAGGCACCGTTGAATCGAGTCCTGAAGTTTTTTATCAACATTTACGCAGACCCACTTTAGAAGTTCATCATATCCCATGGAAGCTTCTTTCGAGAATCTCTCGAGAATCTTTGGAAGAAACACCTTCTTTGACTTCTTTACTATTATGCTGGTTAGAAGAAACTCCCTCTTTGCCTGTTCTAACTCGTCTCTGACGTTGGCTGCTGTGTAGACCTTCAGCTGTTCATCATAAAACATACATTGTGAACTTTGATGCATTATTGAGAGTTGGAATGGACAAAACCATAACATAGAATGCAAAGGTTGTTAAAAAAGACGGATTGAACAAATAATAAACAAAACTGTTTTCATGTTGAATTCAAATTTCCAGTGCCTAAATGTTTCAGATAATTCGTCCTGGTTAATTTTGTGTAAGCTGCATGATAGGACCTTACAACATCCAAGGGGAAAGTTAGAGACATATGTTTAGGGTGCGTTCTATTCACCTCATTTTCACTTATTTTTTCTGAATCTATCTTATCTGAACTGAACTTATTATAACTTTATCAAAACTTATTTTAGTTATAAAATGTATTTGGTCAACCCTTATTTTTCCTGAACTTATCTGAACTTATTTTTCCTGAATAAGTGGAAATAAGGTGAACAAAACAACTTAATACTACGATCAAACGTTATGGAGGTTGTCCAGGAGAAAGGAAGTTACCACAGGATCTGAAAAGGCTCCAGTGCAGAGTGCAAAGCAAACATGGGACGGTGAATCAGGAAGACTGAGTTTTGAGCTAAGGAGTTGCTTCTCATCTCCAGATTTCTTTCTAAAGGTCGTTGATAGAAAGGTTTCAACCCACTGCATAACAAAACAAGAATCAGAGAAGGCTTGTTTTCCACCGATTTGTCCACTTTTAATAGGAAGATCACTTAGATGATACAGATAAATAACAGAATTTTGTACAAATGTAACTATAATCATCCAAGCAGGCATATAAGAAATTATCCTGTAACCAAATTCAAACATCACACACAACAAGGAATTACAATCTATCGTGATGTATAGTAATAACATCTTATTTTACAAGGAAATCAAGTCTTACTACTAGCATTGTCCTCTATTTAACGGATATAGTATTTAATAAGGAGTGGCAAGTTGTAAATAACAGTCAAAACACGCGAGGAAGTGAACATAATAAATTAGAAGCTGTATATTATTATGTGCCAAAAGAATGTCCCTCAACATTTGAAGTTGGATTTAAGAAAATTTCGGAAAAGAGAACCTAGTTTCTATATGGATAATCAGTAAGAACGATAAGTCAGTAGAATGGGAAAGTTCAAGTAAGCATAGAGAAGTCATATAAAAACACATCATCACCATCTTTAGGGAGAATCACTTCATTTTAAGACAGTCAACAACAAATAGTGATTATTTTAGCATTATTTTTGTGCATCAACCAATTATGCAGGTAAAACCATGATTGAGAATAGTCAGAAGCAATTACCCCGCCAGTTCGAGGAGTACGGAAGCAGAAGATTGTATGTTCTATGGCATTTGCAGTGACAACTATGCCGCCAATGTTGTAGGCCGCCTGCACTACACAGAGAAACCTGTCAATTCACCAGGTTGTATGATATACAATAATGTGACGAAAACCAGATCAATTTCTGAATCATTAAGCTAATAGTATCACTTAGACTGAAATCTTCAGCAACCACTTTAAATCCTCAGAATATACTTGGTATATTTTTTAATCAGAGGACATAAATCCTATAATTTCAGAACATCAGCTTTTGCTTTCGACAATGGGTTTCTGCTACTTCTTTACGAATAACATCTATTTTTGGCTTTTTGAGAACAACTATTCCCAGATTATTAATATCGATATAAATATATTCAAGGCATTTTCTTGTCTAAAAAAATGCTGTTTAGAATGATAATAATGTTGATATTCATTGTTTTTGTTCCTAGAGACTTAGATTATCAGAATCCCTTAGCAGGACCTCAAAAATAAGTAATGATAAAAAAAAACCAGGGAAGGATGATGGCTGAGAATTACAGGAAAGGGAAACATGTGGCTTCGTTATTAAAGTGATTTATTCGTAAGGCACAAATAAAATAACATTTCCCCAACTCATTAAAGGCATTCAAGCACGACATGACGCATCAATAAGAAAATCATATAATTGCACTACCTTGTGAAACAGAGCTAATCTTCTCAGAGACCTATGGGGGATTCCGTAAGCTAAATATGCCTGCAAAAGACAAGGATCAAAGAGTTTTGAAAGGATGAATAAACTAACACGAAAAATTAATACCATTTCATATTGTAAGCCTTACATGCATTATGAGAGAATTATAGATGTTGATCCAAAATGCAATCTGGGCTTCGGCTTCCATTTCGCTCACGTTCACCCTTTCTAGTTGCTCAACGAGTGCTCTGCAAGAGGCAATAGAGGTTTGCGTTAAAAAATTGTGCATACATGACATACTGTAGAAGTTCACTGTATTTAGTAAGGAATTTTTTCATGTGTGTACCATGCACCACAAATAACAAAGAGTTTATCCAAGCGACCATAGTGAATCTGAACAACTGAAATTAACTGTATTTAGTAAGGAAATTTTTCATGTGTGTACCATGCACCAGAAATAACAAAGAGTTTATCCAAATGACCATAGTGAATCTGAACAACTGAAATTTACAGTAGTTCATCAATTCAAATCTTTTATTTGACAAATAACCAGTGTAACAACAAGGTCAATAACATATCTATCCTAAGTTCCAAATTCTTGTTTGTAAATTAACTGCATTGCAAAACACTAAAACCCGTTTACCAGCACAAAATGGTTTTGACCACACGAAGGAGCCATTGCCCCCAATAGTGAGGAAAATCTTCTCCTCTAGCTTTAAAAGGGAAATTTTAAAAATAGAACGATCAGAACCCACCTATAGCTGGTGATTGCATAAGATGCACGAGAAAACTGCTTTTTATCAGTTGGCATTGAGGATATCTCTACCATTGATTTGGAAGTATGTTTTTTATGGCTGCCTAGCTGGGGGCCGAAATCAGCGCAAGACTTTGAGATAACAGATGATTGGATATTCCTTAAATTATCTGAGTTTGTCGATGCAGCATTGCAAAACCAGCAGTAAACTGCAGCCATACACTTAACCATTTCCTCAGATAACTTGCTAGGGCACTGATGAAGGTAATCCTTTAATGTCCGTACACCAGAATTCTTTACTCTGTCTGGTGTCTTCACATGAACCTGAAACTAAACAACATAAAATCTTATAAGCACGAATCATCAACATCCAAATTCTCAGGGGGAGGTGGAGCCAGGCAGCAAAATGAGAAAAAATGACAGGATTTTGAAGAAAGCGAGGTCAGAGGCAGGTGAAAAAGAGAGCCTTCAACTAAATTCACTTCAGCCTTCTGGTCAAGGACATCATCACAAGTTCACAACAGGAAGTGTGTCCTGTTATTGCTGGTCTTATCTTCTAGGAGGTCAGCAAGTAGCCTTACCCCTAAGTCCCTAACGGCCTAACCAATAAAAACTGGTAGGGATACCTATACTAAAACAGGTATGCAAGAGGGGAAAACGAAGAACCCCATTCAAAGAATCTAAAACAACACAAATAAGAGGAGATGTGCATAAAAGTAAAGAAAGAACGGGGGTTAAATGGTGATGCATAATCACTACTCTTGGGCCTTACATAAGGCCCCACCTATGCAGCTAGGCCCGGGCCCACGGCGCACGGGTGTCGGGTGTACAATGGCCAGTTTGGAACCAAAAGAGGTGGAAACTGTAAAATTTCCAAAATAAGGGTACAAGGCATGGTCTTCCTAATGGTTTCAGAATGGCAATATACAACGCTTATTCAAATCTATTTATAGGAGGAGATGGTTTAGTTATCACACTCAACTGACTCAAGCACCCTTACCGAGAAGCTTACAGAGTAGCAGGTACTCTTTCTAGATATGGCTTCCCTGTTACTGGTTCAAACGATTTTGGAACAGGAGAACATATACAACTTGATCCTCTTGTATGATTAGATAAACAAGGTTACTGCCTTGACCGATGGCAATCCTAGCTTAAGTTTTATCCATACTATTAAAAGAACAAGATTTGATACGAACTCAATATGGAAATAATTCATTGATTTCACCAAAAAAAAAGACAGTGCTAGTATATAATTTCATGACTAGGTTAAGCACCAATAGTTGCTGTCTGCTGCTTTTAAAGCTGCAAAAACACATGTCTGGAAATTACCTTCATCTTGTTAGAACAAGGCTTGTCATAATGGATGTCTTTTTTCTCCGTGCATACTGAGGCATGTTTAATCTTTCCATCTTTCTTCGCAGAAGTGTTTTTCAAAGAAAAAGCTAGCAAAGGAAATTTCTTCGAGGAACAAAATGCACTTGAAATGATGCTAGGATGTTTCCTTGGTTTGTTTTTCGTATGAAGAGGGGAACTCATGCCAGAGGTTTGCACAGAAGATGGCTGACTGGCACACTGTTCAAATATGTTCCTGTACAGAGTAAGAACATGCTGCTCTCTATTGGAAACCTCTTCTTCAAGTAACTCAATCTCGGCAATCAGCTCCTTCGCCTGAGAAAACTCAGAAAAGTTAACTGCAGTAGACCCACTTACCAATATCAAGAAGCACAGAAGATAATTTTTTTTAGCAATCTTCTACTTGCTTAAAATAATTCAACATAATGCTAGTAAGCAAGAGGATTCAAGCTCCCAAGTCAAGTCGTCCCTAGTGGATTAAGGCTAAATTTTATTGAGGATCTAAATGCCATCAAATACTCCACGCCCTTAAGAATTCCATGTTGGTCAATTCTTATATCATAAGAATTGTTTCGTCAATATGTATCGACATTCGTTTAAAGTTTTTACTTCGGCTAATGGTCAGAATATTTTGAAGCATTTTCACAAGTGGAAGTCATCAATAGCTATTTGGTTTACTGCATTGAAGGTATTTTTTTACGGCTTTTACCTGAGAGGCAAAATGCCTATGACCTGGAGACAAAGCACTAGAAGCCCGGCCAATTGCTTTCTCAAGCATATTGCGCATTGACTTCTCTTGTTGCAAACGTGACTGAAGCAGATACACCTGCGATTAGAATTACACCATAAAGATATATGTTATGCACATAATGTAATTAACCTGTAACAGTTGAGAAATTGAGATCCCCTCTTTCATAAGCAACATTAGCTCAAGTCATGTAGCCCTTGCCCAGCAATACACATATTCAGAGCAAGAAAGAAGAACACCTACTTGACATTCTTCCTTTTCTTATTCTAAAACGAGGTAAGATATTCTTTCAAAAATAAAATATCAAGAGAAATATCATTCAACACAGTATCTTACATCCTTTTCCAAAGAGGCACGATGATTTGACGAGCTTGTACTTGAATCAATAGATTGACATTGACCATTAAGAGGGGTTTGAGAGCCATAGGTCCTTGTAGAAAATGGGGAGTCCTAGAACAACAGGAACACACACAAAAACAACACGCAAGTTCGTCAAAAGTAATCCATATTCATCATCTAGATAATATAACAAGGTTCAAAGTTGCAACATTCAGAGTACTATTGTCGAACCCTTTAAACAAAATTATAGTCCGACCATCATTCAGAGAAACTTCATTCTAAACCATTACATACTAGTAAAGGGAATATGTGAGCTTACGAGTAACAAGTTATTGTTGCACTCATTAGAATAAGGAGCTCCAAATCTTGAAGTATCACCTTTCCTGTCTGAAGCACTGAAGTGAGAAAAAATGGAGGCATTTAGACAGCAATTTACACACCCCAATTATCATAAACTAATTTACTTATACATTAATTTGTTCTCGGCTGAAGTAATTAGCATTCAAATCTCCATCACCTATATAACATATCGAAGACTCTTCACCAAAAAACATTCCTTTTTAACATGCTTAAACAAAAAATTACCCATTAATTACTGCAATTATCAAAGAACTCAACTGACATTCCTCCAAGCTCAACCAATGATAAGTAAACAAACACCGAAAATTTCAACAAATTTGATAAAATTCCCAGAAGCTATAAAAGGAAGATGATTCAGAAATCACTTTAAATTGTCAAATACAAGCCCATATTTAGTAGAAACTAGAAACTGATACAAAACTACAAAACAACCAACATATTTAGAATATACATAACTAAATAAATACCAAATTGTTTGATTCAACAACCCAATAGAGCTGAATAGACAAATAAGCTAAATTAACTTGCTTTAATTCATTATAAACAACAAAAAAACTAAAATATAAAACCCAGAAAAAGGAATACAAAAATGTGGTGGTATATACAATAAGCAATGTTGTCACCTCCTTGAGCGCCTATGGTGGACTAAAACCCCATTCTCTCTCCTCCCACCAGTACATTCATCTTTACCTATGCTCAAACCCTCCATTAAATTTTTCTGGGTTTTTCCTAAACAGTGAAAATTACACAAAAAAAAACCCTCACTTCCAAGTTCCTACACTACAAAAAATTGTTAAAAACTTAAAATAGGTGTACCAAAATGGAGTCACTTTACTGTACTCCAACTAACAAAATTGAAGTAGGAGTTAGAGTAGTAAATGTGCAAGGACAGTGATAAAGACCGCTCAATCAGTCAATCATACCCATAAATTTTTAAAAAAATTGAGTAAAAACTATATTAAAATTGGAATTATGTCTTTGTTTTTGACAGTTGATTTATACTGTAGGAAAACCCAGTAAGATGATAACACGAATTACCCAATAAATGTGGGACAAAAGGGGTGAAATTGAATTAAACGAAGCAGAATTGCAAAGAAATGTAATAAATTGAAAGGGGTAAGTTGTGTGAGGTTGGAGGGCATTAAATAAGGGAGAAGAAGAAGCAATAAATATTTCACCTGCAACTGCGTGTGAGAGAAAACTGCGGCCTTCTGTTTAGGGAACGGCAAACAACAAGGTGATGTTGAGTTTGTTGTTGTTGATGATGATGATGATGATGATGATGATGATCTATTTTCTGGAGTATGGGCTCTGAGGCCTCTGCCATAAACCCATAATGAATCAATGGGTTTCTCTGTTAAAGGGCGGGGTTTGAGCAACAACGTCTTCAAAGTTCAAACTCATTTAGTATTGGATTTGGAGGAGGTGCACCTGAAAATGACACCGGGCCGGGCCATGTCAAGACGTGACACTGTCCGACCCGACTAACCACGTTAAATTGCATGAAATTAAACTTAGGTATGTAAACATAGCACGACTCTGAACATGTGAGCTTGGGTTGTGACTATGATGTCCTTTTGAAATTTCCGACACGCTACGACATGTAAACTGGTAAAGCACGCGAACTCGACACGAGATACGACACACAATCTATCTTTAGGTGAATCGGTAGGAGTAAGAAGACGCTACAACTACGAATTTCCAAAATGATCTATTGGGGCCTACTCGTTAGCCTTTTTTGGTTCCCCCTAATTACATGGCTTCTAAAATCGTAAAACCACAAATTAAAAAACAATAATATCGAGCAAATCCTATAACTCTTGTTGTCATGTCGTTGTGAAATCATTATTTATTTTACACCGAACAAAATAAAAAATAATTTTATTTAAGTTCGTTGGTATAAGATGATTTAGACAAAATAAATTGAACAAAGCAGTCAGTGCGGAACTGATTTTGACACACCTCTATATAAGTAGGATATTATAGTTTATTGTGTCTTTACAATGAATATGCCAAAGTTACGTTTTTGTGTGCCAAACTCACTACTCACATTAGTCTTGTATCTGATTTTAATTTCATGGAGTAACAACTCTAACAACTACGTATCAACATCAAACTTAAGACAATAGTGCAAATATAACTAGCACCCGCAAATAAGTTTAAGTACAAAATTAAATGAAGATAACATGGTTTTAGTTGAATTCGCTTTCAAATAGGATTGGTGATTTGGTGGGACAATAAGCAATAGAATATGAAACCTATTAAATCCGACTAAAAATGTTAACAAAAAACCCCTATTACTCAATAGTCGAGCCTAATTTATTAGAATGCAACTATTCTTTCAAGTGGTAATGTGGTATACCCCTTATATGAAATACTACATGGCTTGCTCTACTAGCCATCTCTTAAGAGTTACTTCGTATATGAGAGTGATGTATAGCTCAGTTGGTTAAAGTTTTCATCTCGGTTCCAGATGAGGTGTGTCAAAATGGGTTGTATTGAAACCCACCCAACCCATGAAACGCAACTCACACAACAACGTACCCAACCCACCTGACACACAAACCCAACCCCAAACCCGCCATCTTAATTTAAATTATTCTATTGTTTAAATATACATTAACTACATTTATGTAAGTATGTCAATAACATAAAAATTAATTAATTTAAGTTCATATAAAATTTTATAGTTTTTAACGCTTAGGTAATCGTCCAAAACCACTTGACCAGTTGACCCACATCAACTCATAAAATTCGTCTAAACCCACCAAACTCACCAAACCCATCGAAGTTACATCAGACCCCAAAACCTGTCGTAACTAGCAAAACCCATTGGACCACTCGACCGCACAACCAGGCCACCACGACCAACGACCCACATGACCCATGACCCATGACCCATCATGTATTGTGTTCATTTTTTTCAACATAACCCACGATCTGACCTACCCCGACTTTCACTAAGACAAGTCGTATGTCAACCATCCCCGACCCATGACCCACCCAACCCGCCACGATAGCCATCTCTAACCATAAACAACAATATATGCACGTTCATAACTTCGAATTTAATAGGAGCAAGTAATTATTATTATTCCTTCACCAACTAATAATAGCCACATATAAAAATTTCTTAGAGATAAACCACTCCACTATTATGATTATATTCTTAATCACCTTTATTATCATTGGCCAAGTCCGCAACAAAATTTACAACTTAATTTAAGACAATGGATAAGAGTTACAACTTTATCATAATTAAAATAAAACAACATATACTTTGCCATTGACATGGATATTCCAACGGACCAACATTAGACATATACACCAAAGTTCCAAAGTCCATAATATTTTTATATAATCTTTATGTCAATTAAGATTAGGTAAGCAAGCTAGTTTAAGGGGGATAATATTGTATTATGCTCTCCATAATGCTCCTATAATCAAATCAAAAGGGCGGTAGGCCGGCGACTAATTAAAGAGTGACAGATCATTAAGTGGGCCAATTGGACGGTGCCACATGGATCAAGGGCATATATAAACAGTAGAATTTCAACCATGAAAGATCATTACAATCACAACTTTGAGCCTAATTAATTAACTAATCATTTCTATCAAAGTAATTAGAGAGCAAAAATGGTGAAGTTGACAATTGGTAACTTTGGTGACTCTTTTAGTGTTGCTTCAATCAAGGCTTATTTAGCTGAGTTTATTGCTACTCTACTCTTTGTTTTTGCTGGAGTAGGATCTGCCGTTGCCTTCAGTAAGTGTTTAGTATGTTGTTGATTAATTAGGGTTTTGTAACCTTATTTTTACGTGCGAGTAATACTAAACAAGGTAAAAACTTGTGACAAAATCACACATCATTTATTTTTATTTTTTTTGGAGAAAAGGAGTAGCTACTTAATTACTTAAAATACGCATACATATAATGTTTGTTCAACTAGCTCCACTCCTTGTGGAGGTCAAAATACAGGCACATATCGCCCAATTACTACGAAGCAAGCATGCTTCCAAAGCAGGAGGAGCCAGGAGTTCATCATTTATTTATTCGGTCATTAAATTTTTGAAGTTTCCACTTTATACTATGTTGTACAGAGTACTAATTCATAACTGTTACAACCTGATTGGTAAAGACTTGGTCTCGTAATCTCAAAGTTATGGGGATTTCCTTTATAACCCCTCATTTCCAATGAGTCTGACATGCAAAGTTGGCTGAAAATACTTGTAAAAAGTACCAATTCAATAAAGTTCTTCATCGTACCTTCTAAAAGAAAAATTACAACCTGTTTAGTGGACTATATGAATTTCAGCGGGGTTTGACTCATTATATGAGAGATTTTTACTCATATAAAAAAAATCTTGTACGTACAAATTTTGTTGTAAATATTTTGTGATTAGCATGTTAGTAAATGCTTAATTATGCTTTATGCATGTATGTGCAGGTAAGGTGACAGAGGGAGGAGCATTAGACCCAGCAGGGCTAGTAGCAGTGGCAGTGGCTCATGCATTTGCACTATTTGTTGGGGTTTCCATAGCAGCCAACATTTCAGGTGGACATTTAAATCCAGCTGTCACTTTTGGATTGGCTATTGGAGGTAACATCACCCTCCTTACTGGGTTTTTCTACTGGGTTGCTCAAGTCCTTGGCTCTATTGTTGCCTGCCTTCTCCTCAAATGGACCTCCAATGGCATGGTAAGTTGCTGAACTTCTTTTCCTCTTTCTTACTAGTGACCTATAAATAAACGAACCACCTTGGCTTATAACCTAAGGGTCTAACCTGTGTAGTTGACTAGTCGGGCCTGTTTTTTCTACGACTACGAGTCTACAGTCTCTGCAGGCTCGACTCTTAACATGTCCAAAATGATATACAAAACATGAATCTGTTTAAAAAATGGCACCAAAATTGGTAAAGTTTTGTTTTACATGGCCCAAATTTCCCATCATTGTGCCAAAAAAAAAGTTGTTGAAAAAAGTTAAATTTGTAGAGACCTTTTATTTATTAAACTATAGCACAAGACCCTTACCTGAGTTGGGTCGGTCTTGAGAGTTTGTAAGAGGTTCTGGTCTAGTATGATCTTTATCCTTATAGGAAAAAAAAAAAACTTGGATAAGTTACTATAAAATTTTGAAGCAAAGAGGAATAAATAATCCATTTAATACGAAGAAGTATTGTCTAACATACTTGTAAGGAACCTGCTAACTACCTTACATAATCACTCAATTTTAACCACTAGACGAACACCTTAAGTGTAAGTCGGAACTCATTGTATAAAAATATACAAGACGGTGGTAAGTCCTAACTTTTTTTTCATCACTTAGGTTATTTATCATTGTTCGACTTACACATTTATAAGCTACAACCTTAAACTCCTAATATTTGATTTGCGTCAACTTCTATATATGACCGATTTATCGAAAATACCATTTTGATTGCTTAACTAGTTGGTTTCATTGATTAACTAATTAATTTGAATGCTTAACTAATTAGTTTTATTGTTTAACTAATTGTTTTTTGTGCGTAATTAATTGATTTCATTGCTTAACTTATATGAACCAAGCGTCCAAGACTGCCTTATATAAAATTTTGTATTTGATTTGAGATTACAATCTTTAATCATTACCAACGAGGTCTTGGCTATGTGGTTAAGAATGAGGTCTATGTACGATATGTCTCATGTTCGAATTCTCCTGCCCCATTAGTTATTTATATGGAATATTACACTTGTGGCTTATTCACGCAAAAAAAAAAAAAAAAAAAAAGTTTAACCATTGAGTGATTAATTATAATTTGCTTAATTTTTGTGAATTAAAAACAGAGCATTCCAGCCCATGGAGTTGCCTCAGGAATGAACGCAATTGAAGGCATAGTGATGGAAATTGTCATCACCTTTGCACTTGTCTACACCGTTTACGCCACTGCTGCTGACCCGAAGAAGGGCCAAATCGGAATCCTTGCCCCAATTGCAATCGGGTTCATTGTCGGAGCCAACATTCTTGCTGCTGGCCCATTCAGCGGTGGTTCAATGAACCCAGCCCGATCTTTCGGCCCAGCTATTGTTAGTGGTGACCTTTCTCAGAGCTGGATCTACTGGGTCGGCCCACTTATTGGTGGTGGGCTTGCTGGGCTTGTTTATGGTGATATCTTTATTGGGTCTTATGAACCTGTTCCACCCTCTGAAAGTTATGCTTAAGTTATCCCCTTTTCTTTTCTTTTCTCTTTTAAGAGATATTTGGTTTCTTTGGTGGGAATTTTGGCCTTTCTTTAAACTTTAGGGAAATGCCCCTAGTTTGGCTTATTGAAGTGAAATTGTAATGCATTTGCCTTTCTATTGTGTGATTTTGCTAGTAAAAGCAATGTATATAATAAAATCTTCTTGATAAATTGGCAATTTTTTCGATTTTTTTTGGGTTTACTCTATACAAGTAGTATATATACTTGAAAATCTATACTAGTTCTAAAAGAAACTACTTTGTATATTAAAAAAAATTAGTATAAGAGTGTTATTTCGCTCAAGAGAATGAGATATATGCTTCAATAGAATCAACATCTAATTGGAGTAATGATGATGAATAAGTTTGAATTGCCTTTTCTTTTGTAAATGTGGCGTATTGTGAATTTGTGATAAATATTAAAACAAAATTATAACTAGAAATTTCAAAATACGAGGGAAATAAGCTACATCGTTGTTCTGAACATTTGTGAAACAATAGGCTTTTCGCTTTTCCAACCATCAACCCTTATGACTTTAAGAACATGGTTAAACTAAAGTCAACAAAAATCTACCGCCTCATAGATATTGTTGTTCTATTTATTTATTTTTTTAACACAAAAAATGAGATATTTTATTACATGGAGGTAACCATAACCTCATAAAAGTATTAGAGTATCTTAAAGCACTACCACCGGTCCATAAAAAAAATACTCACAAGTGTTTTTTGGTGAGTAATTAATACTCACGGACCCACGTCACACAAGCAGATGAAACACTCACGAAAAAAAACTCATGAATAAAATCAAGTAATACTCCTCGTGAGTTTTTTTTAAACATGTGTAGTTGTGCCAAATATTGGGGGCCACATGCTAAAAACTCTGAAAAATGGGCAGGATTCTTACTCCAATTCTCATCAAACCACAACATTCCAAAATTACTATTGCCACGCTGACTAGGCGTGTCAGCTCACCCATTAGGAGCGCGATACGTGTCCCAGTCAGGCAAACAACCAATCAAATCAATTCGCAGCGACTCTATATTGTAACGATAATATTCGGAAAAAATATTTAATAAAAAAAATTTACCAACGACTTTAAAATTTTAATCTTTATAAAATAGACACCCGATTTGATATATATGGCACACTTTCAAAAATCAATTTTCTCTCTTCTCTAAAATAAATCATTTTTCATGCAAAGTACACAATTATTTGAAATAATTGTTAAAATATCTGAAAATTTTCAGAAATATAAATATATTTTTATTTTTATTTCGTATGCGAGAGATAGAAAGTGTAGTGGGGTATAGTGAATAGTAAAAGTAAAAGTGGTGAGAGTATTTTTTTAAGTACATTGGTGGGATGTGATTTTCTAAAAAAGAGTTGTTTATGAGGATCAATGATGTGAAAGAGTAAGAAAGTGGTAGAGAGAGAGTGATGAGTGAGTTTTATTTTTATACATTGATGGTAGTGCTCTTACAAATGGGACCACAAGTAGCAAATAGCCTTAAGAGCATCTTCAATGGTAAGCTAATTTTTAAATTAGCTTGTCATGCCACATAATATATCAAGCTATTTTCGTTTTTAGTTAGTTGGTACCCCAATGGTTAGCTACTAGCTTGATTTTAATTTAGTCATATATTTGTCAATCAATATTTTAAATATAATTTTATTTAATATTATTTCACTGGCCAATTTTTTTCAAGCAAATTAGCTTGTTTAAGCTAATTTGCTTGGGCAAGCTAATTCATCATTTGAACTCCAATGGTCAAGCTAATAGCTTGAAATTTCTAAAAGTTGCAAAGTAGTGCATATCTACGACCATTGGAGATACTCTAACAAAAATGGATAGTTTTAACCCAAATCCTCTTTAGAAGGTAGACGATATCAGTGATGATTGGAGCAAGTTGATGGTCCCAAGGTCATCTGTATAGATATTATTGTTACATACTTCTATGTCCTGTTATACCTTTAGAAATGCTTTGTGTCCTGTTGAGTTTTTTTTTCATTCTCAGGCTCAAACCCGAGACCTTGGTTAAGGAACAAAATACCCTTAACCGCTCATGCCAACCTCAATTGGTATAATAAAAACTAATCAATCAATATACAAATCATGTTGGATATAAACTTCCTCATGTGTGATCGGCCCTGAACCTATCCAGTGTACAATTAGGAATGTTGATGCGTTTTGATTCTATTTTTTTTTGAAGGGAGTTTTGATTCTAAGAATCTAAGCTTTGTAAATTGTAGCCAAAACAGTGTAATTTCGTTCTTCCCTCCTAATCCGAAAGCTTCGAAACAGTGACGTAGTACCAAAACAGTGTAAATCTATAAATCATTCAGTTCTCCATCATAATCTTCATGGCATTTCAAAATTGTAGACGACGGAATTATGTCCAGTCTGTCTATACATGGAGACGGAGCTATCAAGCTATGCAATTCAAAATGTCTGTGCTTCCTCAGCTTTCCATTAACCCTTTGTATGTATTGAATTACTAAACTACCTGCATTCACATTTGCGACAGTGTTCTTCTACCTTATTAATTCCTAATCTTGTTCTATAGCACGATAAAATCCTTTCATTTGTCATTATTTGTTATGATATTTGTTGATTAAAATTTCTTCGACTGTAGTGTATTTGTTATAAGTTGATGACGACTTCGATTTTGTTTCAGTGAGGCAATCTAATTTGTAATTTTCCATGTAATCCCTAAACCTAATTTGTTCGTTCCGAAATCTGGAATTGAATTGGGGGTAAATAGGATATTGTTTTTCAAACAAAAAGGGAAAACTGGGTATGTCGGATAATTTAATTTGTATTGTAAGTATGATGATCATACTTGGTTATAGTTAATACAAATTTTGTTGGATTGAGTCATACTGACTCCTACAATGCTGCTACAGATACGAGCACAAACTGATTCTACAACAAACTCTATAAATTTACATTTGCTGTTAGTTAGACATCAGTAGTTTGGGTGTTTTATATGGGTATGCATTTACTGTGAGGCTAGTGTTTTCCGGTACTTAGCATGCCTGAAAAACATGAAGAAGAATGGAAATCAATGGTGCTCTTTTTGGTTTCGCTTGGTCAAATGATGTTTTAGGAGAGTTGCATAGAGCCGTAGGCGTCTCAAGGGATTTTTTGAAGGGCAATGATGTAGTCGGGAGTCCATCTAGCCCATCCTACCCAAGACTTTACATATCCTGAAGATGGTTTTCAAGTGATTGGATGTTAGTCATGTTACCTGTTTCAGGAATGGATCCATGATCATTTTCCATGCTTCAACAGTAATGAGTGTTTAATTAGTTGCTTCCTCATAGTTCTTCGTATGCTGTTGTAATCACAGTTTGATTCTATAGCTTTCTTTCTACATGCCAGTATATTACAGTTGCTGTCTTCATTTGGAACGAGGAAAATAACGATGTCTGTTTTTGCTAAGGAACATCCATGATCCATCTGCTACTGTCATATGTTTTCTATTTGTTGAGTATTTCATGTATATGTAGCTTTGCATCATTCTTCTTGAAAAGGAAGGACACCTCTAAGGCTTAGAGCTTGTTCTGTTACAGGATTTTTTCTTTTCTTTTCTTTTCTGCTACAGACAGTGAGAGACTCTAGATTCATCATATTGCTGTGTCTTTCACAAACATGCTTTAAACACCTTGTTCACCTCAAACCCTGCCGCTGCATATAGGTATTCAGATCATCAAGCTGCTTTTTTTTTCCTGTCTAATTCCTTTTTGAAGATTCTTTTGACTTGCCTTGTCGTTATTGTTATCTCGTCATCTAACCATTACACGTGATATTGGCTAGGAAGAAGTCTTCCAAGATAGGAAGCTAACTAAGTGCTTCTTTCTGAGTTGGAGGTTTGCGTGGGATGCCTAGATCAAATCCTTAGCATTGTCCCTGGAAAAGGTCAGACTGTTCTATTTTACATATTGAGCAATTTTTGGAAGGATAGCAAAGCAACCCACGTTTCTTGACTAAGTACAGTATTTTTTTATGAATATTTTTAAAGAAAGCATACTATTCTTCAGATATATAAAATGATTTTGGCAAGTAAAATTAAAAACTTCTTCATCCTATTCCAAAGTTTCTCATCTTGATCGAATAGCAATAGTTTACTTAATCCATAATGTAGGTTCTCTGGTATTGGTAAATCTTTGTATGAATGTAGATAAAACCCACAGATTCCAAAATCCCTGAAATCCTGAATGATGGAGGAGCCAATTACCAACCCTCAGTTTGAACCAACATCAGCTGAAAAAGTTTCAGAAAATGAGGACTTAGCAACAGAGATTTTCATTCATATGTCTGCAACTTCTCTTGCTCCATGTCTACGTGTATCAAAGTTGTGGCTCTCTTTTATTTCAAATCAAACATTTGTTTCGAGGCATACCTTCCTTTACCCCCCCTCCTTGTCTGGCCTGTTCTTGATCCCTAGGCAAACCGCTCAACATCCTGAAATTCATTTTCTCTCGCTTAACCAGAGGGAATTTAAGATTCTTCCATTTGTTTCCTTTCTCAATTCCGAAGGTTTCCAGATCATACACTCTTGCAATGGACTATTGCTATGTCGATTGGAGCTGTCACATTATGTGTGCAATCCCTCGACATGTCGATTAAGAGTCCTTCCTAGCTGTTCAATGTGTTCATACATGGAAAATGAGTATACACTTGAGTTGGCTTTTGATCCTCTCACTTCACCTGATTACAAGGTTGTTTGTCTGCAAAAGCTAGATAGTCAGCAGTCCCTTTACCAAATTGCAATCTATTCATCCGAAACTCGTCTATGGAGTCTTACTCAAGAGCCTGTTTTTGCATCTAATGGGTTAGAGTTTAAGGATGGTGTCTTCTGCAATGGTGCAATTCATTGGCTGACAAGCACATCCACAGGAGCATATCTTGACTTGAAAACGGAGTTACTAAGAGAAATGCCACAGCCTCCCAGGCGAGAGGAGGAGTCACAATATAAATTCAAATATTTTGGAAAATCCAAAGGTTACTTGCTTTATGTTACTTCGCGTCCACTATTTAACCATTATGAGTTATATCAGATGAAGGACGATTATTCTGGATGGGACCTGAAGTTTCGGGTCAATCTGAATGTGTTAATTGCTGTATGTCCAGCTATGGCTAGAAACTTTGGGCGTCATCCTTATTTATTCTCAGAGTTGGAGTGTGACGTGATGTGCATTAATCATGTTGGGAGCAATGACGATATGGAAATTGTGTTGTCAGTGCCAGGTGAAGTCATATTTTACAATCAGAAAAGTTTCATGTTAGTCTATGATAAAGTTTTCCGTCCCTGTGATGTAACCATATGGTACAAAACTTATTTAGTCTATGAATTTTTTGAGACATTATCAGTTGTTTGATGCAAACTATGTCAATAAATTTCTGTCTTTCTCCTTTTTGAAGCAGTGTATTTTTTCTGTATCATCTTTTTTTTTTTTTTTTTTTTTTTTTCTTGGAATGGAAATGTAGTGCAATATAAGTTGACTGTGAATGTGAATCGACTTTTGATCCTCTCACTTCACCCGTTTACAAGGTTGTTTATGTGCAAAGCTAGATAGCCTGCAGTCACTTCACCAAATTGCAATCTATTCACCCAAAACTCATCTTAGTCGTCTGTGGAGTCTCTCTCAAGAGCCTGTTGTTGCACCTAACGAGTTAGAGTTCAATGCCAGTGTCTTTTGCAATGATGCCATTCATTGCTGATGAACACATCAAATCTAATGGAGCATATCTAGACCTGAAGTCAGAGAGTCCAAAAGAAATGCCGCAACCTCCAAGGAGAGAGGAATCCGTTTTAGATTATGAGTGATAATACTGTGTATAATACTCCATGTCCCATAATAATAATTCTGTTTGATTCGCGAGTCTGTAACTAAGATTCAACAACTTCTTACAAGTTGAAGTTTCAAGAAGCATTTCTGTTAATGTGTATGCTCCCTCTCTTTCTTTCCTATGGAATAATGGAGAGGTGAAGTCATACTGTTGTTGATGTCTGGTTCTCTATCAGTTCTATGCCCAACATTGAGTACTGTATTCTACTGCTTATTTTAAGCTGTGAGGTAATTCATCATTTGTTACGCAGATCATCAAGGTGCATATCGAGTTCAGTTTAGAATCTGACAAGAGAAGATAAAAAGAGAGGTATGCTAAATTTATATTTTGATTATCTTTCTGATCTGGCTTGTGTTTTTGTTGTTTCTAACAAAACTGAGAAACTTCCTTAAGCTTGACTCATTCCAAGCATGACAGCTGCTTATTGCAGCATTTGCTCATTGATAGTCTTATTGCAGTTCAGTTTTAATTTTTCTGTTATTCACTTTTTTAGTGTCATTTTGTCTTGGCAGATAGAATAATGTGACAGTCATTTTTAAACCCCTTTCTCAATATCTGTTTTTTAAGAAAATAGTTACTTGACCTGGTATACTTTGAAGAGGTGCTCTCTCCTTGATGTTTATTGCCTGGATGTATGTTATTTGGTTGCCTGGTCTTCATGTTGACTTTTAATATATTTTGTTCCTTTTAAAAATTAGAAGCAGAAAATGACGTATTTTTTGACGTGTTAAAAGGGTAGAGGACTCCACGTATCATATCTTGGACAAACTCGAATTTCATTCTAGGATATGAAAGTGCATTGAGTTGAACTTTTTTTTTGGGGGGATAAATATATCAAATGAATCACTAGAGGCAATGAAAATAAGGATGTTTAGCGACTCCAGTTTTGATCCATTGGCCTTTTTTGATGATGATGAGTACTTGTCAGCTGAGAGTAACATTGATATTGAAGATTTACCAGCTGAGTTCATCGATGGGGATGAAGAGCTAGAAGCTGGGTTTTACTTCTCTTTACCTGATATTTTGCTCCCAGATTTTGATTTTCAGCTGAAAGAGCCCTTGTGTCCTCCCATGTCCGACAACGATTTTCTTCGGTACTATTCCATTAAACCTCCTTTTGTATCCGGCCTTGTGTTGATCCCAAAACATACATCACAAAGACCTCAACCTGAGTATGTCTCGCTCATACAAACTCACACCAAAATTCCAGATATTTCATTTCTTGTCAGCCGAAATCTTCAGATTTTACAATCTTGCAATGGTTTGTTCCTTTGTTTTTCTCCTTCCTCCCAATTGTATTATCTCTGTAATTTGGCAACTCAAGTCCCAGAGGTACTTCCTAGTTTTGTTTCTGCAATTAACCATTTTGCACTTAATTTAGTTTTTGATCCTTACACTTCGCCTTATTACAAGATCATTTGTGTGCAAAAGCTAGAATTGCAAAAACCACTTCATCAAATATCTATCTACTCGTGTGAAACTCAAACTTGGGAATCATTAGGGAAGCCTTTTATAGCACCCCGTGACATTGATTTTAGTGATGGAGTGTTTTGCAATGGTGCAATTCATTGGATGGGACGTACGTCGCTAGGTCTATACTTCAATTTGGAGGAAGAGGTTCTAAGAGAAATGCCTAAGCCTCCACTGAAGGAAGGGTATTCCTTGGTTAGCTGTGAATACTTTGGGGAGTCTAAAGGTCATCTTTACTACGTAGTCGCATCACCGGAGTTGTCTTTTCTGGAGATATTTGAGATGAAGGAAGACTATAGTGGGTGGTTTCTGAGGAGTGTGATTGATTTGAAAGCTTTAGCAATGGATTTTCCGGTCATGGCTCGTAGGTCTAACAACCCTCATCCTATCTTCCCGCGCTATGAGTGTGATGTGTTATCTGTTGTACAAGGTTATGATGATGAAGATTTAGAAGTCTCACTCTCAATTCCTGGTGAAGTCATTAGCTACAATCACGAGAAGAGATCTGCAAAAAAGTTGTGTGATCTTAGGCTAAGGCCGGATGATAGGGAAGTGTGGTATAGGGTTTATTCTTCCTATCAAGTACTTTGAAGAATTGAAGACAAACTGTCCTTTGTTTTATATGGTCCCTTCGCTTCAACCATGCTTCAAATTCTATCTTTTTGTATGAGCGCAGGATTTTGTTTTAGCTGTACTGATTATTTCCCAACGTCTGACTTTCTCAGACGTGAATATGTAGTGCAGAAAAGAAGAGTGAATTTTGTAACACATGAAGAATCAAGCAAAATCTGTGTGCTTTTATTATGTGTATTTCACTAAAAACTACTGTATATGACTTGAACTACTTTAAATGTGTGGTAATATGACTAATGTCCCATTAGTTTTGCCTTGTTTTGTCCTTCCTTGAACAATTACCATATTATACGGGTAACTTTTGATTTATGTACCTTTCTGTATTACGGAGTATAAGTTTCATAACTCCTTGAATATGGTTTCAAAATTTTAATTTGCTGGTATATAGTTGTACCTAGAGAAATATGCTGCCAGAGTGCTATGTTTTCTTCATTATATAATGTACATATGCACTAAAAACAGTCATATTTTTCATGTATGCAGGCGTGCAGTGTATCACATGTGCCGGTATATAAGGTGCATGCGCTAAAATGCATGAACCTTTGTACAATATGATTTTGACTCTGTTTCCAGAATCTCAAATCTGCGAGTTTTAACTGGGGAGTCTGATCTTTCTAGCTTCAGAGATAACAGCTTCCCGAGGAGTACTGGTATGTCTGCACGTTCGGACTTCCTCTAAGCAACACAATTAATTTAGGTTTAGAGACTTTAGACTTGTTTCCCTCTCTAATCATCACCACTAATTAAATCTCTTCATGCTCAACCATTACTGCAATAAACAAAATTGAACTTTGAGACTTGAGCTGTTACTTCCATCTAATTAAATACTTTAATCTCTTTTAATGGTCTAAACCTTAAATAATCGTCATGAGATAAGGATCGTTGAATACTTAATGAGATTAACCAACTAATTAATTAAAGTTTATCTTTTGGACGTATCCATTATGATGTTCGTGGGAAGATATGCTTGCACCTAATTGTTTTTATTTTATTACGGATATAAATTGGAGTAATTATTACTCCATAGCACATAAAAACATAAATAAATTTGGTCAAAGTTTGTGATGACAGTCCCTCCAGGAGATGCAAGACATGACTTCATCTGGCCAGCTTTAAAGAAAACATGTCTGAACCATGAAGAACATCAACTCATTAATTTCTGACATAGTAGAGAATAAACTAGAGATGACAAACTGGTCGTTAAAATTGGGTTTAGCTCAGGTTTAATTTGGTTAGGATCATCTGGTTATGGTCATGTTTGAATTTATTGATTGAAAATATAATCAAAATTTGAAACCCGAGTTTAATTTGGAATCCGATTTGTCGTATGCCCAAATGTGAAAGAGACAAAATCTTTGTCTAAGATAAGGTGAAAAAAATCAAGCAAACTCGATCAAGTTTTCGATCCTTCCATCATAATTAATGTTGATTAGCATGTGATTGTAGACTTTTGCAACAGCATCTATATAAGATTCTGAAATTATGCTTGAAAAAAAATAATTGAAGCCAAAAAAGTAAGCAAAGATTGACCTTATCCCCACGGCTCAATCACCTAATCAAGCAAGAAAAGCATATTCCTTAAATGCAGCTTAGATTTTGCAAATTCAATTATTATTAAGAACTTGATTTTTCACACTCAGCACAAAGATTGAATGATTGATGAGATAGTCTTCCCCTACCATTATGCATTTTAAAAATAAAATATTAATTTTTCTCTTTCTATAAAAACATGGTTAAGGCTAATACAATAACAGGGGATGTCATTAACACTTTACCCTCTAGAAATTATTGTCAATGCCTGAAATATATCCCGAATTCTGATTCATTTTCTTATATCAGGTACATATCCTTATTACCCCTTATCTGGTGTTGTTCGAAATATCCAAAGGTAAAAAATGTTCAATGTGTATCATCTATCCCATTTAGTCCCCTTCTTGTTCAGATTCTATTATATTGCAGTGGGTTGTTACTATGTCGCGGTAAGCTCCAGCTATAACTATGCAATCGTTGTCCATGGCAGCTGATCGCGCTCTGATCTTTCATCAGAGTATCATAAGTAGGTTCTTGATCATTGATCATACAGTTTAAATGGGAAATTCTATGTTATTAGATGGATTTGGTGTATTTACATGGATGCATTTGGAAGAACAGGTGTTGAGTTCAAATCTATTTTTTTGGACTTACATCAGTTGTTCTTCTTAAACATTTATCTATGTATTCCTATTATATAACACAACTTCTATGTACATTTAGTAAGGTTCTAAACCTTAGGATATTTGTTATACATCTGTGTTCTATAAATATACTATTTGCCTGAAATTATGGCTGTAAGGGAGAAGAGAAAATTGTAGGGTGATTAAGTATTCTCCTCATGTATACTTTTTGAGACGCGCTCTCATTTTTTTAGGATCATCCTTCCATGTAATATAAATATGTTATACAAAGTATTTATCTTTCAGCTAAACTTCAGATCAGAAATATTGAGTGAGTTTGTTTTCTACAAAGGTGAAAGAAATTAATTACTTATCTTTAACATTTATTAACAACTAGTGTTTGGCCCGGGCGATGTCGTGTATTACTACTTTGAAAATCATATATGAGGTGTGTATTATGTAAAAAGTGGGTGTATATCATACGCTTGGATATTCCAAATTATATGTATTTATGTGCAATAAAGATCATATCTAATGGTTTGCTAAGATGGTAAAACAACTACTATTTGTTATCACAAATAAATAAGAATCATAGGCAATTTCTCAACTGTAACCAATAGCTTTAACAATGTGCACATAACTAGAACAATATTCCAGATAGGACACTTGTATCAGTTAGTGTAGGAGCTGATATGGTTTTTGGAGATTAGAGCATGATCCACCATAAGTCTTAAGACTAAAGTTGTGCTGACATGGCATATGACTCACCTAGTCTTAAGATTAGACAAAGGAATTTGTAGCATTGGAGTAGATAAGTCTCGACAAAGTCTTAAATTGAGTCTTGAAAAACTAAAGCTCAACTTAAGATTCCTTGTGTGAGTTGAATAATATAATAAAATAATATGTGGTGCATAAATATACAGGTCTAAAATAAGTTTGAAGGGTGAAGTGCTAAATTTGATTGAATCTTAAGGAGTCTTAACAATAATAATAGTGAAATGATGACATGGCATATGAAGAAAGTCTTAAAAAAAGACCCCCTTGATCTTGCTCTTAGACTGATTCATATAGCGTCCATCATGCTTTTTTGGCCTAAATTTAACTACAAGTTTTATTTTTTTGGCCTACTATGCTGGAATTTCAGGTAACTCATGTTCTGAAACATTTTGAACCAGAAAAAGAAGAGGTACACTTCTAGAAAAACTATCAGTAACATAAGCTACTCTTACTTGATTACTCTATATCTCCTATTATCTGATATTACAGATTTACAGAGAACCTGTAAAATGAGTAAGAAAAAACTAGAAAATAGTTTGTGTTGTTTTTACAAGAGTGCTTCATGCAAGAGTTAGTCTTCTCTTTTCCCTTATCAGAACATTTCCATTACTTTCTTTTCTTGTTAAACTTGGTCTTCACGTTCCCTACTCAGTTCATTCAACCAGAATATTTTTTCCTAGAAATAGGAAGTGTTGAAGTAGCCAGAGGAGACTTTAAATTAATTAATACTTCAAAAGTATTCTGGTGACTGAATCATCATAAAATAACAGCAAGTCATCTACAATTCTACATTATATAGTATACTACTACACATAAAATAATACTTAATACGTATATCTGTGTATGGAATCTTGTAAACTGATAAGACCTTCAGCAAGAATTAGCTCATTCAACCAGTTGATAATTGAATCAGTCAAATAAGAAAAAAAAGAGCATGATTCAGGTTATAAATCAGGATTCAGTAATCTAGAAAAGGAAGGGATGAAACCCTTTTAGACCCTTTCAAGTTCTGAAATGTCTCAAACAACTAATACCAATTCTAAACTACCAAACTCCATAAAATCTGCTGAAACTATTGGTAACAATGAAGATGTAGCAAGTGAAGTTTTGGTCTATGTGCCTGTGAAATCACTCATCAACTTCAGAAAGGTGTCACCGCTATGGCGTTCACTGATTTTCAGCTTTCATTTTGTAAAAAGGTATAACCTTCTTCATCCTCCATCACTTTCTGGTCTTTTCTTGATCCCAAAACATCGATTTGGGAAGGAAAACAACCAAATCGAGTGTATCTCCCTAGGCGAAAATGAATCAAATTCCCCGGTTTCACCCATTTTAAACATGATTAGCATCAAAGTATTACAATCTTGTAATGGATTATTGCTAATTTGCAAAGAGGGAAAACTCTATATTTTCAACCCTACAACCCAACAAAAGAAACTCATTCCTAACTTATTTGGTAACTTTCCTCCTGCATTCCCTTTATATTACAGTCTAGTGTTTGATCCTTCAATTTCACCACATTACAAAATCATTTGCCTCATTAACACAAGGCATAACAAGTACAAAATCTCTATATATTCATCAAATTCAAACCAATGGAAACCCTCAAAAGCACCAGACTTTTTCGCTCCTCATGATATAGATTTCACAACCGGGATTTACTGCAATGGATCGGTCCATTGGACTAAAAGAACAATGAGGGGATTATACTTTGATGTAGAGAATGAAACCCTAAATCATATGCCTGAAAGTCCAAGACAAGAACAGTATAGTTGTGAGTACTTTGGCCATTCTAAAGGGTACTTGTATTGTATGTTTACTATGGAAGGTTTACACTACTACGAGCTTTTCGAGATGGAGAAAGATTACTCTTCATGGGTTTTTAAAAGTAAGGTTGAGCTCAATGTAATGGCTTCACAATTTCCAAATATGGACATGGGGATTGACTATCATCACCCTCAGTTTATGTACCAGTGTCAAGTGTTATCAGTTTTTCGAGGGCATAATGGGGAAGTTATAGAGGTTATAATGTCCATTCCTGGTGAAGTTATAGCCTATGATTGTAAGAGTAAAAAATCAAGGCAGATATGCAAGTCTAAAGAAAGTGGAAAAGAGAGAGAAATATGGTATGGTGTTTATCAAGTTTTTGAGTATTATGAGAGCATTTCCCCTGTTTCATTTCAACACTTGACTAATTGACTTCACTTGTATATAAGTATATGTGAAGTGTTCTGAATTCTGACAATATTGGAAGATTCTTTGTTGTACTGTGTACAGTATCTTACTGTAGTAAGGTCGTACTCAGTGCACATGGCTCCTGCTATTCTTTGTTGTACTGTATATCTTACTGTGGAAAAAATAACATTTGTAAAAGAAATGTATATATTGAACAAATTTTCACAGCAACAATTTCTTTCTTACTAAAAGTCAAATCTTCATTCTTTACTTCTTTTTTTTTTTGAGGGGGCTTCATTCTTTACTTCATGCTAAGTTATACTGCTCCTTTCAATTGTCATTGTTAAGATACAGAGTTAGAATACAACTTGATCCGGAACAAGGCTCGTTTGATTAGGCAAATATCGGGTAGAAGGTACAGATTATAATGAAACCAGCTCCTACTCTAACTCTATGTACTACTAATTCTAACGTACATATAATTCTAATGTAATTATATTCCTAGTGCTATTAGAATCACAATAGTATTCTAACTCTATATCTTAACAGTATCCTGTTAGGCTTTGTCAGGGATACTTAGAAAACTTATATGTAGTAACAGACTGCAGACAAAGGGTGCGTTTTGTTCAACTTATTTGGCCGAACTTATCTGAATTTATCTGTAATATAAGCTACTCTAAAGATCATATCTAATAGTTTGTAAATTCTCTACCAAACCGCCAAAGTGTCTCGTGTGAGAGACATTATAAGAGAAAAATGGTTAAGAGCAAGATTAGGGCTAGTCTGAGTTAAGACTTCCACATCAACTTTTTTTATTAACTTTTAATTTCTTAGATTCTTGTCAAGACCCTTTCAGACTTGCTCAATTTAATGGAACGGATGAAATATTCCCTTTATTTACAAACTGCAATAATCTTAAAAGACAAACAACAAATACAAAGTCAATCAATCAGCAGAAGTTTCAAACTTGTTTACAAAGACTGCATGTGTTTTACCATATCTCAACCCCAAACAAGGTCTTCATTCATTCTTAAAGAGTAGAAATGGTCTCATAATATTCAAAAGCAGAGTAAACTCTATACCATACACGCCTCTCTTCAGCGCGAACCTTCAAGTCACAAACTTTCCATGAAGTTTTCTCCTTCTGACTGTAACAAATTACCTCACCAGGAATTGACAGCAAAACCTTGAACTGATTATTTTCATCCTGTCCTCGAAAAACTGATAAAACATCACATTCATAGCTCAAATCAAGTGTATATCCACCAAGAAACTTCCTAGCCATGTTTGGAAACTTCCTAGCCAAAGCACTAAGATCAATCTTAAACTTTAAGAACCATCTAGAATATTCTTTGTTCATCTCGAATATTTCAAAATGGCGTAGGGTAGGAGACGTGACAACGTAATGCAAATAGCCTTGAGAATGACCAAAGTACTCGAATATATAATGATGATCAACATGATCAGTTTCCTTCATTGGTAATTCAGGCAATGAGTGGAGACAATTAGTATCAATATTAAAGTATGATCCCTTTGATTTAGTACCCTTAATCCAATGAACATTGCCATTACAATATACCGCGTGCCCAAAATCTATTCCCTTTGGTGCTACAAACATCTTATTCTGAAGATTCCACAGACCAGTTTTTGATTCATAGATTGAAATTTGGCATAAGCCTTGATGATCATCAAGTGTTTGGACACTAATTACCTTGTAATTAGGTGATGTTAAAGGATCATAAGCTAATGACAACCCAAAATGATATCTCTTCTTCATGAAAGGGTGTCTAGGAAGATCAACATATTGTCGCGTTGTTGGGTTACATACATGATATGTTGTTGTTATGTGTTGTTTTCTTGAGCAAAGCAATAATCCATTGCAAGACTGTAAAATCTTGAAACCTTGAGAGGTAAGAAAACTTACTGAAGGCGCGTTTGGATGATCATATTGATGACTTAGGGGAAGATACTCGATTTCATTAGGGAAGTAACTTGTGTTTGAAGGAACCAAGAAAAGGCCAGAGGAAGAAGGTGGGTGAAGGAGGGAGTAACAACGTTCGAAATATGGATTTGAGATTAAGGAAAGAAATTGTTTAGATATACACCTTGACTTCCCTAGAGATTTTGGAGGTAAACGAAGTAATACTTCATTTGCTAAGTCTTGGTTACCAATAATGGCTTCAATTAGTAGAGATTTTGATGTTGTTTTCTTCATTATTTGCAGTTTTTCATTCTGAACTTAGGCTAATTTATATAATAATGTTCTACTATCTATGCTGCTATCAATGACGTCTTGGCTTAGTGATTGAGACTTAGGGTATGTATATAATAGGTCATATATTTGAATTCTCCATGTAATGAGAAGATTACTTGTGTTTCAAGGCTTTGATTAAGACCATGTCCTTAGGGGTTATATATATAATTGCCTTCATTTACCAAGTAATGTGAAGCATATTCAAAGTATTAGAAGATTGCGTGAAGATGACCACACTGTGTATCTTGCATTCTTGCTAATTCTTTAATAAAATCATTGCAATAATCCAAAGCTTGAAATCTTAAGTTTTGTGAAGGAGGAGAGTGGGAGACTCAATCTCATTATCTATGGGTGCTTTTTTCCCTCTTCTATTAAAGTGTGTGTCACCTTACTCGAAACTTTGACACGTGGACTCTTTACCTTGCCAATAATGTAATGCCACATCATAAAACACGACTTGGTACTTAATTTAAATTTAAGGGTATAAAATTATGGTTCATGTATCCTCTACATCGCGGTCTTGTCATGAGTGCGCGTGACAATGTCATGTTGTCACAACATATATAATACATGACTTTTCCACGTACATACTTCATAGTGTTAACCTGATCTAAATTTGACAACTGTGACACAAACAATTATATATAACAATTAATAACACAAGTACATACTACGTATGTACTAACGTACATAACTAACATAGGAGGTATGAGATTCTATCTGATTTAGGATTTAAGATTGAAATCAACGAAGAATAGCTTTAGTAGAGAGGAAAATATGAACTACTACGTATCTTACTTAATAAGTTAATATGCTTATAGGACAAAAGCTGGAAAAAAAATTACAAATAAGTACGGAGTATAAGTTAAGTTGAGTTGTACTTATTAAAACTACGTTCCAGCTGAAATATACTCACTAACAGATTCAAGTAGTGATTTGGCTAGAACTTTTTCTCTTTATACTAGGTCAAAATTAACACAAATTTAAATTTTGTACAATCAAATTTAAAATTTATGTTTGTTTTAGGTGTACTCAATTCCTACAGTGTCTCATTCTAAATCGAAAATATACTTACCCAAAGTAAACATAGCTCATACCCAAAACGAAAGCGGGCTTTGATGTATAGTAGTACTCCTAAATCCTAATAGGCTAATACTAACCGATTAATACATCTTTGTTCTCTCATCAAATCCATCCAACTAAATACAAGTAATTCAAGTGACGATAGGACATACAAATAGGGATGAAGAGAATTTTAAAAAGAAAAAAATTAAATAAAAATACAAGTAACAAATTTTTTGCCACGTCATACATTGATGCTATTGGTTGTAGAAATTTGCCATATTAGTGTAGAATTCGGATTATATTCCTGGGCTTGTGATAATCCGCACTCCCTACCATAAATAGCACAGTCATCTCATCGAACATACAGTGTTGCAGAAGAAAAACAACGCTGACTATCGCCGCCTGCGACCATCGCCACCACCATTGACCGACTTTCCACCGTTCAACTTGCAAAACCTTCCCCCAACAAAAACCCTAATTTCTCTTTTCCTCTAATCTCTTTATCGTTCAATTGCTAGATCTAGGGTTTCAGCCGTAAACCCTAATTTTGCAGAAAGAATCAATTGTAGAAGACAGCTCTGTACTCAAAGTTCGGAACTTTGATATCGCCGATTCGGAACGCGCGACCTCAGGCGAGGTTTACGAGGTGGGTTGCGCGAATCAGGTAAAGATTTTATTTATTTTATTTTATGATTGATGTGGAAGGATTCTGCATGTGTTTTGATTCTGTAGCCTAAGTGTGAAATTTCCCCAAATAGTGCGTACTCAAATTACTCACTGCATTGAATTGTTTCTGTTATGCAGTGTGTACGGTTGATTTGCAGTAAATTTGATATCTTTGAACTGTTATTCAAACAAGCACACATCCATGGAGGACGACTGGGGTAAGATTTTTGATGATGAATTTTGTTAATTTAGGGCGTCGTATTCGCTTTCCTACTTGTACAATTAGGATTTATTCGCATGGATAATCAGATGATGCCAATCGGCGCAATAGTATTTGAAGCTTAATATTTTGTGATCGTTAGGCATAGAATTTTATTCCAGAATTAACAGTTTAAGTAGTCTGTCAAACTTTAAGGAATATTTTTTCTAGTAGACTAAGCTTGCTTTTTGACATGCCGAATATGAAATAGTTATTACTACCATATCTCACATGTGTCAATCATAGTGATGACTATCTTAGAATACAAATGTATATGTATGCGGGTTTTCTAAATTGGGTGTCTTGGATCAAGTATGTCTTACATAAACCGAACTTTCGATGGAAGGGCTGGTGGTACAGAAACTAGGAGCTGATCCGTTCACCTCTAAATTTTTAATTGTGAATATTTTTGTGTAATTTTATTACTGTAAGGTGGTACTCGTGGTAGCCATTCCCATTAGAGGTTAAGAGGACAACACAATCCCTTTGCAATTGATTATTTCATTTAAAATAGGATTGACGGAACTTGGATCTTCTGAGTCATGTTTTTGTTTGTTTCCTGACAAAGTACAATGTTTGTTGTTGATTAAGAGAACGAAGACTTCACGCCCCAAGTTGCCACAAAGGATCTCCTGAAAAGTAGTTGGGATGATGAAGATGTTGATGATGATGATGTGAAGGAATCCTGGGAGGAGGAAGAACCGGTATGTTTAGACTTTAGAATGATGATGTTATCTTTCTGTGCCAACTTTGAACAGGGCTTTGAACAACGTACCTTAGTACTTGTGAGCATATCTACAGATTTTTGTAGGTTATAGCCTTATAGGCCTTTATGGGATTTCAACTTTTTTGTATATGAGCTTTGAACTTCAGATTTGTTTCAACTGTGGTTTACTTACTAATTCCTGTCATTGACTGATAGAATTCGGCAATGACAAGTAGTCTGTTTTTTAAGCAACAAATCTCATGTATTAATGTCCCTTTTATGGTTTTTAGTCATTACATTTGATTGTCATCCTTGAGCTCTACTCACATCTCAGTTTCCTGCTCTACTGTGTGATGTTTCTTAGGCACCTGCACCAGCACCAGCACCAGCAAAAGCAGCTGAAAAGCCTGCCAAGAAAGCTGGAAACAAAGGAAAGGATGTAGAAGAAGCTAAAGAAATACAATTGGATCCTGTAGCAGAGAAACTGCGTCAACAAAGGTTAGTTACAGGGTCATACTATCGTATACAGTTGATATAAACTCAAAAGATAGTTTGTGTTGTGCTTGTAGGCATATAGGTGTCATTGTTACTTCAGAACAATATCCCTTCAACGATAAACTTTTTGACTATGGTAGTGTTGGGGCTAGCATTGATTTCATATTCATTAGAATGATAATATCAGTTAGCTTTAAATACTTTGCTTTGCTTACCGCTTTGACTTGATGATTGACACTCTTTTTATTCTTACTTTATATTGATCATCCATTTACTGTACACAAAAGATAATCATTTTTGTTGAAGCCTGAAAGACGATTGGTTGCCGTACACTTTTAATTTGAATGCAATATAAGTCCATGCCTTAGTTTCTGTTAAATCTTCCACTTTGGCAAGTTGTTTCTTGCGCCAAGATCAATGCCAAAGTGTAACAGGGGAATTGTTAACGTCTGATTGGCCTCATTGGATAGTGAAATGTAAACAATTTACATGGCCAGGACAGTTAAATACTCGTAAGCACCTACCTACCACTCCTTTAGGTTATAAAAATGGGAAAGCCTTATCTTCAGGGCTTTCATGATACCTTTTATTATTTAGTTTAGCATATGTACTGCCATTGTCAGTTGTTAACTTCCATCTGTATTATCACTAAGATAAAAGAAATCACAACGTTTCCTCCATCCTGTACTACGTCTACTTTGCATCTTAAAGCTGTTGTGATCAAGGACTGCAAAATATTTGTAGGCTCCTTAGCACCTGAAGATACTGATACAGTCTACTATTTTTTTTAATATTGTTGGTTCCCTTTAGCTGATTTATAATTGGGCTGCAGGCTTGTGGAGGAAGCAGATTACAAGGCCACAACAGAGCTTTTTGGTAAAAAGGGTGATGACAAGACTCTGGAAAATTTCATACCTAAATCTGAAAGTGACTTTTTAGAGTATGCTGAACTGATTTCTCATAAGCTTCGTTCATGCGAGGTATGCTTTCATTATCTCCATTTCTTTCCTTCTCTTGTTACTATTTTTTTTTATATCTTCTCTTCTTGTTGACGGATGGTAACGCAGGAAAGTCTTACTTAAGATTGACTTTTTTTTTTCCTCAATGCAGAAAAGTTACCATTTTATTGGGTTACTGAAGACGGTGATGAGGCTGTCAACAGTTTCTTTAAAAGCTGCAGATGCCAAGGAAGTTGCCTCCTCGGTTTCAGCTATTGCAAATGAAAAGCTGAAGGCGGAGAAAGAGGCCAATGCTGGTAAAAAGAAAACAGGTATCTTCTGTGTAATACTCATGTAATAAATATTTGCAGTACCCCATTTTTTTATACCTACAACTGACAATTACCTTGTTTAGCATTAGTGTAATTCCCTCCCCCCTTCTTAGTAAAGGTTGAAATGGTGACTGTTCAGGTTCCTGGTACTATCTACACAATCAGCGGCTTTCTCATCTTCTCATTACATCGACTGTCTACCTTAAAATCTATAGTCTTGTATGTAGCAATACTATGTTGCTTATTAATACATGTTCGAGGAGTTGAAGTGTAAACCAACATATATTCATCAAACAACGGAAAGTAAAATGAGCGTAAAAATATAGTAGTAGTCAATATGATGTATGTATAATGAAAATATAAATGAGTCGTATAAAAGGTGTGGGTTGATCTAGGTTTCTGATTGAGTATGAACAGTCTGAGCAAGTAGCATGAGATGAGTTTTGTGAAGTCCAATGTTCAGTAGATTATAGGGATTTAGAAGATGCCAAAGAAGTATTAAGAAAGATATGGTAGATCAATTTAGGGGAACTAGTAAGATCTTCTGGGTTGATAATAATCAAGGTGAGAGTAACTGATTACAGCCTAACCAACATTCGAGTGGTTGGTTGAAGATGCTCTCCCAAGTAGCTATTTCTCTCTCTGCTCATGTCAATACCCCTCAATATGATATCTACTATTAACACTCTAATCAGCTTCTCCTGCAGCTAGATTACCCCTATTGTAACTTGGAGAATATCCCTTCTATGCCATTTCCCTTTTGTTCTACCCTAAGATTGAATATTTGCTCATAGGTAAATATTGTTCAACAAAACTGTTTGTCAATTAGGAATTAAAATGATTAAAGTGGTATCGACATGACAGAAGAATTCATTTTCCCTGAAGTTTATTTTTTGGTAAGCAAGCGAGATTTTTTTTATTGCCATCCAAAGAAAACATATGAATTCCTCTGAATTACATATGAATTCTAGAAACTAGGAACCCAGCAAACTACCTTGGTTACCAACCTAGAAAAAATATACATAGTTCAGAGGAGCAAAGTTACGGTTGCACTTCTAAACCCTCAAACTAATCTCTGTCGATACCTGTTATCTTTCTAAGCATATAGCATTAACTCTACGCTTTACATCAAATTGAATTTTCATTACAATATTATCTATACACCATAATTGCTGATTCCATAGGATATTATTTCTGGCCTTCCATATCTGATATATCACAAAACACACTGAAAATGCTCCGTTTGAATCTTGACGTGATTTTCCTGGCGAGCCTTACTGCACCTTTCAGGGTCTGAATCTTCACACCCATATCAATCCATTGAGAAATCCTCTCCCAGCATTTCCTGCTCTGAATGACTTTCAGTTCCTGTTCCACATAAGAAACATGAATTATCAGTGTTAATGCCATGCTTTTGTAGCCTGTCTCTTGTCTTCAACCTGGTAATCATAGCCAACCATGCAATAACAGTATCCCAATTACACCTTTCGGCTGGAGGCTTCAATCCATTATAAACCTTGCTTATCACAAAGTTACTCCCCTGTAGGACCCATCACACTCTTCAGCTTCTCTTTAACTGCGCAAATCTTCCTACAATGCCAACTACTGGAACTGTTAGGAGTATAAGACAACCAGTGTTGATTTTTTATGTATACTCCTTTCACCCATCAGACCCAAATATTCTCTTGCTTTGAGGCTATAGCCCAGACATGTTTTCCTAATGCAGCTATATTTCAAAGCTCAATATCCCTTATGCCCAGACCACTCTCCTTTCTTCTTCCACACAGTGTTCGTGTCCCATGCTATGTAACCAGGAGCACTACAATCAATATAGGCAATCTTCCCATGTCAATCTTCCCATGCGAGATAAGACTTGCATATCGACTTCATTGTCTTCAAAACTGTTTTCAGCATTTTTGCTCAATAGATGATGTATATCTGGAACTCCAAATCTTAACCCTTGCACACATTTTATCAACCAAAATTTCACATTCTGCTGCAAAATCTTCTTTGAGCAAATAAACATTCCCAGGTATCTAAAAGAAAGATTTCCTTCTGTGAAAGTTTAAATCATCAACCTTTTGATTCTACGGTCTTCCGATGAATTTCTGATTGGATTCAAGTGAAACATTCAACATTAGCTAGCACTTCGTAGTAGTTTATACAAGGCTGAAATCTGCTCAAAGCTTGAAAGTCTTGGATTGATATTATTTTTTGTGTATGAGAAAGTAAAGAGTTCTAATGTACTTACTACCTGCTTGCTTTGAGAAAAAGAGCATGTCAAGCGACGTGATGAATCAGAGTATAATTCTCTCTGTCTGCTTTCCTTTCCCCGGTTTATGAACGCAGTATCACACATCATGCATGCCTTTTGTATCAGTTAGTTTATCGGCTACCTGATTTTGAAACTGAGAAGCATCTATCCCTACTTCATCCTCCTTAAAGGTGAATTAGGAGTAATCTTTGGTTGAGCTTACCTTCGTTTTCTGGTGTTCTCCCTTAAACTTCTTGGATGAGCAGGGAGTGGAACTGTGTAATGTTGTTGTTATATCTCAAAAGGCATTTGGTTGGAAACGAAATGTGCTGCTTACGAGTTTTTTCGCTTGTTTGTAATGAAGCCTTGCTCTCTCTGTGATGTTACCTACACCATCTGTAAAGGACTAGGGTGATGTTCATAATGAAGCTCATGCATCCAACTATACAAAAGCCTTTTAGAAGAGAGCATGAATACCTGATGCTACAAGGCCATGGGTACACCAACAAATTGATACATGAACCAGTTTACGCTGTTGAACAATTTATTTTATTTACCCTTCGATCTTCTCTTCCAAGCTACAAACGTCTTTTTGAGTCTCCCAGTTGTTCCCTACGACCCCCGAGATAGACTCAAATTTCTCAAGGAATTCCCCCAAAGACTTTGCCTCTTAGTTGGGACTGTGTCTTCTTTGTGACTGACATGCATTTTCCTTCTTCGAGTTCCTCTTTTTTCTCTGATATAGTGAATTATCCTGCACTGTCAGCTAAGCATATCTGAACCACCACATCTCTTAGACTACAAGTCCCTTTGATTAGAACCAGTATTAAGATGCAGTAATGTGAGCCAAGTACTAAGAAGTCTGATGCTACGAATGAGATTTTATGATCAATGTTCTCTCGTGTTTTTGCCTCTTGAATAGTCCTTTGTAACTTTATTTGTTAATTATTTTGTTGTTTGAGTAACTACCCATCATGCCGGTTTGGTAAAGTGTGGTAACCAATGGAACTTGTGAGCTTTGACATTCTCTTCTGCTGAATCTTGGTGAATTTTTGTTTTGTCAAATAAAAATCTTTTATTCTTTTCAACATTTTGGAAATTGCTTTATCTATCAGTTTTTTTTTATTTATAATAAACGTCCTTTTGTTGTGGTTATGCAGGCGCAAAGAAGAAGCAGCTTCTTGTTGATAAGCCTGATGATGATATAGCTGTTGCTGGATATGATCCTGCTGATGATTATGATTTTATGTGAGCACATACAGATCCATATATTCCATCCAGTATTGAAAACCCGGATACTTTTTATTTATCTTTTAAGATCACAAATATGAAGAGTTCTTTTCCTCTTATGTGCAATGTTTTGGCCGAGTTGGTGAGGAAAAGATGTCCTTTAGAATAGCATCAATTGCCCTGTTGAATTTACTTGAAGTGATTTTTTGTATGTTTGCATAATTTATCGAAGCACACTGAGTTCTGCTACTGATTGAAAGTGCAAACCATTGTTTGAGATTGTTATCTAGATTGATATACTGCTAAGCAGTTTTTGTTTTCGGTGAATGTAACCGTTAAATCTGTTTGAAGTATCCATTTCTTTTTTGGCCAAAATCAACTGGTTACCTCCTCTGTTGTTGAATCTTCCTTGCATGTTTATACTGCTCAATCCGTGTCATGTTTTTGGCCCGAAAAGGAAGGAGTAGTTGTTGTTGCCACCCCCGTAAAAGCTAGTGAAATTAGGAGGCTAAACTTTTACAGTTAGGTCGAGCATTGCTTGGTGTCACATTACCATCTTGTTTGTGGATATTTTCTACAATGTACTTTCACAATCATGAAGCATACGATTCCTATTAGGGGTGTCAATTCTCAATCCGACCCAGTGAACCCGATGGGTTTGTCCGACCGTTTAGAATCCGAACCGTTTAGAACCCGCGAGTTAAAATCCGAAATCCGATCCGATCCGATTATATTCAACCCGAATTCGACCCAACCCGTTAGTATTGATCCGATTAAGATCTGAATCCGTTAACAGACCGATCCGTGACAATCCGGATCCATTTAATCCGATCCGAAGCGATCCGAAACCCGTTTATGATCCGATCCGTTTCAATCCGAATCCGTTCCAACCCGAGGAATATCCGTTTAATCCGATCCATTTTTAATCTATGACCCGTTTAATCCGACTCGTTTCAACCCGTGACCCGTTTAATCCGATCCGTTTTTAATCCGATCCGTTTTTAATCCGTGACCTGTTTAATCCGAACTAATTCCAACCATCGATATAATAATATATTCAATAACTTATATTACTAATCTTAAATTCTTATTACTTTTAAAAGTTAGTTATTATTTTCGTCCCCTAATTAAGTCATCGATATGATAATATATAATTTGGAACTAAACTGAACCAAATTCCAACCCGCTACCAAATAACCCGATCCGATAATTACCCGAACCAATATAAAACTGAATCCAATGTAACCAGGCTAAATTAGTTTCAATCCAACCCGTTTTAGTCTGTTACCGATTAATCCGATCCGATATGAATCCGATCCGAAATGAATCCGATCCGATATGAATCCGACCCGAAATGAATTCGATCCGATATGAATCCGACCGACATGAACCCGAACCCGTTATAGTCCGACTAAACCCGTTAACAATCCGTCGTATTCCAATCCGATCCGATCCGACCCAAACCGACTACAATCCGACCCGTTTACAACCCGATCCGATATGAATCCGTGAATAAAAACTCCGACCCGATCCGGTCCGTTAAGTTTTCAATCCGATCCGATCCGACCCGTTAGCCAAATTAATCCGTTCCAATCCGATCCGTTTCAACCCGAATCCGATGAGTCGGACCCAAACCCAATCCGTTGATCCGATTTGACACCCCTAATTCCTATCACAACATCTTACTCAAATCTTTATGTTAGTGTGAAATTGGCACTAACACTGAAAAAAGGACTAAAAGGATATAAATTGGACCCAATAGCTTTGGCATGATTCGTAAAGAATGGTGGGGGCAACCCATTTACAAAAGCAAAACGACAACAATCTAAAGTCGTTTCAATTGTGAAGTAGTGAAGTACTGTAAACTGTGTAAAGTCAAGTCAAGTCAAGGTCAGATAGAACATGAAAAGTGAGTGTTAATTGGGTTATCTTAAATCTGAGTTCAGTTCATTTTTTTAGTCACGTGAGTTACAGCCTGCGTTGGATGATTCCTTCCAGCCATTTTACGCATTAATGGTTCGAGTGCAGAAAGTTGATTGTAAAGCAGATATTCTTTACTTGTCATCGCCGAATTTAAATTGTTGTTCATCATTACTATAACTTGCTAATTTAACCCTGGTTAGTATTACATTAGTCACAAGTAACAACTAATAAGAAGTGACGGATCTTAAACATTTTTTACAAAGGAGATAGTAGATGAATTACATAATTTAGTATGAAATCTATATAATTATACTCTGTACTTAAAAACAATAGAGGGGATCAGTCAGGCTCACTCAAATCATTAGGTAAGATACGCCATTGCTCACAAGTGTTATGCTAAAATTATGTATACGGAGTACATGCTTAGTTAAATAAACATTAAGAGTTGGATTTACGGTAGAGATGACACCAACCTATACTCAAACTAGTTGCGAGCTCAACGCCTCAGCACTCAGAGATGACATTCATCTATACTCAGACTAATAGTGAGTTTAACGCCTCAACCTACTTTATTTCGTATTTTATTTTTATAAAAAGTTATAAAATAATAGAAAGACACAATGATGTATCATCTAAAATTCAGATACACCTTAGATGTGATGAACAAAGTAAAAATAAAATATCACTAAAAAAAAAAGTAAAATAAAATATTAATGTAACGGTGTCAATTACAAGAGAAGGGCCGTATATAATTCCCCTTTAAAATTAAGAAAGATATCGCCTAAACGTAAAATCACAGCACGACTCTAAATATGGCTGAGTCCGAAGCCCGACCCGACACGAAAAAGCCCGGCCCGACACGAGCACGAAAAAAGCACGGCCCGACACGGGCACGAAGTCGTGGGCTGTGGCCCTGGCCTGGACCTTAATTTTTTGGCAAAAGTATGACAAGGCACGATACGACTCGACCCGGCACGACAGAGCACGCTAAATTTAGTAAAATTAGCCTTAGGCACGACATGCGGCCCGACACGGCAGGAAAGCCCGTGGGCTTGGGCCGTACACGGGACCTTTTTTTAACTTTCCGGCCCGGCCTGAAACAACGTGGTCCTGACGTGGGCCCGGTCCGATTAGGCCCACGGCTATCTTTACACGACTCCAATATAGTCCGTACTCCTCTTAGTAACAAAATATTTTCCAATAAAACCTCTCTAGGACCTCGCTCATAATCGAACGTGCCGTTGATTCAAAGTCATCTATGGATCCAAACCGACATTTTGATGATATCAAGGAATTAAGTAAGGGCACCCGACTAATTAGAGGCACCTTAGATTTACGTTATCGAGAGTTTTGTCACGAAATTAGGCATACAACTTCGTTGGCAAATGCACGTTTATGGATTAGCTGCTCAAACAACAATGAATATGAAACATGCATAAAAAAGGCACACTAATAACACCACATTCTTAGAGTTTAATTAATCATGCCAATTATATGATTTGTCTGTTGACGACCCAAAAGTAGTATTTGTTCACTTTTTTAGGTCCAACATCTCACTTACAAATCCATCATTGTGTTTGGAATTGTATCATGTATTCATGTATAAAGTGTGACATAGCATAGGAGTGCTACATTACTAGACTACTAGTATAACATGACAAGGTTTTTGTGATAATTAAAAAAAAAAAAAAAAAAAAAAAAGAAGATTGATTTTTTAATCTATCTTTGATGTATAATTGTTGTATTAATAGACAAACTCGTAGTAAAACAACATCAAACGTTAGAGATTATTAAGTTTGAGTCTCATCATCTGCTTGCGTTTGGAAGTAAGGATTCTCTTACTTTTTACCCACTACTCTTAACTCTTGAGCGATTGACCAGTGTAACTAAACTGACTAATTTGTGGTAGTTGTTGTTCAATCCTTACCAATTTTTTTGAAAAATAGGGAAGAAACTCTCATGATAGGAAGTTGAGACTTTAGGAGAGTAAGAATGAAGAATGTGATTACTCTATTGTCTCTACATCGTATCAAGATCTAGACAAGCTAGCTTGTCTTGGCTTGATTGGTCAAGACATTAGAGGGTGGCTCGATATGAACAATCTATTCATGTCTGATATTCAGCCTACTCAGCCAATACCTTTTTCTAAGAAATTTTGGGACAATGTACGCTATATTTCATACAAAGGTGTGGATTATAACCCTGGTGCGAAAAAAAAAATTAGAAATTTCAAATTACAAATACGAAATGCACATCATATTTTGTCCTATGAGGCTATGATAAATATCATAACCACAAGCACAACATTATACATGGACAATTATCATCAAATTACAAGTGTGCTTTGTCGTAGCTGCATACATTATTAACCGTCCAAAAGCCAACTAGATTGAGTAATCTAAGTGTCCCTTAAATTTTAAGCCAACTAAATTAAACAATAGTGCAATCTACGGAGTACTAAGCTAATTGAGGTCACCTGAAAATTAAAAAGCCAATTAAATTAGTAAGTTGTAACCACCAATCAACCACCATCGGGCATCCCACCATGACCATTCCAAATAGTCAAATCAAATTTAACGGCTGATACACCATACATGATACACTCCCTAATTTTTGGGGTTTATATACCCTAATTAATTCTTAAACAATTAAACCTCACCAGCTCCAACCCAAAGTCTCTACCTTTCTTCAATTCTCCCTCTAAATCCTCCCCAACAAAAGCAATAATCACCGGCCGGCCCCTCGATTTTAAAAGTCGAGAAATGATCTACTACGTACCACACAGTTCTCAGGACTGCATATAAGGAGCTAGAAGTGTGCATATTAAGACAAATTAAATTTACTCTTTACACTACGTGTGATTTTATCGTGCATTCTTAAATTACATACAGTTCTAACAACTTTATAGTTTATACGTCATCCCCTAATTAATCACGAAATTAAAATTAAAGAATGCATTATTATTTAATTAAGATAGGGCTTAGAAATGCGCGCTTAGATGCACGAGTGTAATGGAGCATCCCCTCCACTTTACCCGCATTACTTTCTTCTTCCTTGTTTGCTTCCTTTCCTACGAATACTAATAATCCTTTTTTATTTTCTACAAAGTTTACTTTAATTATTCTATTATTATATCCTATCTCCCTTAAACCTCACTCATTTCTCCCTTCATTTTATTTTAAATCCATTTTATTAATTTTATTATTTATATTGGATTTTGTCCTAGCTTTTCCCACTTTGTTTTATTGTTTGGCATGGTATAAATATGTAATGTCCTTCACAAGTAGACATGTATCCAAATTTCATGTGTTTTTGCCATCAAGTTCAATTTCAATTCTAAAAGGTTTGTAATCTAAATATATTTCATGGGGTTCCACTCTTTTTCTTCAATGTATATCTCTTTCTTTCCAATATTAGATTTTTCATGAGTTTTTTTTTTTCTCCCTTAACAACTTCTAAAAGGTAGGTTCGTGCATCCTTCCCTCCTACATGGGTACCTCTCATTTTCTTGAGAGGTACCCTTCGTTTTCTTTATAATTTTTCACAAGAAAAATCTAGACTATCTCCTTAAAAATCCAAATTATTTTCTTCGTTTTATGATGCTTCCTACCACTTATTCACTCTCACTTAAAACACTTTTGAAACCTTCAAACATAATGAAATCCAATCTGACTTTTGGTATAGTTTCAATCATCATCTAATTAAGTTTTTATTTATTGTTGAATTTTCTTTGACAGGAAGCCGCAAGCTGGATTGAGAAGGAAACTTTTCATATTTTTTTTTTCAAAATAGTTGAAAAACAGAGAAATCAAAAATGGAAAAAGGTCAAAATTTAAGTTGGAAGAAGAACAAGCTAAATGGTTTAGGAGAAGTAGAAGGTTTTGGAGAAGAAGAGCTTAAACAAACTAAATCACTACCACCATTAGTGGTTCAACCGCAAACACCGAGCGAGCCGATGGAATTCTTGTCAAGATCATGGAGTGTATCAGCTGAAGAAATCTCGAAAGCTCTTGCTAATAAACACAAACATTTTCTACTTGACAAACATCTCATTGATAGTCCCTCTTTTATTTCTGAAGCATCACTCTCTTCACCTCCTCATCCTGTAAGTAATTCTCTGTTGTTGTTGTTGTTGTTGTTGTTTCTGTTGTTGTTCTTTCTGTAAGTTTGTTGTTGTTGTTTCTGTTGTTCTTTCTGTAAGTTTGTTGTTGTTGTTGTTGTTGTTGTTGTTGTTGTTGTTGTTCACAGTGCAAGGTTCTAGCTGTTGCTTTCTTTAGTTGTTTCGTATGATCATAACATCAAAAAAAAAAAAAAATCAATTTATCATTCATGTTGATCTTCTCAATCCTCCAGAGATTTCTCCCTATATACTTTCGGTCACTTTATTCATTAATTAATACATTAGCTTAGCTTTCCCCTAAAAAATTTGAGCTTTCTGAATAGAGATTTCTGCTTTACATTCTGAAACTACTTTCTATCAGTGCTTTTCAATGTCTGATTCCATTGTCAGAAAGCGCGAAAAAACTCTGGTCTTAGGGGTTATTTGGTTGACAACTAAAAATGGGGGAACTGGAAATTCATGGGAAATTAGAAACAGGGTAGTTATTTGGTTGACACAAAAAATAAAAAATGGAGGAAGTTGTAATTCCTGCAAAACACGGAAAGTAAATTACCTATTCCCCTCTTGATCAATCAAAAATCATGGTGTTGTCAACCAAACAAAAGGAAATTCCCATGAATTTAACAAAGGGAGTAATTTTCCTTGAAAGGCAACTTCCTATAGGAATTAGGTTCTCATGTCAACCAAACAAGCCCTTAGTGTTTTCTGTGGCTAAAACTGAGCAGGTAGATAAATTGAAGACTAGTTTCTATACATTCTGCTATACATGCTGTAACTATTTTCTATCAGTGTTTCTCAATGTCTGAATCCATTGTCACAATTTTTTCTAAAATTTCCTGAATCTTAGTATTTTTTTGAAGCTAAAACAGAGTAGGTGGGTAAATTGAAAACTAGTTTCTATACATTCTGAAACTACTTTCTATCAGTGTTTCTCAATATCATATTTCATTGTCAGAAAGCGCGAAAATTTCCTGATCTGAGTATTTTCTGTTGGCTAAAACTGATCAGGTTGATAAATTGAAGAACAGTGGTTCGAACCGGAGAATGGGGGGAATAGGGAAGTGGTTCCACCACAACAAGGAATCAAAATCAAATCTAAACTCGTTTAGGAGAAAGGACAGGGCAAGAGCAGAGAATGCACATATGCATGCTGCTCTTTCAATTGCAGGTCTTGCAGCAGCACTTGCTGGTGTTGCCGCAGTTTCTGCACCTGATAATTCCTCAAAAATGAGCAGAGCCGTTGCATCAGCCACCGAACTCTTAGCGTCTCACTGCATCGAGATTGCTGAGCAAGCGGGCGCTGATCATGATCGTGTTGCGTTAGCTGTCAGATCAGCTGTTGATATTAAGAGCCCTGGTGATCTGATGACTCTGACTGCAGCCGCTGCAACTGGTATAATTATTACTAAATTATGTTCTATCAGCAATAATTTGAAATTAGTATTGATCTCGTGCCATGCACGGCTTTTGTTATGTTTTCAAAAGTGAGTCTTAATTTTTCAATTCATCTGAAAACAGTAAATGTATTTCATTTCGTGTTTCATTAAGAAAACAGTGAAGATACAAATATAAATTAGTATATTGAAGGTGAAGGAGCATGAAATTAATGGGAGGTGAAGGGGCATAAAATTGGAAAAGAAAATAGCAAGAAATTTTATTTTAAAAAATGGGAAGATGTTTTTAAAGAGGGAAATGTGGCACTCCAGATTTCTTGCAAATTCGTCTGTTATTAAATATTAGAATAGATTTTAGAGGTTAATTCAAGCTTTTAACCTTCTTTTTGGTCTTAATTGCAGCTTTGAGAGCAGAAGCAGCATTAAGGGCAAGGCTACCAAAAGACGCAAAGCGGAATGCTGCTATCAGTCCCTATGATAAAGCTTTAGGGGATGCTAATAGCCTTGATTCTTACCACAGTGAAGCCGAAGAGCCGAAATTCCCCTGCGTTGGTGAACTAATGCAGCACGCGAAGAAAGGTATATCTCACCTCTTTGCCACAATTTTGACCATTAATCTGTAACAATGGACACAAATTTAACATAATTAATGTATTGACCAAGTCTGATTAGAGAGAATTTTCCATTGACTTGCATGGACTGATGGACATGTTGCCCATGAACTAATACTTATATTAACTTTTAAGTTAGTTGGTACTTGGTCCCATCAAACAGAAAATAAAACTTCACAATTGGATGCATGTCATCTTAGATGGTTGGTATGAAATCATAATAATAATTCAATTCAATTCAACTTTATAATTGGATAATCCTTTTGATCCGAATATGCATGACTATCCTACAGATCATTGAGATCATATTCAGAACATTTTTTAATGGATATCATAACAAACTGCTAAACAATCTCTTAATAATATATTAATACACCTTATATTGGTTTATCAGGTAATCTCAGATGGAAGCAAGTCACAGTCTACATCAATAAAAACTCTCAGGTATAACGCGACATTCTGACATAACAGCTGAACTGTATCATTTCCATCAGTTTTTCCACAGTTTCTAACATAAGCTCTTACAAACAGGTCATACTAAAACTAAAAAGCAAACATGTAGGAGGTGCTTTCTCAAAGAAGGACAAATGTAAGCTTTAATCATCTTCTTCAATACCCCGATCTCTGCCTATCTAGTTACAAAATGAAATCTTGTCTTAAAAATGAGTCATTTTGTTGTAACAGGTCTAGTCTATGAAGTCTGTGATCAAATCACAACATGGCCATTCAGAAAAGAAAGGGAAAATCTAGAGTCTTATTTCGGACTGAAGACGGCACAAGGGTTTTTGGAGTTCAAGTGCAAGAACAAAGTTCAGAAGCAGCAATGGGTGGATGGGATTCAAAATATGCTGGATAAAGTAGGTTGTATTGAAGACATTGAAATCACATTGCAACGACTTAACTTGGCCGCCTCAAATAAGAATTCTTAGTCCTTAATGTACACTTGTTAGTTGTTTTTCTTATATGTGCATAAAGATGGAGGATTTTGGTAATATGATGGTAACTAATGTTACATATTACTAATAGAGAAAGGGGGAAGGTCGGGTTCGGGATCGGGGTCGGGGTGGCATACTGTACTGAAATAAACGGAGATGAAGTACTTACTGCAGTTCCAACAGCCACAGACATTGTTCAAAGGAACTATGTCATTCCTATGTAAATCAAGTTGTATCTACTTTTTCTCAGATTTTGTTTCGCTGTCCTTCTTTTAAGGCAAATTTGTTAAAATTTACCTTTAAAATAAATGTTGTACTAGTATCTTACAACATAAAGTTTTTATAAGTTGGTAAATTACAACATTTTTTTATAAGGTAGTTTTGACAAATTTGCCTTATTTTAACTCTTTCCTGCCACAAGTGGCGTATTATTCCTCCATCAAACTTAAGAAACAATCTCGGCTTAAGAGTCCTCCTACACTTCCTGTTGTTCTATGTAGCAGTCATTGAAAATGTGTTTGGTTAACAATAACTCTATAGTATATAAGGAAAACGAGGGGAGGAACAGAGACTGTAACAAAGCAGAGAAATAGGGTGGGCTTGTAATTCTTTTCGAAATGTTATTATAAGAAATAGCTTAATAGCATAACCAATTAATTGTTTCGCCAACGACGGATTTCGCCCCGCCCTCCGAACCGAAACATGAAGGTCTCCCCTCATCCGGCTAGAATATAATTTTTTTTGTTTTTTCTTTTGAAGGTAAGATGAAGATGACCCACCTGAGGGGGAGATAAGGGAAATCTCTCAAATGAGTCCCATGAGATTTGTTCTCTAGACCACAGGATAGGAGGTGGGAAGCGATACGCCGATACCACTACTCCACCACCTCAATCTCCCGGGGGGGGGGGGGGAATATTGGTCCCTCTAATTTCCTTCTCCCATTCCCTTGCCATTTTTAAGTACAAACAATGAGAAATTGATCACTCACCCTATCACTCCTCCCCTTTCCTCCAAATTCCTTAATGAAAATACACAACAATGTCATAGTCTAGCCTAACCCCCAATAAAATGAGGTCATGTGTACGAACCAAGATGGACATCCACGAGAGTTGCACGTTAATCTTTCTCCTCCACACAACCCTATCCATATGATCTTAGAAACCTAATCGTTACATGCCTTTTTTTTACCCATTTTTTCTCCTCCTCCAACTTCGAATGACTTCCTACTTCCTAAATGATGTTGCCAATATACAATGTCCAAAGTCAGTTCTCCGTCATCTCGATAAGTAGTTGCTACTCTGACGGTCTAACCCCATTGCGGATCTCTTGACTGCGGATTCAATGACTTGTATCACCACTCATCCGCCTCAACATATACTTCTCCTAAACTAGAGTTCTTCTTAAACTCCCAACATTACTACAATATTTTCCCTTCACCCTTTAAAATTCTCCATATCAGTCTATCTATGAAGTAAAATAACATATCAGATAGTCAAAAATTACCCAGGAAGTAAGACAAGTCACAAGAGAAGTCTGAGTCCCAAATTCCCAACACACACAGCAAATATTTACCAAAAACCAGAGTTTTACTTCTTTTGTGTAATTACCATGTTTATAGTTCGATGAAAATCTAATTGATTTGGAGACCACCTCTTCACAAATTCACAATTATCAAGTTTATTTTGAAAAGACAATTGATCTTACATGTCAAAGTTGACATTGATCTTTCCATCTTTTCTGAGACTGGTGTCAACTTAGAACTCATAAAGTATTACTGGTTAGCCTTAGGCCTTAGCCATGCCTTTTCTTTTTCTTTTGGGAAAGGGAAAGGGAAAGGGAAAAGGAGGGGGCATCAAAAGCTTAACATAAGAAAGAAAAGTTAAAATGTACAAGATTATATTGGAATATTTCAAGAGAGAATACAGCAATAAAGCAACAGGAACAAGTAAAGTGATTGTTTATCAGGAAAAAATAGATACTTTTGCTGTTACAGTGCCCTAAAAATCTCGATCAAGAGGGAGAGCGTTAGAGATACTAGAAATCTTAGCAGCGAAACAAGAAGAATGAGAAAAACAGACATCATAATATAAGCTTAAAAGGTTGCTTAAAATTGGATTGTATTTGACCAATGGTTGCAGGCTTGCAAAAATAGTCATAGTAATACTTCATTTGGCAACAGAAGCTGAAATTTTTATCTAGCTTTCCTCTATATAAATGCCATGTCAAAATCTAAGTAAAATGAATGATTGTATGTACATACATTTGATGAGTCTCAACCATTTTTCCTCAAAACACAACGGTCTTGTTATCCAGATACGGTAGAACACGTAGCTCACAGTAATGCTTTATTGCCTTTGAGAGGCACTGTTTCTCAAGGTTCTCTGATTTTTGTACAAAACTCCGCAAATTATCTCTGTGCGAAACTCTCTCAACCTGCAGTTCCAAATAAATAATTACTTTAAATTCTTTAGAAAACCTAGACATTATGCAATATGTTCAAGTTATGTATGCTCTAAAAAATTAAGAGACATACTTATGAGAAGCACATACCATTTGTTCAATAATGGGTCCTGCGTCGAGTTCTTCTGTTACAAAGTGAGTTGTGGCACCAATCAATTTTACTCCACAATCAAACGCCTGTCATATTAGCCACCAAAGATGAGCACAATAAGCAAATAAGATACCTTGCATATAGAGGGAAAAGACTAGAACCAGAAAGAGGAAATAACTCAACCTGTCTTGAAGGATTCCCACCCTTGAATGATGGCAAGAGACCATGGTGGATGTTAATGACATCTTTTCCATACCGTTTCAAAAAATCTGCTGACAATATCTACAACAAATGAGCCATTTCAGATATCAGAAGCGAAACAAAGCACCAGCAACACAATGATCAGTTTACAAGAAGTTAACAAAATGATCCTAAAACTATTGGAATCCACGTGTAATACTCGCGCAAGATACAGAAAGGAGGTTATCTTTGTCATCCTCTAGTAGGCAGAGGACCAATTTCCAGCACAATTCTTAGCAACTCGGTGGTATTCCATATGACATCATGAAGCATGGAAAGTGGATCATAGTCAATGGCAACAACAAAACCAAACACCTTAACAACAAGGGTGATAAATTCCGCCTAATATGTGCACACTGCAAAGAGGGTAGCTTTGCAGGAAAACTCATTGGTCTATTTAACTAAATCATGGTTATTTATTCAATATAACATTCCCCTTATACTTCTAGAAATATGTATCTGCGAGTTTGGACTGACATGCAAACCACAAGGTGAATTAAAACAGCCGGTACCACAGTAATCATGCTTACAATCAATTAAAACTTGTTATCTAATTCGAACACTAAGCTGTACACTCACCTAAGTCCGACCTCAAACTCTCCGTATGTTTCCATTTCCACAAATTAAACTTAAAGTTTCAAAATCACAAAGCTTACAGGATGTCACCATCTCACCAATACCAAGAATATCAAATTAATCTAATATTGGACGTAGGTTGCGCTCTATTACCTGATTTCACTTGTTTTTTTTGGACTTACTTTATTTGAACTTACATGAACTTATCAGAACTTATTTTAGTTATAAATTGTATTTTTTCCTTAACTTATCGTCTCTGAAGTTATCTTTCCTGAAATAAGTGGAAATAAGGTGAACAACAAAGGGCCTTAATTACCACCTATTACAACGGAAACCTTTAAACTAGCTAGCACAAATGAATTGCAGTTTCATAGGCAAGAAAAGACTTCACATGGAAATTTGAGGTACCTGCATGTACCGAGCAAGAACGAGAAAATCTGTGTCCTGGACCAAATCCAGGATCTCCTCCTCTCTTTCGTTTCCAGCGATTTCCTTCAGAAAATGGTAAGGAACTTGCTGCCTTTCAAGGAAACGCATCACATGGGAATCTGGATGTCTATCGTGATTACTAGATGAACCCAAAAAAAGAAAGAGAAAGAATAAGTCAATGCCCATATCACCCAAAGAGAGTAGAAAAAACAAGCTAAGAGTGACTTCAACAAAGACCTTATCACTCTAGTTATATCTACAGGCAGTTTTCCATCCTGCCATGCATGTAGCAAGTCAACAAGACAGTGATCCTATCAGAAAATAACAAAAAGTTTGTAAATAGGAAGGAAGACATAAGATATTACAGTGAAGCAGTTTATCACCCAAACTGCAAATTTATGAACTGGCCTGATCAAGAAAATAAGTGCAAAAAAAAAAGAGTTGGTAAAGTCACCTGTTTCGAAGCAAAAACTGCAATTTTGTATTTCGGATCCAAATCAGGCACACGAACAACTGATTTCATTGCATTGAACATTTTAGCGATTTCGAGGAAGTCTTCATCCATTTGCTCCCTTGGCCATTTAGAAGGATCAAAAACAAATTCACTGCAAAAGAACCGTTCAATACGTTTTATTCATAGAACTGAATATCAATCCTTAGAAATCCAAAAATTACATGTTATGGTGCCATCATCACTAGCTAGCAAAGTTTAGACTACTCAAAGTCATATAAATGGCCACTACCACAACTACTGTGACAAATTTTCACATTACATTCGCACAGAAAGGAACTAAAATGTCCACAACATAGCAGGTAAATGTTACTTGTTGCCTTTAGATCAGGGAGAAGTCAAGAGTAACAGAAAGGGCAAAGGAAAGTTTGTTTAAGAAACAGAAGAATAAACAACGACATCAAAATCAATACTTCCTCCATTCGGAAGTAGTTGTTAAATCTCCATTAAGATAGATTGCCTTTCTGGAAAACAAATAACTATACACATTTTACCTACTGACTATAACCAACACCAAAGACATTCCTCATCTTTTTTTTTTTCTAACTTTTTAGGTGAGCACCTAATACAACTTTTGGTTTCTTGCTTTTGATACACAGAACAGAACCATACACAATAGCTCCAAGCCTAATGCAAACCATTTCAGCTACATAGCGAAAAACAAACATCCAATGCAAAAGTCAAGAAGGGTAATCCAACTTATTCCAATCAAAACACTCTTCATTTCTCACCTATTCTCTCATTAATAACCGTATTATCAAATACCAACCTAGTCCCTACTCTCTCAATCCCAAAACAGACTTCTCGCTTGTTTGGAGTATGTTTCATTCAAATCATCAGTTTACAACACTCACCATACTATGATGAGGTGAGGGTGACACACTCACTCAGTCCACTCGGGTTGTACACGTAAGCAACATGATAGTATGGTACCTTCTATGTTATTGTTACTTTCAGATCTTCATTCATTCCAATCAAGATAACCTTACCCTCTATCACAAAGTGTACAAGAAACAAAGGACAAATTTGATCAAAACGATAAATACTTGAAACTAAATGTCTTATTCCAAAAAAATCTAAAATGGGATAAGAAGAACTAAATCAAATTGCTAAAAATGAACAACAAAACAAAGATATAAAGCAGAAGAAACTAACCTTCTTGAATAAAAGACATGCTTCTTTTCTGGTACAAACACATCAGCTCCTAATATGTTTCCACCTCTTGAAGCTAGACACTCTGATAACTTTGCCACTATACCAACTGCATCCTTTTTTCCACAAATTTACCCATTTTTCAAATTTCCCACCAAAAAAACATTGACAGAAAATTGGAAAAAAAATAAATTAAAAATCAATCTTGAAGTAAATTGAGCAAAAGGGAAAAAATAAAAACAGTAGATTAATTCAATAGAATTGAAATTAGAAGAAGAACTTACTGGGCAATGGAAGACATGGATGCCGTGGACGAGAGGAGGATCTAGGGACTCCCCAGGAAAAATCAAGGATTTAAGGGATCTCTGCGTAACTTTGAAAAACTGGGATTGTGAAGAAATTTTTCGGAAGAAATTCATAATTTTGAATTACTCAGTTTCTCTCTCCTCTTGGTGAAGATGGGTGCCTCCCATTTTCCATAAAAAAGTTACCTGATCTGGGAAAAAATGGTGGCCAACCAACTCTCCTGTGACAAGGAAACAAAAACTTTGTAGGGTCGAACTGAACGATGACGTTTTGGTTGTTTTTTTTTTTTTTTTTTTTGGTGCAAATGAGCCATAATAGCGGGGATGAGAATCGATCTCATAATCACTTGGAACCGGGAGTGAAGCTCTAATCAACTGAGTTATCCCCAACTCTCATGACGTGTTGGTTGTGGATCTGTGATTCTTTTACTTGGTTTTTTAACATGTGTTTTTTAACTTTGTTTTCCATTTATTTATTTTTTGGTTCTACCGCAACTCTACAAGGAGTTCCTAGTTCCTACCACATTTGGTGGGTGGACTAATCTCACACCATCAAATGTGGTAGAAAGGTAGAAACTCATTATGTTGAATAAAAAAGGACAAATTGTTTTTTACCACCCTAAAAAAAACTTCTATTTTACCAACTAAAAAAATATAAAATCTTGCTTTTTTACCACCTAACAACGGAAATTGCTTTTTGGGAACTCGGTGTATGTGTCTACCCTACTTGAGGGGCATGTAAAGTTACTCGATGTATGTGTCTACCTCTTGTCTTGTCTTTTGTTACCCGTTGATGTCATTAGTTACCTCTCTTCATCTCTGTTCTTGAGAAGCAAGTTGCTTCTTTCTATAATTTTTTGCCCATTGTGCATAACAACTCCCTGTAATATAATGTTTCCCACTCAAAATACTACCCAAAAATATTCCCGCTTAAGATGCCGGCCAAGGCTCCAAATGCTGAAATTTTTACCGCACAAATACTCTTTTTCAGATTACTTTTTCCTCTCTTTTTATACTCCCTCCGTATTTATTTAAGAGATTTACTTGACCGGGGCACGGGAATTAAGAAAAAGAATTGAATAGAATAAAATAATAAAACAAGTAAGGTTGTGAAGATATTTTAATAAGAAAAACAAGTGAGGATCATGTCATTTTAGAGAGTGGGGATGGGATATGTAGATATATTATTTAATAAGATGGTAAGGTTGATAAGTTACAAGTGTATCTCTTAAATAAATACGACCGAAAAAGATAAGTGTATCTCTTAAATAAATACAGAGGAAGTAGTAGAATTTGTGAGTTGTCAGATTTTAAGTAGCAGTGTGGGCAAGATGCCCTTACACTGTTGCACACCATGTGTACTCCTACCCTTGTACAAAAGATTTGGCTTCGCCTAGAGCTGTCAAAAACTGACCCGACCCGAAAACCCGACCTGAACTGACCGAACCCGTAACCGACCATGACCCGAAATTACGGTAAAACAGGTAACCCGAAACCCGGCCTGTACCCGACCCGAAAAAACCGATAACCGATTTTAACCCGATGTTAATTGTAACACCCGAACCCGAACCCGACACCCGACCCGAAAATGACCGATAACCGAACTGACCCGACCGAACAATGACCCGAACCCGATTTGATACCCGACCCGATGTCAACCCGAAACCGATTGTAACTCGATGAAACCTGCTATTGACCCGACCTGTGAGAACCCGCTACTCGATTTACCCGAGTTATCAATGACATGACCAAATATTAACTTCATTGATATATCTATTTTAAATATTTATTGCTAAATATTGAAAAATTTAACTCTAAAATAAGTTAAACAAAATTTTTTAGAATATAAATCCTTAAAATGTATAGGTTAATTATCAGACCCGAGTTTGACCCGTCCCTGAGAGTGACCGAATCTGAATTCTATTTGATCTGATTATTATCCGATCCAAACTAAGACCCGAACCCGAAAATAACTGTGTTGCAAACCGACTTAAACCCGACTCGATAAGACCCGAACCCGAAATTATCTGCTACAAACCGACTTAAACCCGACCCGATAAGACCCGAACCCGAAATCAAACCTGACCGAAATGTGACCCGACTCGAACCCGACCTGAACCCGGGATAGGAAAAAACCCGATATGACCCGACCTGAAATCGACCCGACCAAACCCATACTCAACCCGACCTGATCATGACCCGAAACCCGAGATGACCCGACCCAAACCCGACCCAATGACCTGTTTTGACAGCTCTAGCTTCGCCCCTTAGTGATTTGCTCATCTTTTCTTCAGCTTCCGATTCCAATTGCAAGCCAATTTGTGTTCTTCTTCCTTCTGGGTAAGGTCTCTCATCTTTGTTTTGATCCCTTCTTATTTCTTACTCTTTGAATATTGTCCCTCTACTCTAAAATGCTATGTTTTTGTGCCATTTTAGTCCGATTAAGTTTTGCATGTCAAATTGTAGTCCGATTAAGCTAAGACTTGTCTCTCTTGGTAAAACGCTAGTCTAAAATGCTACAGATGATATATTTTCGTCACAAAAAATCACAATTAGTTGGAGTTAGTACAGTTTTTTTTCCGGCAATTGTGCAAATAGTTAAGGTTAAGAACATTATGAAATGTAGGTAGTACAATATTTTCCGATTGTTTTTAGTTTGAATTTAACCTGGAATTGTTTAGTATTAGGGTTTAGTGGTTTTAGGCGTAAAGCCTGAAGCTCTTTCTAAATTCGGAGTACTAATATTCCTTGCTACACTAATCACCTTGTTGATTGGAAGTAGTAGTTTGAGTAATAAGTAATTGTTGAGTAATATGCAGTATAAGTAATTTGGCATAGCAATTGAACTCTTTCTCTAACAGCTGACTATCCCGACTTGTCAGAAGTCAGAACAGTGAAGATTTCTCATGAAAGAAACCTATAAAGATCTACCGGAAGAGTGTTGGGATCAAATTTTAAGCCGACTAGATCATCATCAACAATGGGAATCATTGTCTCTTGTCTCCAAAACTTTTCTCTCTGTAATTAATCACATGCGAACTAGCCTTAAAGTAATCAACCCCTCGATTGAGGTCCTCTCTAAACAACTTCAGAGATTCCCGCGTCTCAAGAAGTTTGATCTAAGTGACATTAGTAAATCTCTTGAAGATGCTCTTTATGAGATTGCATTATCCGGGGTGGATATTGAGGAATTGAACATTTCACGTTCATCAAATCCTCCCATAAAAATAAAATTGCTAGAAGAGTTGAGCTCCAAAATGAAGAATTTGATTGCTTTCAATCCAACTTAAGCGACAACGACCTGGTGGTCTTATCAGATTGCTTTCCCTCACTAGAGGTGGTAGATATAAGTCTTCCACGCTCTAGAGGTATAACCGATGAAGGTGTTGTTGTACTATCAAAGAATCTCAAGCGCTTACAAGAAATCAGTCTTACTTGTATTTCAGATGAGTCTGTCATTCTAACTGCAAGCATCTGACAGAGATCGTGCTTCGGTCTTGCTCCTATGTGAGTCAAACTGCACTGTCTTTTGCAACGGAAAATACTCATTCCCTCAGATCTCTTATCTTTGCCGCAGATTTTTTTGACCCAATTGAATTCACAAATCCATTCAAATTTTCTAAACGTATTAGCACAATTGACTTGTGCAACGTGGATATCTCTGATGATCTTCTCTATGAGATGGCGAAATCAGATCTTTTGTTGGTACACTTTCATCTCAGAAGGTGTAGAAATTTCACTCTCAATGGTATATATGTTCTTTTGAATGCGTATCAGTCCTTACAGTCTTTCACCCTGACGGATACATATATTCTCACTGATGAATCTATGATGAATATTTGTCTGTTTATCCGTAAGCTGATCTCCATAAACCTAGATGGTTGTGACGAGCTAACTGCTGCAAGTTTTGATGCTGTCTCCTCAGCTTGTCCCCGTCTTGAACATCTTCGTATGGACTCATTATCTACGCGGAATGATTTTGATGTAATATCTTGTGCTTCAGGATCCATAGTCAACCCATGTTTAACATATGCCGCTTTGAGAGGCCATATGCTTTCAGGAGTCCTGCATACCTTGCCGAATTTGCAGTTTCTAAAAGTTCATCATTTTTCCGATTCCTGTGAATTAGACATTGCTGTTATCCTAAAGTATTGCCGTGGACTAAGGCAATTAGTAATACTTGGTGCTGGGAAATTCAAGGTCAGTGAAGAAATTAGCAAGCTGGAGTGTTTGAGTCTAGAGAGATCGCAAGGGACGAATGATCAGATGCTGGAAATGCTTGGGAAGAGATGCCAAAGGCTTCTTTACTTGAACTTGACAGGTTGCTGTAATGTAACTGAACGAGGATTGAGGGCGATTGTGGAGCATTGCAAACAACTCAGATATATTAACTTGGATTGGTGTCATCAGGTGAACCCAAGTTTTATCAGTTGGATGGTGAGCTCATGTCCCTCTCTAAGGAAAATAGTTTCCACAGGTAGATGGGGTCTTTATGAAGATGAGAGGCAGAGCTTTTTAAGACAAGGATGTCTTGTTATTCCAGGTACCTACGACGAATCAGAGCTGCAAGATAATCTGAATTCTTCAGACTTTGATTAACACACATGACTGAACCTTTTGATAGTTTTCTTGCTGAAATACGTGGTGTGATGGTTTCATACAGCGGACAGTTTATGATTTAAGTTCAGTACTGTACTTTGTATTTCGTACAAATGTGCGTTTCTGGCCATCTTTCTAAACCCTAAACACGAGAAGTCGAGGATGAATAGGGGTGGTCTGATATATGGCTATATATTGTGGATTATTTTTTGTATACCTCTTGAGAATTTTAGATGTTGAATGCATTTTGATGTTGATCTTTTTCTCTAAATCTTTTAGCCTGGCATCCCTATTGCTATCATATTATCATAAACTTTAATTTATTTCTCTAGAGTGGAGACCTTAACTAGCACAGTTTTCATAAGTTTCTTGGGTCGTGAACAAAGTAGATCTTGCATTTGAAACATCTTGTTCAAGCTCGGTTCGTTTAAAAGATTTTGTGTTCGTGAACGACTCATTTATTAATCGAGCCGAGTTTATAAACGAGCTTTTTTCATGAACGAGTTTTCTTAAACGAGCGCGCTTTAGATTATAACCACTTGAAAATCTAACAAATTATAATCATATCTAATAATAAAGATTAAAGTACATTACTTTATTAGATAAACAAACTAATAATTTAGAAAGAGTCAAAGAGCGCTAATTTAGCAATTAAAATTTTTTATTTCAAAATATTTTTATTCTATTATAGATTTCAAAAATTCAAAAACATGATTTTTATTTATATTAGAAGGTAAAATATGATACATAACATAAATGAACGAGTTGTTCATGAACTTAAATGAACGAGCATACCTATTTTCATGTTCAAGCTCGTTTATTAAACGAGCTTCAAAAGTTGTTCAAGCTCGACTCGTTTAATAAATGAACGAACATGAATGAGCTTTAAATGAGCCCAAGCCCGAGTAGTTTATTGACCGGCTCGACTCATTTGCACCCCTATGTATGATCCCATAGCTACTTTGTCCATAATCAAATACACAAACATTATATCCATCTAAAACGGATCTTATAAGAGATTCACTGTGAGCATGTAATTCTTCTGCATGCAAAATCAAAATCAAACCAGATAAAAATATATCAAACTCATTGATAAGGAAGAAAAGTGCGTAATTAATAATGTGCAACATAGGCAATTTAGAAGGTGGACCATGGTGCACCTTAAGAACACTAGTATATAATTTAAAGAACATCTGGTTACGAGAAAAAGAACATGAGTATTTTTTTATTTAGGTTTTTAATAAATAGTAAAATAATATATTATTTTTTTAAAAAAAAAGTGAAATATTATATCGCATGTTCTTTTGCTATAGTGTCATGTTCTTTTACTTATGCACATATGTTCTTTTGGTACACCATGCTCTATGTGCACCACGGTCCATAGTCCACGAATTGATATTCTTGCCTTGGGCAGCGGTTATTTCAAATACATTGTTAAATGAGAAAACCGTTTTTCTCTTGCTCCGATGAGGATTAACAATGGTTAAATGGGGTAAGTCATACACTATCACATCTGCTGAAGAGAATTCACTACGTAATAACCTCAAACTCTAAGTTTGTTCTTCCTTTTAAAAAAAAAAAAAATGTAATGATCATGTTTTTGGCAAAAAGGTAAATTTTTTGACAAGAATTATTGAAATCTCTTTTGCTTATATTCTCATTGATTGATTAATGACTTGTGTTAAATGCTCTTCCTTGTAGGTTGGGTGGATGTCATAAAGACACACCCCATCCAAGTAGCTCATTGACGCCCTCTTCCAAGTTTGTTGCTCCCACCACCCTTCCCCCTTAAAGTTGTTATCAAACGCCCTTTATGATGTTTCAATCACTGTTTGATCGATGTTTCTCTGTCTAAATTATGGCCTTGTTTGGCAAATGGCTTTTTGCTGGCTTTTTGGTTGGCTTTTGGCTGTTGGCTTTTTAATCTGGTCAAACAGCCAAAAAAATATGTTTGGTAACTGGCTTTTTAGCTTGCATAAAAGCCAGCTTTTGACAAGAGTTGGCTTTTGGCTTTTCACTATCTAAATTACTTTTTTGTCCTTGTTTTTTACTAATTAACTAATAATTAATAATTAATAATTAATAATTAATATTAAAAATTACGGAGTATTAATTAATGACTAATAACTAAAAGTGAATAATTAATTAATAATTAGTCATTAATTATTAATGATTAATTAATAATTAATAATTATTATTAATTTAATTATTATTAATATAATTATTATTAATTATTAATTATTAATCATTGATTATTTATTATTACTCCGTAGTTATTAATTATTACTCCGCAATTATTAATTAAAATAATAATCTAAATACTATTGCATAAAGTAATTTATTTTTAATTTATATTTTATTTATTTGTAATTACGTTTTACTCCGTACACAATACACAGTATGTATTGAAAAATGAATAAAAGACATTAAATGTCCTTAAATGTCATTTTACATAGCTACAGCCAACAGCCAACAACTGATTTTACCAAACATATTTGTAACCAATCCATAGTCAAACAGCCAACAAAAGCAGCCAAGTTGAACAGCTAGTCAAACCAGCCAAGTAAAACAGCCGACAGCCAACCGCCAACAGCCAATTGCCAAACAGGGCCTATATGTTGTTTTCTTATAATATATATAACTAGTCTTATACTCTTATATGCATGTGATGTGTATGAGATAATATTAGAACTTTAACGCTCAATTATAACTCTTGTTAATTACCCTACAATCAACTCTTGAGATAAGAGATTTCTCTAACTACTTTTGAACTTATCTCGTTCCAATATAATGTTCCCATTATATTTTATATAATTGAATTTAGTAGTTTTGATGATCGGAGGAAAATAATTAAGACGACAATAATTAAACGGATTTTTCATGAAATACCCCCGAATTATGGCGTAATTCACCAAATGCCCCTCGACTTTCAGAAATTCACCAAATGCCCCTCACAAATGACTTAATACCCAAAATACCCTTACTAATGACGCGCCGTTAGTCCTCCGTTAGCCTAATTTTTAAATTCACCAAATACCCCTATTTTATTACTTATTTCATATAATACCCCTATTCTGAAACTTAATTCACCAAATACACATAACTTAAAATTACCCATTTTGATGTTCAGCGGCTAGTTTTTATGTTTGAAAATTAGCCGTTGCTTATTGTTTGCTTATAAAAACCCCTTTTCTGACTATTTATTGTAGTTTTTCTATTGTTTTGTTAATTTCATATCATTTTTGTCATGAGTTTTACTTTCAAAATCATCATCCACACCCATGAATCCACATATGTAAGAGTCCCAAACAATTTCTAATATTATGGGAGGAAATTTCCATCTGAGGCTCCGATACAACACTCAGTAAGTTTCAATTATGATCCAATAAGTTCAGGCCTCATCCAGTAAAGACAATGCACTTTAGCTGAGCAAAAGGCCAAAAAACCCCATTTTCAAAGGGATCTTATGTAAGTGAAGCTGAAGTAATTCAATCTAAAGCTAACACCTTAATTTTCTTATTGTCCGAATGGTAAAGAAACTAAGAAATCAAGTTCAATAACACATACATTTTTATCACAACCTCGATTTCAACTTGGATTCATGATGTGAAAATCTTGAGTTTGGAGGCAAATCTTTGTGTCAAGATTCATGTTTTTTCACTGGTTCATGAGCTTTGGAACATACCTTAGTTTCATTTTTTTTTCTTGTTCCCTCAAATCCAAAAATAGACATTTGTCCATAAATCTGACCATGTCAATAGGACCTAGCTCAAAAGAAAAGTGGGAAAACCTTTATGCCTCGACTGTAAGGTTGAGAGAAAGTTAGGAGATTGAAGAAAGATGTTTGGAGGCAGTAGAGACAGAAGACAAAAGGGAGTTAACGTTAAATATGTGGCATGGAAGCAATAGAAGCCGAGGTAGCTGGAACATATGCGTTAGAATAAAATTAATAAGAGCTTTATTTTTAATCTGTTTGCATATGTTAAAGATATTTCCCATATTGAAAAAGGAATACCTTCCGATTGCGTGGTAAATATAATTAATTGGTCACATAAAGAATAAGGTACAAAAGAAGTAGCTATTTTCTTGAAGAGTTGCGACGTTTTGAGGTGTTTTTAGGAGTGTTTTCTGTTTTAGTGTTGTACCGGAGCTTCAGATTGAGTGTTGTATCAGATATTCGGATGTCAAATTTTCTCCCATGATAACAAAATTTATTTGGGACTCTTACATATGTGGACTCATTGGGTGTGGATGATGATTTTGAAAGAAAACTCATGACAAAAATGATATGAAATTAACAAAATAATAGGAAAACTACAATAAATCGTCAGAAAAAGAGTATTTATAAGCAAACAATAAGCAACGGCTAATTTTCAAACACAAAAACTAGTCGTTGAGCATCAAAATGAGTAATTTTAAGTTATTGGTATTTGGTGAATTAAGTTTCTGAATAAGGGTATTTGGTGAAATAAGTATTAAAATAGAGGTATTTGGTGAATTTGAAAATTAGGTTAACGGAGGACTAACGGCGCATCATTAGTAAGGGTATTTTGGGTATTAAGTCATTTGTGAGGGGCATTTGGTGAATTTCTGAAAGTCGAGGGGCATTTGGTGAATTACGCCAAAATTCGGGGGTATTTCATGAAAAATCCGATAATTAAATTATCCAATATTTTGAATTGCATCCAGTGTACTCAAGTATATCTTCATTGGTATTGGTGGCTAGTCCGTTACCCCTTGTCATTCCAAATATGAACACAGCTTCATATTACTCCCTCAGCCCCTCCATTTCTTTTTGATGTATCCATTTGAAATCTGGTGTGGTTTTTAAGAAAATTGGAATCTTGATTTGTATGGGTATAAGTGTAATGATTTGGTGTAAGAGAAATGATTGAGTGTAAGAGATTATAATAAATAAAGGAGTGAGAAAATAATAAAGAAATAAAGTAAGAGAGAGGAGTGATAATGATTGGTGATAAAGTAGGTGAGAGAGTGAGTATATGGGGAAGGGAAAAGAATTAAATATTATGGGTGGGGAAAATTAGGTGGGAATATGGGTAAAATCTTTAGGTATTTATGTAATTAGATAGAAATGTAAGGGTATTTTAGGATAAAATGTATGTCCAAAAATATAATAGATTCTAAATAAATACAACAATACGAAACGCTTAAAATGGAAACGGATACAACAATAAAAAAAACGGAGGGAATATGATGGAAATTTGGTGAAACACTACCTTTAAGTTTGGTGGTTTTGTGAATTGCTACCTTTTAAAAAGGAAATTATATTTTACTACCTTATAAGTTTGGTTTGTTTGACTAACACTACCATTTGCCGTTTTTTGTTAATGTTTTACGTCTTTGGACTCCACTACAACGGTTATTTTAATATGGCAAATGCACAAAATGACAAATAAACAGAGATATTTAAAAGAATAGAAGAAATACACGACGGAAAACATTAACGAAAAACGTCAAATGGTAGTGTTAGTCAAACAAACCAAACTTATAAGGTAGTTAAATTAAAAAAAGGTTTTTATAAGTTAGCAATTCACAAAATCACCAAGTTTAAAGGTAGAGTTTTACAAAATTTCCTATGATTTACGCTATTCGAAATATTTATCGGGTAAGTCAAAACCCGAATCCAAAATCAACCAGAGTCCAATCGAGAACGAAAACAATACGAAGTACTTTTTTTGCAGTATTCTTTCAGCATCATCATCATCATCATCAATTCATCATCAGTGCACAAATCCAGCAATCATTCTAACAAAAATACAGATCTCTTTGCGCAATTCAGTCTTCAATAATGCCTGTAAGTAAGCTTTTCTCTCTCCAATTCGTTCTATCGATTTTGGTTTACTTTTTTTGCAGTAGCTAATTAGATCTCCGACCCATTTTTGGAAATGGGCAATAATAAATTTGGATATTGGCAGATTGGAAAATTGATAGAAGTAGACCCACCAAGTCCAGTGAGGTATTTGATCGGAGCAATGGTGATGATGATCGGCGTCGTATTTCCGCTGGGTTATATGATGTTTCGCAACAAGCGTGTTCCTTCTTCTCCCTCTTTCTCCAAACAGACGTAGGTATCTCTTTACCCCCCATTTTCCAGATTCTCATTGCACTTCAATTTAATTTGTAATTGTGTAATTTAGGTTTTCTCCAATTTTCGAGGATTTTGCATTTGTTGAAGAATTCTTATTGTTGTTGTGAAGAAGTTGAAATTTTTAATAGTTAGTGGGTTAAATGTTCATTAAGATCCTTTTTTGATGTGAAATTGAATTTGATTGCAGTTTACTTGAAAATTTGGTTGATGGTTTGATTGTTCATTTAGTGATGTAAATGAATTTAGTTTTCCCTTGGTTTTAATTTCCAAAAAACTTTGGAAGGATTTCAAGGGTGTGATTTGGTTGTATTTTCAGGAACAAGGGCTTGATATGAGCAATTTTGATCTTAGACGAGATTATAGATTTCATCGGCGTGTCCATTTGGGTATGAAGAGTAACATAAGAAAAAATGTAATGTAATGCACTGACTGATGCAGATAGTAGTCATGTAAATGTATGGTCATATGGAATTGATGATTCTTGTTATATGAGAAAGGGGTTTTGAGTTTTTATTTTATGGAAATGCTCATTGAACAATGTGGTATTGCTTCCTTATTGTTTTCTTCAGCTTAATTTTGATTCAGTTCTATGGATTTTGATGATTCATGTTGACTTCATATATGGAAAATATAAAAGTTTATTTGATAGATGTTGTTGCTGTGCACCCCATTAATTCAGTTCTTGGAACTCTCTGGATTTTCTAATTATGTTTTTATGTGGAACCTAGAGACTTAGAGTTGATTTACTTAGATATCATCTTCCTTTCCTTTTGATGATACAGCTCAGAGACTCATCTTTCTGGGCTGAGTTCGTAGTTGCATTTTGAACTTAAGCCTAATATAACCTCCCTTATTTGAATTTAGAAATGAACTAAATTTATATTGGGGAAATGCTAGTGTTTAGTGGCTTGGAAAAGAGATGGACTTATGGCTGGATTGACAGACAGTTGGCATAAACGAGCAGACTTTTGAGAAAGCTTCTTCTCTTTAGGGTTAGGAGTTTAAGTTTTGAATAATCTGGGGCCTTTGGATTGGTGGAATAAGTGATGTACAATGCAGTGAACAGCATGCTTGAATCTTTAGGATTGAAGACATGGGTTGGTTGGTTTTGGTTTCTAGGGCTGCTTACATTAACTGATTGGTGTCCTGCTTACATTACTATTTTTATCACCTACGAAATACTTTGTATATAATTACGGGAGGAGTGTCATGAGGAAATCAAGGGATGCTTCAAATGAGGCATCTAACTTTGTTAGAAATCTCACTAATCTTTCATTTTGGTTGGACTAAGGCATTATAGGACCTATCACCAACTCGCCACATTCATTTTTCATGACGCTTGTTAAATTTTCTTCATTAGGTATTGCCTGATTTGCCTCTGATCACCCAGAAGTCCAGAACAGAATAAAGCCTTTTTCTTTGTTGGCAGCGATGAGTGGTGCTACTTTTCTTCGTTAGGTATTGCCTCTGATAGAATTTTATTTTTCAGTCAATTGGGAAAGAATCAATCACGAAGTTGTCCAATTCCTATTTAAATGGCTTGGGCAAAAAAGATGAATGTGTTTGAGTAGTTAATCTGAACACCTATCCTAAAACAAGCACACACTCCCCTGCTCCAATCCCTTTTTGATGATTTCGCTTTTGTTCTGTTTCACTTGTGATTTAAATAGTAAATACCCTTTTTGCTAGGATTTTTTCTCTCAACCCCTTTCAGCCGTGATGATTTTCAGTGATGAATTTCTTGACTCCGTGTTTTCCATCCCATTTAACTGTTGTCAACTTGTCGCTCTTCTCATCTTTCCTTTTCTGTTGAAGGAGGTGTTCTAATGCTGTTCTCAAATTACTTTCCTTTTAGTTTGGAAACTACCTGAGGCCAGAAGTTAACAAAAAAAAAACCTTCCTCAAGAGATCTATGTACATACTGTATCAAATTACTTTCCTTTTAGTTTAATACTGTCTCAAATTACTTTCCTTTTAGTTTAAGAAGTTAACAAAAAAACCTTCCTCAAGAGATCTCCCTTGACTTGTGACCCATCAACTTACTTTCCTTTTAGTTTAATACTGTCTCAATCCAAGCTATACCTGGCGAGGTATATGGGAGGCTAGATGGGTGGTTCGCCGGGGCATGAGATGAAGGGTGGTAATGGAGAAAGTATTTGAGTTTGGTCCTGACCCTTGGTTACCTGGTAGGCTGGTACTCAATCGAGGCCCATCTTATCTCCTAGGGGTGCTTCGCCTGCGAGTTTGGAGGTGGGTGCTCTCATAGACCCACTGTCAGGGAGCTGGAATGTGCAACTAGTACAAGAACTCTTCCTCCCCTTTGAACACGACAGAGTGCCTGGTATCCTGCTTAGTGCGCGAATGCCGGATGACACGATTTGTTGGGACCTTGAGAAGAACGGAAGTACTCGGTGAGGTCTGCTTACAAGGCCATCTTTGGTGATCATAATGCAGAGTCTGCTGCATTTGCTTCGGACGGGAAGGTACTGTGGTTGAAGGTGTGGAGGCTAAGGGTGCTAAAATCTTTGCCTGGAGAGCTTGCGCAGATGCTTTACCTATGAGGAAGAGTTTGAGTCACCGATTACCCAACTATGTGGCTACTTGCAGTATATGCGGTTCATGTGAGGATGAATCAGTAATGCACGCCCTGAAGGACTGCCCGTTAGCTCATGAGGTGTGGAAGGTAAGTAAGTTCGAATGCCTAGCACTCTTGAGATGCCCCTCCTTAGTTGACTGGTGGGAGTTATGTTTTGAGAAATTGGACAGCGAAGAGATGGAAGAAGTGGTTACAATTTGTTGGGCGATCTGGAGTGCGAGAAACAATTGAGGGCATTACCCCCGAGGCGGAGGGTACCCTATGGTATGCATTGAAAATTTGTGCAGAGCTGCGGGGGGGGGGGGGGAGAGGGGAAGATGGCAGTTGGGAGGGCTGTAGGAGGTGGTGCAGTACACCTTACTGTGTGGGCGAGGCCAAGTGAGGGATGGTTCAAGGTGAATGTTGATGCGGGTATGTTGGGTGAGGTGGGCACGGGCTTAGGGGTGGTCTGCAGGGATGATGCAGGGGCTTTTTATGCCTGTGCTGCTGTTCAGTTTAAGCAGGTGTGGCAGCCCGTGGTGGCGGAAGCTATGGCTGTGCTATGGGGTCTTCGTGTGGCCAGGGATGTAGGCTTGGTTATAGTGGTGTTGGAGAGTGATTGTTTGGTGGTGATTCGTGCTCTGCAAAATCAGCTGCAAGGGTTGAATAGTTTGCATTTGATCATAGATGATATTCTGATGTTAGTTTCTATTTTTGAAGATGTTACTTGATCCTTTGTTAAACGCAATGGAAACAAAATCGCTCATACTTTGGCTCATCTCCAACCATGGGTGTTTGGCCAAAGGGTGTGGGAAGACGATATCCCTCCTTGTATTTCGAATTTCTTGAGTTCTGATTTACGGAGTATTATACAATGAGCTACATGCTTCAAAAAAAAATGTGGTTATTTGTGCATTTGCTACTTTGTTGTTGGATGTTAATTGCAGTTAAAAACAGTATACAGGGGCTTATATCTGTGCGCGGTCTGGGGCAAATGCGTGCAGCCCGTCCAGTGTATACTGAAATGCTTGTTAAATGTACCTATAACAGTGTTCAATTATCAGAAACAAAAATTTCCCTTTCTAGAGAAGTTTGCAGGGAAGTTCAATGGCATCAAAGCAAGATCTCTGACTGAATGACAAACTCCCATCCTCTACTAAATAAGCACTGGAGGAGAATCTATCAAGTGGTCCTTTGATCATCCAAATCTGAAATTTGACCAACTTTCATCTCAACTGGGAACCCACAACTCTTTAAAGTCTTGCTATCCTTCTGTAAAAACTGATTGCAATTGCATAATCCTAGCAAAGATTGCCATAAGTGAGTAGAGACAAATGTTATACAGCCGCATCATTCTTGTTTACTGAATTAAAGTTCTAGATATCTACACAATATTTGTGATTTTCATTCTCATTTACATTCCCAGACATCATCTAATGACTAATACACGGATAAATTTCATGAATATGTAAGCCAATTCATGTGACTTAGGTAGACAAATGCCAATTGAATTGTACATCATCCTCAAGAAGTCGCATCACCTGCTCACGGCTGAAGATAAAGAGTAAGCATGGTTTATGCAGTTGAAAGAAAGAACAGTTCTCAATATAGCCTCAAAACTGGTGTATAATGTAACCCCTTTCTCCAAATATGCGCAGTTAATTTCTCACAATACCAAACATTTACCATGTACATTCTTAAATGGGGACACATATTTTGTTAGTAAAGCTATCTCCATAGTTGCAATGGTTAAATTTTCTATGATATTCCTGTCACTACTAATGTATTCTGTGTGCTCCTACAAGTTCCCTCCACGTCCTTCACTCTTTCTTCTGTGAATCATTCCATCTCCCAAGGGCTTCTCCCACACGGATTCTATCACCACGTTTGATATTGAATCGGAAGTCTGTCGATACGTTGTCTTTTGATGACTTCGCTACCGGAGCCTGAAAGACAAGGACCACTGTTGATCCCATATTGAAAGCTGCTACCTGAAATTTTAATGAAATTATCAAGACTGAACTGATAAGAAGTTCCAAAAAAACCATTTTGGAATTACAACTCAAAAAAATGAAACATTACAAAAAAGTAAACCGTAGGTTTTAGACTGGCAAAATCAAAAGAATTATGACTTGACCAATATCTCAGACATAACAAGAAAATCTAAATGGTAAACCAGTTTTGAAGGGAATTTCAATTTCAATTCTAACCTCTTCCCCTTTCTTCACCAAAAAGCCACCTTCTTGTTCATACATGCGCTCCTCGGGTGGCTCTGACTGTAGAAACTTCTTTCTAGAACGATTCGTCTGCAGCTCTGGCTCAATGTAAAGCTGATGTGCAAGGAAGTAAACATATTCAAGAACTGATCATTGAAAAGGTCAAGAAAGTTCTAAAAACTTGTATGTCAGCTATCAGTATCAAGTACACATCTTGCTACTAGGCAACAAGGCTTCATAAGGGTTATACCATTTGTTTTACTATATCTTTTTTTACTAGCAATGTCTACGTAGTGCACATCCATTTTTTTGTAAATGGATATGTTGCAGGTAATATGCAACTTCCACAAAAGGGAAACATTGCAAGTAAAAAAAATATGGAGAAAGTATTACATAAAGGGGTTATTTCACCAAGCAGCACGCACACCATTTATTGGCAAACAAATCGAGCTAAATTAAAGCAAAGGACATCAAGTTAAATAAAATGAGATATAATATATAATGATCACCTCAATAGAACCTATGTTTGTAGCACCTACTGCTGCAAGCGCAAAATATCCTTGTTGCCACTGACCTTCCAGCACAATCTGGCAAGACAAAGCAGCAAATGAATTGTAAACAGAGAAATTTTCATTCAGAAAAATGTGAAAGGATCAGATACAGATTCTAGAACATATAGTGTTTAGCTTCTTACTGTAGGAAATCATGTCAGTTCTACAGCTGCAGTTCTTCTACTGATGTTAAAATCCCAGACCCATCACCCATGATACATGATTAGAAGGCGTGAATACATTTTATTGGCTGACAGTGATGTAGTATAAAAGACTAGCGACCTGCATATGACTATTGCGGAACTTCAAGAAAACATAATTTCTTACGCACAATGTTTAAAGAACAAAAAAAGTATTTTCCCCTGTTATATAGACTTTTAAGCACATGCAGATTATAGGAGAAGCCGCTAGTATGTCTGCCATTGTTTGTCTTGATTTTTAGCTAGATTTTCACCAACCACAAATAATAGAAAAAGTAAAACAGAAGGCGGTTACTCCAAGTGCCAAAAATGATCGCTATAAAAGCAAATTAGGCTAAAGGTGTCTCCAAGTTTGACACTAGCAATAAGAAAGTTCTCTTTCTTAGCTGACAAGTGATTCTGCGAATCAATTTCTAAAGCTGCAATACAAGTTACGAGACATAAGAATTCTGCATACCCTTTCATTCTCCACGTAGAGGTTTCTGATTGTTCTAGTAGCACGCTCATTCACAGGATAAAGATGACCTGTAACAATAAAATTGACTCTTAATCTTATAGTTAAAATCATATCATTATGATCAATAATTAACTACTTTTAAGCGTCAACCAAAGTAAAACTTAAAACTTATGGCAGCAGAAGAAAAATGCAAAACATCGGCTAGTGAACTTGCTCGGGTCTATTTGTTGACTAGGTGGACCAGCTGTTAAATTTATAAGGATTCAACCAGCAAGGTCATAAACAGGTATATCAGAAGATGAACATTGATAAATGTCTATGGTAAAACACAATAGCTTCAGTGCTTCACGTCCAAAGAAGACAAGATATGAGCTTGTATCTTTTAAGGACCTTTAAACTCAAGCTACTGCCTGCCACAAGGCAATCTAAATGAAGCACATAGCTAGACTAGCCAGATTCCTGACATAACCCTTCAACCAACTGAATAGCATCTGAAAGATTACATGGGAAATAACGACATTGTGGTCCAAGAAGTTGAAGTTGGCTATACACACCACGAATATTAATTATCTCTCTACAGACAAAAACTTGTTCTAGATAGAGCTTTCTATAAATAAAATGAATTTCTGAATCACCTGAAAAATGTCTGCGAACTAGAACATTCCAGTCAACAGGTGAATGTACACGATGGTAGTCTCCAGGGCTTAGGTACAAGACACAATAAAAAAGACCTTTCATTGGACTGCAAAATATTTTCGATTATTAGTGGATGTGAAACTGCATTTGTGAACTTGAAAAGGCATGAAACACAGCAGGCATATATCAACTATGAAATAAAATACCTGCATAAGAAAATAACTACAATTTCAACAATGCAAAGGAATCAAATTAAAGGCCATCTGGCCCACATATTAGATCAATGCATGAGCAACAATTTGAACACACAAGGAACATAATGCAACTAGCCACTATCCTACTGGGACAAGTGATAAGCAAGACCGTGAAGAACCACTCATGAATAAATGATATGCAGAACCAAAGATCTGTTTCAGCTTGTATGTATATATTTCTTCTCCCTCAACAAAATATGAACAACAATTGCAAAGAGTTAATGTCAAGGAGTAAAAAATAAGCAATCATGAAGAATTTCTTTGGAGCATCAATGGTGTGAAGTCTGAAGAGCCACTTACCTAGCAGATACTGGATACTGAATTTTAGGCGAAGATAAAGAAACTCTCCACCATGACTTCTTAGTTTGATCCCTATGGCCATTATCTGCCTCACTGCTCTTTTCAACCACGTCTTTCCCGGAGACCATGGGAAGAAACGAATTTTGTCCAAGAAGAGCGGACACAGAATAGGAAAAACCTTTGACTTGCTCAATCATAGCACCAGGTTCTTTCAACTCGCCAAATCTCACAACAGTACCATCCACAGGGCTGATCTGTCATCATAAAAAAACGAGCACCTATTAAAAAAGCATATTTCAGAATGAGCTTGTTAGACAAATTCAGAAACCAAGAAGCTGTTACCAGTTACCAGGCATTGGGAATCATTATCTATAGGTCTGCAACCCGCTCTCAGCTTCCGAGCAAAGAAATCCCGCATAGAGGGATATTCTTCCAAAGGCAAAGCTACCTCCTCTAAGTCTGCAAAAGATAGCTTTTCATAAAAGTTCCTTTATGTAATCTTGCATTAAGACTCACAACAGCTCAAAATGAATAAAGACAGACAGTGAAGTCATCATTGATGTCAAGTGATAAAAGATAAGCAATAAAAGCAATGCAAATGACTTTACTTGAATGAAATGCCCGTGCCCATGCTTTGTATACATAAGGTCGCATTTGTATAGGAAGTTCCTGTGGCAAATTAACCAAGTGAAAGTTCATTTTGACCACCACATCAGGGCATATTATGAAAGATCATGAAAAGCCAATCAAGTCATCTATATTCATTAGGTAAACAAATTGCTCTATTTACAGACAAGTCGAAGTAGTAACTTACCACACTCATCAAAGAACCCCACATTCGAGAAATGGTGCGGAGGGGTAGAAGACTCAAAAATGATGCCTGAAACGGGCATAGCAAGCAAACCCAAATAATGTCAAGCAAGTATCAAATTTATGCATCAATTTTGGATAAATGGCTTGTGAATAGCCAAGTTGACAATAAAACGAGCACATTACTTTTGCATCAGGTTGGAACCCAGGTTCAACGCCTTTCTCCTTTGCCTCCTCAACCTATGAACAAAAAACATTCAAAATATGAGCACTAAATCATTGGATAGACACCAGCATACATTTCAAGAGTATAAACTTCCAAAAAAAGTAAGATCAATCATTCCTTTGCCTCCCGGGCTAATCAATAACAATTTCAATGACCCAACACTAAATCATTTTATCCATTCCAGCATACTTTCCGCAAGCAAAAACTACCAATATAGGCACTAAGATAAAGCACTCCCGCTGTTTCCTCGATCAACCAATAAACAATTTCGCAAACCGAATAATAAACCATTTGACCCATACCATCATACATTTCACAAGCATAAACCACCAAAGTAAGCATGAAGTTGAATCCATATACAGGAAAATTGTCACAAATCAGAAACTTAAACCAAAATGGGTAAGCAAAAGCTAAAACAGAACAAAATTAGGCAAACTTAACAATCCAATTAACAGCCAAAATTTCAACGGAAAATACAGCTTGACAATTGTACTACAATTAGTTTTAATTCTTTCTAGAGAGAAAACTCCTACACAAAATGAACAAGACATTGATAAAATTAAGCATACATTCTTGAAATTACCTTCTTGTCATCGTAAAGGCGACGAGCATGAAGAGCACCAAGCATAAGTATGGTAGCTACAGTTGCGCCGGGCAACAAAAATGTATTTCCTGCCGAAAACAACAAAAATCATTCAAGATAATTTCAATCATATGCTTCAGTTATACTGAAACTTCCAATTAAATTTTCGAAGAGATAGAAAAAGACCATTAGAGCTGCTGTTATTGGCGTCGTTTAAAGAAGCTTTAGCAGAAGAGGAAGAAGAAAAGCTCCGAAGCTTGTAGAGGAAGGAGGGACTGAAGTTGCGAGTTTGAAGGATTTTGAGACTGGAAAATCGATACAGATTATCGAATGCCGGGAATTTGCGATGAACCCTAAATTTCATTTTGGGAGTTGTGATTGATTTTGATTTTTTTGCTCTTTGCTAAAATTTACAGGTAGTTGAGTTTGCTGCAGGACATGGAAGAAGAGAGGGACTGACTGTCTTGGAGGCCAAGACAGTTACAGCTTACAGCCGTTGCGGAATAGCGGATTTACTTGTTGCCTTGCTCAGTTGCTTGTGTAAAATGTGCACACTAGTTATTGGGGAGTGAGCCCATAAGTAGATAAACAGAGAGAAATGTGGGACAAATTTAATAGGACAAATTTAAAAGGATATTTATTAAAAAGAAATTATGAGGCAATTTTGTAGGGACGCAGGGTGTAATCAGATATTGATTTTTTTAAGGGATAATTATATTTTGATTTTGGTATATCTTTATTGGTGTAAAAAAATAACGTTTTTTTTTGGAGCAAATTGATGAAAATCAACTATTGGTGTGCAAGAATCAACCCATAGTCCAAGATTTAGTTATATGAAGTGTTGGTGCCGCTGTGAATAGAGCGTAAATTGTACATGTACAGGCCCGACCCAAATGAAATGGAGGCCCTGTGCTAGTACTAAAATTAGGCCCCGAAGAATTTAAAGGCAAATTCTTCAATTAAAAGGAAATCAGAGTAAACTATTCAGACTGTCATGAATAAGCCTGAAAAAGTTCAGGTCAAAACATTAAAATATGTACGGAGTATTAAAAAAACAAATTAACTAATAAAAAATGCAAAAAGTTGTAATATACTTTTCCATACAATGGCGTCTGACACTTTTCTTTTCTTCATTAGAATGAAAAATAAAGAAATAAGCTCTCTCTTTCACAGTTTGGGAGACGATGGAGTTCTTTTTAAAAAAATTACACAGTAAAACCAAATAGGCAAATATGAATATGGGAGCCTTTTTCAATCGGGTGCCCTGTTTCGTGTCCTATATTAAGCCGGTTCAGGGCCGGGCCTGTACATGTACATTGTGTTTTATAACTTAGCACTAATGAGCAAAACTAAGTGAAAATGTAGATTTGTAAGCATTACTCATTTTAACGATGTTCGTCTTTTGAGACAGAAAACAATAAAAAAGTAATTGTGTGAAATTTTATAGTTATAAGAGAGTCATCTACTTTTACATAGTTTTTTCTTTCAACATTAATGGAAAAATTGTGGTGAACTATGTAAATCTGAATTTTTCTTATTAAGTTAGCCATACAATGTTAATCTAAGTAAAGTATGTTATTTTTCAATAGTTTTACTAATTAAACAATCGGCAACTTTTGTGTAAAACCGCCTTACCGGAAAGACCACTTTTGTTGCTTAACTAATTGGTTCAATTTCTTAACTAATTGGTTACATTAATTACTTAATTAATTGATTCAATTGCTTAACTAATTAATTCCTTTGCTTAACTAATTGGTTTCAGTGCTTAACTAATTAGTTCAAGTGCTTAACTATAGTTCCATTGCTTAACTTGTATGATACCAAGGTGGTCTTTTGTGTAAGACCGTCTTATAGAAAAGTTTGTATTAAACAATCAAATAAGAAAAAATATTATTTTTTTCCGTAGTTTTCTTTTCCAGGTAGTTCCATAATTTTAGGCTCTTGTTCACCTTATTTCGGGAAATTAAGTTTAGATAAGTTTGGTTAAGCTAAAAGAAACTCAAATAAGTTCAAGAAAAATAAAAATATTCAGTTAAGTGCATGAAAAACGAGTGAATAAAACACACCATTCATTTTCTACGCATTAATTTGTGAGTATATCAAGAAAATCTATCTTGCATCATAAGTTCGATTTTAGGCATCCAAAAATGTACTTTAAGGCCAATATTTGGCTTTAACCGGAAAACCTACTCCCATCAAATCCAAAAACTAGTGAGTTATTTTAAGGCCAGACGTGCTTCCTTGGCCAAAATAGGTCACATTTTTTTGTCAAAAAACAAACACGAACTCAACCCATTTATCTACTTTGCTCTAGACCAACATAAAGATGGTTGTGGGCCGGGCTGGTCCGAAGCCCAAAAAAAACACGGCACGAGCACGAAGCCGTGATTTATGGGCCGCATTTTTTTTGGAAAAAAAATACGACAAGATACGACAAAACTCAACAAAGCACGCCAAATTCAATAAAATTAGCCTTAGGCACAATGGCCCAACCCAACCTGGCACATCAACCCGCGTGCATGGCCCTGTTTTAAACTTTTCAGTCTGACCCGACAAGATACAGAGTGAGTCTGGCTTAGACACGACACGTTTAAACCTATAGGCTCGACTCGAAGCCCGGCCCACAACCATCTTTAGACCCACCCTCCAAGTCTCCACTGTCATCTTCAATCATCACACGGGGACAATTCTCTCTTTTATTGACAGTCAGATTTTCTTACAATTCCTACTCAACTCCCACTGTCTCCCCGAAAATCGAGAAATTGGATGGTCGAAATTCCGTCAAAACCCAAATCCAATTGAACTAACACACCGACTGTCAGTCATTCATCTATACACAGTCTTTCCACCCACAAAAATGGCGGCAGCAGCCGAAGAAGAGAACAACACAGTAGTCAAGTATGGAATAATAGGAGTAGGAATGATGGGAAGGGAACACCTTATCAACCTCTACCACCTCCGAGATCACGGCGTCTCCGTCGTCTGCGCCGCCGACCCTCATCCTGCTTCACTCGATTCCGCCCTTGATCTTGCCCACTCCTTCAATTGGTCCCTCCAGGTACAATTATTAGCATCATTTAAACTTTGGTTTTTGTAAAATTTGGTTGATTGTTTGGTTTTGATGGGAGTTGTTTGGATGGAAGGTATTTTCAGGGCATAAGGAGATGTTGGATAGTGGGTTGTGTGATGTGGTGATAGTGTCATCCCCAAACATGACCCATTATCAAATTCTGATGGACATTATTGCTCATCCTAAGCCACATCATGTTCTTGTGGAGAAGCCTCTTTGCACCACTGTACCCCATTGCAAACAGGTATCTTAAATTGTGTTTGATTAATGTCAAATTTATTTTTAATTGAGATTGCTTTGATTATCATGAATTTATGATTATAATATAAAATTGTATGTTGCGTAGTGCCTGTAATCAAGGGTTTAAAATTAGAAACTTAAGATTTGAAATGTTAGAAAACTTGCAATCAGAAAATGAATATTTGGACAACCCTGTAATCAAGGGTTTAAAATTAGAAACTTAAGATTTGAAATGTTAGAAAACTTGCAACCAGGAAATGAATATTTGGACAACATCAAATAGACAATAGCTTCTTCAAGGAAGGGTTTTATGCCCAAACGAAGTCGCATGCTACTATGCTAGGCTAGAGCAACAACCTGAGAAGCCAAATGAGGGAAAAGTTAAAGGAGATACTATATATTGTTTAGTTTGGTACTTTGGATGCTCAGCTTTGATTAAAATCTTCAAATCTTACTTCAGTTTCTTGGAATTCACAAATCTTACCTTCCCTGCGGCCCTGTCCATTGACATCCTGGTCGTCAATGAGTAGGATTCGATAGCTAATCATACTTCAATTTCAAGAAATCCATGTATGAACTCTAACCTCTTTAATAATCTTCAAGTAAAATATTTGCAAACTCCAGGGCATGGATCCAGTATGAGCACAGATCCAAGTGACGGAAATTGGCATTCTTAAAGCAAATTTCCATCATTTGTCATGTGATACTTGATTGTAAGAGTACAATTATGGGCAACGAAATTGAAAAAATCCATAGGGAATTTTCAACATTTCATTAGACTACATTCAGTGTCTTTAAACCATCATTTAGTTCTTATGTATTGTAGACAAGTAGCTGCATCAATCACCTTTAAGATCAAGTCAATTGTAAGAATAAAGCTACAGAGCCTCTTCACAATTAGACAGGTTCGGCTGCATACATCTAACGCTCCCCTACACCCTGCTTAGCAAGAAGCCTCGATATAGGCACATGGGTTAGTGACATTAATTTGTCATTGTTCATGGGTAATGATTCTATATGTAATGTGTAAGGGGAGTCCCATGCTAGTGTCCATGGTAATGCTTGTAAACACCCAAGTCCCAAACGTCTTCTTAATAAATTCTTATTACCATCCATTATCCCTTCAGAGGTGGTGCTAGTGAGTAGCACAGTTTTAGCAAATATTTTACTTGAAGATTATTAAAGAGGTTAGAGTGATACAAAAGATATAGATACTTTACAAATCTACAATTTTACACAGTGATACAAAAGATATAAATTGTTACACCTGGCTCCCCATCCCACCCAATAGTATTCTTATAATCAAATAGAAACTGACAACGAAACCCTTTAAAAGACTGAAACATAAAGAAATCTGGGTATGACATTCCGAATTCTGATCCTTGGGTCCGAACATTTGTATTAAGGATCATCAAATAGATCTTGCAGATTTATTATCCATGAAGATCTTTCTATATAGTTTTGGACTTATATGGTGTGTGATAATGCGTATGATATGTTTTTTTGAACTTCTGATACTTAACAGTATGGCATGCATCTGAGTCTTTGATGGACTAATTATGCAAAATTAGGGCACTGGTTTTGTATACAAGTAGCCATGTGTGAGTCACGAGTTTTGTATCTGATATGTAACCCCAACTCATATACTGTGGTACTGTGTCAACATGGGTTGGCTGGAAATTAGTCGAGTCACAGGAATACAGGATACTGGCCCAAATTAAGGTTTTCCGTAATCTAGCTTCATTGTTCAGGTGGTTGATGCTGCCAAGAAGAGACCGGATATAATGGTGCAAGTGGGTTTAGAATACAGATACATGCCGCCAGTTGCCAAGCTGATAGAAATTGTTAAGGGCGGAGAAGTAGGCCCAATCAGAATGGTGTCAATAAGAGAGCACAGATTTCCTTTCTTGATTAAGGTTAGTGGTGCTGCAATTTTCATGAACCAATCAGGCACTCACTGTAACCCCTGATCTTCTACCCTCTTTTATTGACCATGTATAGGTCAACAACTGGAATCGGTTCAATGCCAACACTGGAGGGACCCTGGTGGAGAAGTGTTGTCATTTCTTTGATCTCATGAGGTTGTTCGCTGGTGCAAATCCTGTTCGTGTGATGGCTTCCGGTGCCATGGATGTTAATCACAAGGATGAAGTTTATGATGGAAAGGTAGTCATTTTTCTTAGTAAATTGCTTATATTTGAATGATTTCCAAGAAATGAAAAATTGTGATACTTGCAACATATGATATGATATGATTATGAGGAACTAACAGAGTAACAGTAACCCGTACAATGCATTAGTTTTAACTCGTATCAACTTTAACCATACAGAATGGTCACGAGAAATGGTAAAGTTGCCTGAGTCTTTTCAGAAACTATACAAATTAAATTAATAAATTGTGCTTGGTGAAAGTTGCAATATGGAGATCATAACAACGTTGTTGATCTGAAGAGCAGGTACCTGACATCATTGACAACGCATATGTTATTGTGGAGTTTGACAATGGTTCACGAGGCATGCTTGATCTGTGCATGTTTGCTGAAGGGAGCAAAAATGAGCAAGAAATATCCGTAGTTGGGGATATGGGAAAGGTGAAAAACCTAAATGTTGAATCGACTCCATAATTCAAGTACAACATGTCCAAGTTGATGATTTATTTCAACCGAATCCTTAAAAAATCAGAAGTGGCATGTTGAGATTTTAATGTAATACTCCTGAATAAACGAGAATTTCTTACAGGGAGAGGCCTTTGTCCCAGAGGGCATTGTGAGGTTTGGCACCCGAGTGGACGGCAGGGATGGTGTGCAAACTATACAACAAGTAGATGAACGAATAAAGTAAACCGCTCTTTCTTTATATGTTGACCTATATTTGTAAAAAGAATGCTTTTCTAAATACTGACATTTCATTTCATTACAGATATGATGGATTACACCATGGTTCAAGCTTCTTGGAGCACTTAAACTTTTTGCATGCCATCAGAAACAAAGACACCCAGGCGCCTGAGGTGGATTTAATAGACGGGTTGATTTCGGTGGCTATTGGAGTCGCTGCACAAGTTTCAATTGAGAAGGGTAGGTTTGTTACAATGGAAGAGGTCTTGAAATGATTTGAGGTCGCTGCATAATCATCAGTTTGTATACTTTTATTCTACCAGTAGACTCCTCTATTGTGCGCCTATTTCTGTGTTTATTACTAGGGAGGGAAGGCTTTGTAAATATATGAATAATTTCTAAGAAATCCTAACACTTATAAAAGCTTCATACTTGTAATACTATTCACCCAATAGTGTTGTTACATATATGCCCTTGATTTCCTTCTTAGTTTTTTTTGTCTTTATCCTTATCAATAGTTAAAGGTCTGTTTTAACCTTCTTCACTTAATGTTGCCACGAGTCATCTTTGATCTAACGCAACTCTGGTTTCGTCACCCTCGCCTCTCCGTATTTCTTCGGTTATGTCCTCTTCTCTTCAATGTCGTTCCTCTTCCTCTTTCGTACTACAAATTACTCTGTTTTCTTCGCACCTTTTCCTCATCTTCTATGCGCTGCCTAAAAATTACTTTGTTTTTTTAGGACATCTCACATGACGTTCGTTTTGAAGGGCTCCATTTACCCGATCTGACATCTCTCCGTCGTCGGTACATTTTAGCAATTCTCTCTTTCCTCTTTTTCCAAAGTTTCAATATTTTCAGTTTTTATTTGATTAATGCCATTTCTAATTATGTACTCCCTCCGTTTCTTTTTGTTTGTTACGTATTTCTTGTAGTGTGTTTCACAATGTTTGTTACATGGGAGAATCTTTCCTTTTATAAAATTATTATACTATATATTATTTTTTGTGCCAACTTTTAATTTTAATTGGTCCAATTTTTTCAACTCATTAAATTTATTTACAATTTCCCAAATATGTTAAGTTAGCAATCTTTGTTCTTTTCCATTATTGGTTCATTTTGATAAATAAAACATTCTTATTGGTTGTTGTAGTGATTAGTGGATGAGGTTTTATTTGGGTTTATTTTTTTAATAAAAAAGAAAAAGAATCTTTATTATACGTTAATAAACGTGCAAAATTCCAAACGTAACAAAAAAAACGGATGGAGTAGCATCTAATTCTCTCTCTTCTGGGAGATATCTTCTTAACCCCCAATATCGTCAACGCCCAGGCACATTATTCATAGCTTCATTTCTCAGATTTCTTGTTATTATTATCGGATTAATGACTGATTTTGCTTCAATTAAATATCTAATTTCAATAATTTTGGGGATGATTAGTAATTCAATTGATTTGCTTTTTTGGAATTTGACTCCCAAAAATCCATCAGATTATTTTGTGTACTAATCTCATTTTGATTTCCCACAGAAAAACTTTGATACATCAGCTCTCGCGAAGACGGACAATATCAGGGTAATTCTGGGTTTATCGAAAAATGGAAAATAAATAAATAGGTATAAACCAGTTGAAGGCTCATATGCTACTCTGTATTACTAAAGATGATCGATGCAACTCTTGCAAGGTTAATAACATTATTTTTTTTCATAATTTGATTTTTATTCTAGGTTTTTTTTAGTTCTGTTTCTAATAGGGGATAAACTTTGTATAGTCGACGAATTGGATAACGGTTCATCAGGCGATGATGGAGATTAAAGATGGAGGTGGGATGTTTCGTTGTTTAGATTAGGATTTTTTTGTTTTAAAGGACTTTCTATAAACATGTTTGTGTGAGAAATGACCTTTTATAAGAAAAGTGACCATTTGGGACCTTAAACTTTTTTTTTTTTTTGTTGACTAAGACCAACTGCCGAAATATGTGAGTTGACTCTTGTTTCACCCATTGACTTGCACGCGTGGCCACCAGAAACCAACACGTGGCATTAAATGTAAAAAAAAATTAATAAAAAATCCCAAATTCCCTCCAAAACCATAACTGACCCCATTGTTAACTAAAACCCCCCCAAAAAAATAGTTTCTCTCTCCTCTACTTTCCCTTGACGCCATTGATAGCTTCAGAGAAACTTCGAAGCAACAACAACAAGTACCTTCTCCGGTAGAATTACGCACCAGGGAATGTGATTAACACCAACCCGAATTAGGTTTGTGTTTTTCCCTCTCAAATTCTTCCCTAATTTTTTGAATTTTGCCTCACAAGAATTAGGGTTTTTCAATTTTTCCTAAAAACGATTTGGGGGTTTTCTGATTCTTAATGTTTGTGTGCTTTAGGATGTATTTGTCTCAACAAAAAGAGAAAATTTGTGCTTGTGGGTTTCCGTTGTACAAAGAACATTGTGGACAAATGAGAAAATGACGTCTTTGCCTTTGTCCTTCTTTTTACCCTTTCTTTCACCCTTCTTCACCATTTTTACAGAATTTTCAGAGCACAAGGACAAAAGGACGAATATTAATAATTGGGAATCCTTTATGGGTTCTTGAGAACGATAGAGGAGAGAGAAATGACAGGGGAGAGAGATAATTAAATGATTACCTGAACTTAAATTCGCTGAACTTAATTGAACATTGATGATGCTTCACCTTCCAAGCATTAATGGCGTCGAGGGAAAGCAGAGGAGAGAGAAGATATCGATTTTTTTTAGATTTAACAAATGAGGTCAGTTATGGTTTTGGAGGGAATTTGGGATTTTTTTTTTCCCAATTTAATGCCACCTTTCGGTTTCCGATGGCCACGTGTGCAAGTCAATGGGTGAAACAAGAGTCAACTCACATATTCCGGCAGTTGGTCTTAGTACAAAAACAAAGTTTAAGGTCCCAAATGACCACTTTTCTTATAATAGGTCATTTCTCACACAAACATGTTTATAAAAGGTCCTTTTAAACAAAAAAATCATTTAGATTATGATATTAATTATGATATTCTATCTCGTTTAATTGGTTCGTGTAATTTACTCTATTTCGTTTTGTAATTTGTTGGAACAAACATTGTTAGAACTTATTTAATTTTCTCATAAATGATATTCGTTATCTAAATTAATCACATTAATTCCACTAATTACTTTTTCTATCTTTGGACCGCATGTTAAAACTTATTGTTGTAGCATTAATTTTAGGTATTGTGGCTAGGTTTTTTTTCACGAACGTGGAGGAGTTTGAAATCTCATAGGAGATGTCAATCTTTTCGCTTGTTATTGTACCTTCAAACTATTCATCGCACCTACATTGTAACATATTTATGATTTTGTATTGTCTATTACAATAAATCTAATTTTAGCATACCATCTCTAGCATTTATCATGTTTCTTGCATTTACAATAAATCGTAAGTTCATGTCTTTTGCGTAATATTTATACAAAATAATTTTGTATACCTTGGGGGATCGTGCGCGCTAGCGCACGGTCCAACAACTAGTTATCAATAAAACTGTATAGTGAATTTTTCTTTTAGCAATTGCAAGCTTTGTAGTTTATTGTTGAAACTTCTAAATATCTAACACTACGACAGAAAATGCTTTTAATAGCGCTTAATAATGCTTTTAACAGCGCTTCTTGAAGCGCTGTTGATAGCTCCGCTATTAAAAGTAAAAGGTACCTTTAATAGTGCTTTTCAAAAGCGCTGTCATATGTTATGTTAGGATAATTCAAATGTTTATTTCATAGCACTTTATAAGCGCTATTAAAGAAACGATGTTAAAGGTTTTAAATTATTTTATAGTAGCGGGTGTATATGAAGCGATCAAAGTTATTTATATTTTATATATATATAGTAGCGGTTGTATATATATATATATATATATATATATATATATATATATATATATATATATATATATATATATATATATATATATATATATATATATATATTTTAAATATACCTGAAAAATATTTCATTTATTGCCACACAATAGCACCATATATTGAAGAAAAGTAAATAGTTGAAAATTAATTTCCAAAACTCCATTAAAAGTATTTTTGCAATTGTCACCCTAGTAAAACTGATTACATAGATATAAAATAAAATTCTAAATATTAAACTACGTAAATACATTAATTTAATAGACTTATGCTTTTTGGTTCCTTCAACATAACCTATCTATTATAGGGTCGCTGAACAACATAGTGCACTCATTCGGTTCTTACTTCGTCATTCTGCTCTGTCATAACTTGGAAACTGACAATCTGAAAAGTAAAACAATGGGGTATAAGTATCCATACATATATAGAAAGGGAAAAAACCCAAAAGAATTACTATTATCATAAACAATAAGTGCCATACTTGAAGAAAAAAATTTGAACTTCACATTATAGGAATAGATTATGATGCCGTTGGAAAAGAATTGCGGATAATGCCTTGCTGATTTACAGGGTAGTCTTAAACATTTCAGAGGTCCTATGCTATTCACAAAAATTGGGCCCCTAAATTTAAAATATGTCCATTTTTTTCATTTTAACTATGTTAAATATGCAGTACAGTGTAAAAAAAAAAGTAGTACTTTATATTTTTTTGTTAAGAAAAACCATACCAGGAGGCAAGAGAAACTGCAAAAGTTCTGACTTTTGACTTTCGAGTTAACAGATACTCCATATGAAGTTTCCATTCACAAATATTAGGTAGGAGAAGCTGTTGCAGCTCTAAACCTTTACATAACTGGGATGCAGAGCTAGGAGAAGCTGCTGCAGCTCTAAACCTTTACTACAAAAAAAAAAAAAACATCAGTAATATATTCCATACATTTTCAGATCAAACCAATAAAATAATACGAAGTATATGAAATGCTTACTTGTATTTTTAACCATTTTGTGTTCATCATCAACTTTGTGGCAAACTCCCTTTCACTTTGAAATTGGAAAAGTGCTCTAAAGATAAACAAAAATTAAGACAAGACCATTAATTGATTATCATATAAAATTTAATTAAAGTCAAGCAATGGTTGTTAATTAAGCTCACTTACGTGTTAACGATATGATTTCAAGTAAATCCCCAAGGATGCATTTTTCGGTTCCTATAAATTCAAGAGTAATATTATAATAACAAGAATAGACTGACTGACTAGCATCAACGAGTGCGTGGATGTGTTCAATTAAGAAGGTTTTTAAGTATGTAAGCACCCGTATCAGAGTAACACATGTAATATTTTGACAGAATCTGACAGTAGTTCACTCAAGGAACAAATAACGGTGGAAAATCAGTACATCAGATTGATTAGTAGCTAGATCAGTAGATCAGTATTTAATCAGCATTCAGAGCAGATCAATTATTCACATCAGCAGATCAGTATTTAATCGCATTCAGAGAAGATCAGTATTCACATCAGCAGATCAGTAGATCAGTATGCAAAGGCAGCAGATCAGTATTCACAGCAGCATATAAGTAGATCAGCAGATTAATATTCACAACAGCATATTAGTAAATCGGTAGTCAGTATTCACAGCAGCATATCAGTAGAATAAATTAGCATAAAAAAGCAGAACACCACAATCACAGAAGAAAAAATTAGCATAAACAAGCAGACATATTAGCATAAACAAGTATAACAACACAATCATAGCCACTGGAGTGGTTTAAGTCCCTTCATATTTAGTAATGAAAGAGACAAATACGAACTCACTGAGAAACCACTTCTATTTCCCAAAAATGATCTTTTAATCAATACATTCACCAGGAAGAAAATTCAGCTGGACTGACACTTGCTTAACTTCATGATTTCAGAAACTAATAGAGAAATTTAACCATGACTAAGTCATATACAGTAGAATATTAACAAGAACAGAAGAATCACCCCTGCAATAAAAAAACTACAGTCAATGGCTATTACCACAGGATTTCGTGCTTAGCTGAATACAAATCTAGGTTCACTGCGTTGTACTACCATCCTCCCCAAATTAGTTTATTTAGAGAGGGATCTAACCTTTAATATTTCTGAAAATATGCAAAGCAAAATTTCCTTAAGATAAAAAAAAAAAATGTTATAATCCTTACCGTCTCAGCACGGATAAAACCTTTCTCAAAGCCAGAATGGATAACTCCTGCAGCTTAGCTTACAAGAGTTCTGCAGAGTACTTAGAAATAAGAACTAGGGGGAAATTAACCGAGATATGTAAACTTTACTAGGCATAGCTCACCACCTTGCCCTTTTAATTTATTTAAAATGTTCCTTCCCCTTTTAATTTACTAGGCATAGCTCACCACCTCTCCTCTCTTGACAACTTGTAGTTTCAATCACCAAGGGCTAACTGTATTTCCAATTTCTTGATTATGGATTGTGTAACAATAAGAAAAGCACCTGGTATCACTGTTTAATTTGCAGATTATGCAACATGGATTATTTCACAGTTTCAGGCTTTCAGCAAGTCATTTGTTTTGCATTGCATGACAGCAAAATACTCATGGAAACATGTCAAGAAGCAAAGAACCTTTAAAGATTGTAACACTCTTCTACCTTGATTGAGTAAAATCGAATGAAAGCAAACCTTTTGTCTGACTATAGATTATTTTGGTATGTGGAAAGAGAGATTTCATTGATCAGGAAAGCAGTGAATAGTTCTTGCTATTTTGCTGGAGGATGAACTTCAATTCTGGGCGAGGAAGGGTTGTTTAGCAACCGCAAAACCCCAAAACCTATCATTAAACCCCATAACCCATAATTAAACCAACCATAATTGAATCCAAATCTCCTTCCCCACAAAACCAATTCAAGAAAATTAATTAACAATAATCCCAAATCTCATACGAAAATTAAGAACAACATAAATTAACAGAATTTCGCAAATTCTATGGAGATTACCTTGAAAATCGATTTCTCTGTCAGAATAAGAACCACCGGACAAAGGAAACGCCGCCACCTAAATCTCCACCAACCTTAATCGCCGCCATCTAAATCTCCACCACCCTTAATCGCCGCCGCGTGAAGGATTGTGGTACTGGTTTCGGCGTATATTGAGAGTCTTGAGATTTGAGGTTTCTGGTTTGGCAGTGTGAAGAAGCGAGGGAATTAAGCGGTTCTTTTTTATTGGTTTTTGTTATAATTGTTTTCCTTTTTTTTCTTATACGTTGTAATAGCGGTTTTTGAAAAAGCCCTATAATAACAATAGTTATATAATAGCGCGCTCGGTTAAATCGCTATAATATGTGCACATGTGACAGCGTTTTTCTTATAAGCGCTATGATATGTTATTTTTAATACGTTTGATAGCGATAGAGGCAAAAACGCTATTAAAAAAACGCTATTAAAAGCCATATTTGTAGTAGTGTAACTTTCAAGTGCATAAATGGCTTAATGACACTGAAGCAAAAGTACATTTCTCTTGATGTAATTTGACCTTGTTTAGGGGAGGGGGAGATTATAGCCCAATACCTGAGATTTGGCACGACTACCCATCACCCTATAGAATGTACGGACAAATCCTAAAACATACTTCCTCCGTCTTTTAATACTCGCAACGTTTGTACTTTTACCACTATTCATATAATATACTTTGACTATTCGTAGTGTTTTTTATATAAGATAAAACATAGTCATGTGAGATCTTGTTAAATTCGTCTCAATATGTATTTTCAAAATATCAACTTTTTATCATTTTTGCATAAAGAGAATTTAAGATATAAATGATCAAAGTTGTGCATTGGCATGCGTGTAACTAAGGAACGTTGCAAGTATTAAAAGACGGAGGAAGTATGTAGTCAATGTTATTGAATATAACGTCCCCGTTACCTGAGAATGAACACGACTGTCCACTACCCTATTGAATGTACAGTCAAATTTCAAAACATATACAGATTCCAAAACATATACAGTTAACGTTATTGAATATACCTCTTCATATGCGTTATGTGATTATATTTTCTTGTCAAAATTTGATAAGATTCATTAGTAACATACAAATCATATTTACTAAATATACAAACAATAATCGAATACTGGTCATGATGACTTCTAATGGATATTGGTCTATCACACCCCCTTGTTGGGTGGCTAGCTAAACTACCCCAAGTAAATCAATTAGCTAATACTAATCCAACACCTTAGTCTTTAATGGAATATCATTTGCAATTTGCTTTAAAATCATTGCTCACAACTTTTAAAAACTTTTAAATAGGGTAGACATTTGTTTACTCCCTGTTCTACATTTTTTCTTTTTTGAGAACAAACACTCTTTTATCTTCATGCGCTCATTCACCGATTTTTATATGATGTAAAATATCCAAGCACAATAATTTTTCAAACATATGAATCCAAAATTTACATTATATTAAATGTCCATTTTCATTTTTCTTCCTCAAAAATCCTTTTACTTCTTTCTTTATTTTCCCTTCCCTTTGTTTTCACTTCCTCCAGTAACTCAGCAGACAGCAGGAGTATAAATCCTACACACAACGCTTGGCGCGCATTTGAAAAGCGAAAGCACAACTGAGGTTTGAAGCAAAACAACTCTGAGTTGTGAAAATGGAGGATGATGGAGAGAAATCAAGCTTTGTCATCGGCATGATTGAGAACAGAGCTAAAGAGGTATATCGCTCTCTCTCTCATTTTACAAAATTGCCACCAAGTTTTATCTTCAATCATCTGCAATTTCTTCTCGCTGTCGTAAATTTTGACGATTTAGGTTTTTGATAATCCTCGAATTTTAACTTTGCTGATTATACATTTGTTTGATCGCCGATTTAGGAACGCTTTCCACCGATTTTTTTTGAGAACTCTTGATTGCGACATGAATGCATGCGATTGCAAGTGTTAGAATTCGTTGCTAGTGTTAGCGTTGATTTTAATTAGTCTCTCAATTTGTGAGAGAGCGGAATGCGAACTTCAATGCGCACTATACTTCAATTGTTGAAGAACTTTTTAAAGATTATCTAACTGTGTCTTGTACGCATGCGATTGCAAGTGTTACCACTTACAAATAGTTCCTAGAGTTAACGCATTCACTTAGATTAGTCCCTCAATTTCGGAGAGAGCTGAATTATGAATTTTTAATGATGAATGCAAAATTCAACGCGCATTATAATTTATCAATCATACAAGCAATTTAGTATTTTCGAGTTGTTTGTATGATTTGTTTTCTTAAGTTTATTTTGTGGTAAAAAGTGGTTTATCAGATGAATTAGAAGATAGAGGTCGAGCTAAGAGTTTACCGTTTTTCTTAAGTTAGGTGAGAAGAAAATAGGCAGGTTAGATGCATTCAACTTGATAGTTAAGTGGAATAGTGACTGACTAATTAATGACAGCAATGAACTTAACTGTTAGTGATAGAAGTAACTGATTCTGAGGAACTAGGGAAGTTTCTCCAGCTGTTTGTTTAGATCATCTAGGGTGTTTCTGCGAAGACTTTGCTCTTCAGGATTTCAACATTTCTCTGTCATTAATTTGGAAGTATTTCTTGTTTTATGTAATGACGGCTTTGGTTGAACTGTTCTTTGAGGATTTTCTAAGTTTATTCATCTCCTCGAGGGGATGAAGGAGGGGGAAGTGACGAGGAAGGTGTTGGGGAGTCTGTTAGTTTGTAGTACTCCGTATAACTGTTACCGTCAGAACAATAGTTTATGTGCGGACATGTCAGTTTGAGTTCTCAAGCTCGGAAGTTAGGGGATCATTGGAGTACAGTAGTTTGATGATCTATCAGACTTCTTAAACCGATAAGATGTGTGTGAAAAGTATTCTTCCATTTGATTGGACAGGTAGGAGTTGCAGCTTTGGACTTGAGATCTGCAGCGCTTCACCTTTCTCAGTACATTGAAACCAGTAGTTCTTACCAGAATACCAAGACCTTGTTGCAATTTTATGACCCAATGTCGATTATTGTTCCACCTAACAAGTTGGCTCCTGATAGTATGGTTGGAGTGTCCGTAATTGTAGACAGATATTACTCTGCAAGCAAGAAGGTGATAGCCATTATTAATAACAGTCAACTTTTTCATATCTTCTGCACAGTTTTTGTTTTTGGATCTCAATTTCTAACGAAAAGTTTTTTTTGCAGATAATAATGGCCCGTGGCTGCTTTGATGACACCAAGGTTAAACAATCTTACCCCAAAAGTGCATTGAAATATCTAGATGATTGATTGATATTAACTTTTTACACTGGATAGTGGATAGTTGGATACCTATTTCTGATGACGCCTTTATGGTCCAGGGAGCTGTCTTGGTCAAAAACTTGGCAGCAAAGGATCCCTCGGCCCTTGGTCTTGATAGTTACTACAAGCAATATTATCTTTGTTTGGCTGCAGCAGCTGCTACTATTAGATGGTAGTTTCAGTCCTCCAATTTTTTTCTGAATTTATCTTATATTTTATTCTATGCAAATTTTAAATCAAATCGAAATTCCAAAGACTTAATCTTCCATTTTTGCCTAGTTTCATTAACAATCATTCTCTTGAAGTTCATATAAACATGATGCACCCTTCTCAGTTTGATTGTGTTAGGAGTTCCCTTTCAAATATCATACGTAGTACATAAGATCCGGAAGAATAACTAATATTTGGATATTATTTGGGATGGATAATATAGTAGGTTTACTAGCTTTGAATTTGATAATTTCTGTCGGACAAGGAGTTCTAGAATTCTATCAATGTCCAACAAGTAAGAGACTCGTCTTCTCTGTTTATGAAGTTTAACAATAGCATAAATGTCAAAATCTCTCATTAAAATGAACTCCACGAACTTTCATTTCTATTTTGCTAAATTGTATAGATATGTGATCTTATGGAAGTACGTACCAAGATAAGAAAAAATGACAAGATTAGTTTTCCATTATAGATTTATTTTTTATATTCAGAAAATTATTGATCATACTTCAAAAGTCAACTATGATTTATTATAGGAATCATCAAAAGTTACAGCTTGTCCTGTGATTTTGATTTCAGTGTGTCATAGACCATTATGTCAGCTGATCCTGTACTATTGTACTCTTCTGGTTTACATATATTCTACATATCTCTGTTACTTTTGTTCTTATCAAAGTCTCTCCCCTTCGCTATTTTCACGATTCTGGTACAGCAATGTAACCATTGGATGGAGACCTTGCTATAATAGAGGGAGTATTTTTTTTTAATCAAGAAACAGAAGTAAAATGATGGAACATAAATCATTTGGTGTATGTAGGACTGGTATAGTAAATCGTAAAGCTTTGCAATGTGCTTTTTGAAGGAACCTAAGATGGCTTGAATAGCTTGTTGATAATAAACATGTACAACTGATTGGTCGTGCATTTGCACAAATTGGTGTTCCTAGAAAGGATCTTTCTGGTCTGCTAAAGAATTTATTTTGATGATGTACAGGATAGAAGGAGAGAAAGGGGTTGTTATAACTAATCATTCGTTATCGGTATGCCTTCTGTCATTTTCTTTGATGATTTGCACGTTCCGTTTTTTTTTTATCTCCGTTGGAATTTGGAAAACGAGTTAATTGCATAGCTTTTTTTTCAAGAAAATCCAACTTTATGCAATTTCCGAAATATCTTTCTTTGTCATTTGGACTTGTCTAAATATGGAGTTAATTCAGAAGTTAAGAAAGAGAGAGTCCATTGATGTGATTAATTTGATCAGTACTTCATGCTTCTGGTGCCTATTTATATTTTTTGATGAGAGGCAAATATATCACTCAGAAAGCTATTTGATGCTTCACAGTTATAGCACATTTTGCTCTGAATTCAACTTCCTCATTGGTGGTAGATAAACTCAGCTTTCACATCTTTTAATATTTCAGGTCACTTTTAATGGGTCATTTGATCATATGAGTATCGATGCTACTAGGTATCTTATTGAATCTTTACATTCCTTGTCGATCTGGTGCTGTTCTCATGTAGGGAATTGGTATTTGTTGATCAGTACATTTTTAATGGTATTATGATAGACAATGCACATACATCATTAAGAACTATATTTTCTATGTGCGCAAATCTATCTAATTGGGGTGGCAGTCCCTGATCTTTATAGTTTCAATGAGGTTATACCATTATATAAAACACTGACTGTGAACGAATGCTCAAAGGGTTCCTAAGTGTCTCAGTCTGGGAGCTATTTGCAAAAGCAAGGTTATTGATGATGGACGTTTGATTTTGGCACTGATCAACTGCATTCCATTTATAAATCATGATTTCAGAGATGAATATCTTTTTGCATTGCTCTTCCGTGCATAATATTTTCGTACTTATAATATTAAGCTGACACTTAAATCTCTGGGAATATTAACTTTTTGCATGTTATTACAGTGTGCAAAACTTGGAACTCATTGAGCCATTGCATTCCAATCTTTGGGGCACAAGCAACAAGAAAAAAAGCCTCTTCGATATGCTTAAAACAACAAAAACCACAGGGGGGTACGCTTTCTATACTTTTGTTTGTCTATGCAGTATGCCTGATTAATGATACAAATATCAACATCTTTTTTCTAATTTTCTCCTCAAATTACTTGCAAAATTCCGATGACCTTCATTATTAACTGCAAACTGTTGTTTTGGAGATGAGCATAAAAGTGAAAAGATATGATAGACCATGGAGATCTACTCTTCATTTACCTAACGGCTACTAGCAGTTTGTCCATGTTAGTTACACTGTTTCCATACATATTCAAGTCAGTGGTCTATTTCCTAAATGAAGCATGGATCTGAAAAGTATCAATGTATCATAAATCAGTATTTCGAAGGCTAGTGTGTTATGTTGATTACCTTTGCAAAAAGAAAATATATTACTCCCTCCGTCCCAGATTAGTTGTTACACTTTCCTTTCTCGTCCGTCCCAGATTAGTTGTTACACTTCTAAATTAGGAATGACCCCACAATTATTATATTGTCTTTCTCTTCCCACTAACTTTTTTTTGTCCCCACACCCTCTCTCATTCAATTAAAAAAATACCCCCACTTACTCCTATCACATCTACTTTTTCAATAAAATAACAATTGATAACCAAACAACTACTTATCACCTAAAACTTTGTGCAAAGGTAAGTGTAACAACTAATCTGGGACGGAGGGAGTATAACTGTATAGACAAGAGAGAGAGAGGGGTATCTGATCAAAAGGCCATCAGACAAAACAATGTTGGTTAATCTTGTGCAATTTCACTATACATGTAATTAATCATGAACGTCTATGGTTTTCCTCTTTATCTGCTCTTATTTAGTGTAGTTTTCTGTTTATGCAGCACTAGACTACTCCGCGCAAATCTTCTGCAACCACTGAAGGACATTGAAACTATAAATGCTCGTCTAGATTGCCTGGTTAGTGTTATATGCTAGTGTTTGCAACTAACATTTAGTAATACGATTGTCTTTAAAATTGAGTTTTCTGTGAACTTTGCTCTTTTACAATTCTATGTAGGAGCAGATTAGTGCATCATTACCTTTTTATATGTATTGGCATCTTTTTCATCGTCAGATAAACAAACATTGGACATTGAATACTTAAACAGGCATCTCTACAGACTCCCCCTCTTGTCTCAAAATTTTTGTTGATACTAGTTGACAAGAAAAACCTCGACCATAAGAAAGAAGTGTGAGAATGTTCCGTAAAGCTCCAGAAACCTAAAAGTTCCCTGATCATGTAGATTCTTAGACCGTTCTAAGAGTCCTAACTTTCCAAACTCTAAGAAAGCGTTACATGTTGGGATTTCCTGTTCAATGAGCTTTGAAATGACATATCACACATCCAAAACCAATTAGAAAGTGAAAGGTATGAGTTAGTTATCGAAACTGAGCCAAATCAGACACCTTCTTACTTACACCTTCTTACTCTTCTGACCACTCTGTACCTTTCTCCACATTCGAAACAAAATTTTCTCAAATAACAATCTCCTTGACCTTTCTACTTTGTTGCCTTTTCAAACAAGTTCATTGCTGTATCTCTTGACAGTTCAGTTTCTACTCGTTTCTAGTGGATTGTGTGTCCTGAACCCTATCGTTGACATGAATCTTTTTTTTCCCATGATTTACATCTAGGATGAATTGATGAGCAATGAACAGCTTTTCTTTGGACTGTCTCAGGTTCTTCGCAAATTTCCAAAAGAAACTGGTAAGAAAATAAGAGCAGTTATATATTTCTTTTTGTTCAGATGTTCATTGAATTGCAAATGATTTAATAATTGACTCATTTTGATGTCTATATTCAGATAGAGTACTATGTCACTTTTGCTTCAAGCCAAAAGTCACAAACAAGGTCTTGGCTGGTGACAGTGCTAAAAAGAGCCAAATAATAATATCAAGCATTATACTTCTCAAAACTGCTTTAGATGCCTTGCCGCTACTCTCCACGGTAAATTGTAATGCTTTAATAATTAATAGTATAACTTGTGCACTTGAACTTCTGCTAATCATTCATTGCTTCAGGTACTAAAAGATGCAAAAAGCTTTCTTCTTGGAAACATCTACAAGTCTATAAGTGAAAATGAAAAATATGCACTCATCAAACAAAGGTATTGCAAATTCTTTTATGCTAAAATGGAATTTATGCATAGATTGCCCCTCATAAAATGAAAAACTTTGAGTTAAATGTGCATTGGTATTGAAGTATACGTGTTACCATTGACAAATAAGACCAAAAATGGTGTTATGCAGTTTGCTATTTACTTGTAACTGAGGTGCTATCTTCTTAGCATCATTTTGATTATCTACTTCTTTTATGATCTATATTGTATTCTTGTTTACGGCATTGCAACATCCTATCCACCATTTGCAACTAACTTGTGAACAACCAACTTTAGAAGAAGTCAACCTTTTGCAACTATTTGTGAACAACCAATTCTAGAAGAAATCAAGCCTTGATTAGAAATGGATGACAAAATTTTCCACAAGCTACTGATGCATTTTCAGCAATTTAGTATGTTTGCCCGAAACTGAGAGAACTCCCCTTGATTTTATTTGGATAATCCATTTCTGAAAATAAATCTGGCTTTCAGAATTGGAGAAGTGATAGATGACGATGTAGTCCATGCAAGGGTTCCTTTTATTGCTCGAACACAGCAATGTTTTGCAATCAAAGCTGGAATTGATGGGCTGCTTGATGTTGCAAGGAGGACGTTTTGTGATACTAGTGAAGGTATTACCTGCCTTGTTTGACTGGAAAACCTAATTTACGTGACTTGGGAAATTTCTTCCACCTTTTGACCATTTAAATCTGCCCATGTCCTTTCAGCAATACATAAGCTCACAAACACGTATCGTGAAGATTTTAGTCTGCCAAACCTAAAACTTCCTTTTAACAACAGACAAGGGTTTTACTTCAGCATCCCTCAGAAAGATGTTAATGGAAAGCTTCCTAACAAGTTCATTCAGGTTCTGCATTGAAGCTTTTAACTTTTGACTTTAGATTGTATTGTACACAGCTACCTTTTCTGACTTTTAGAAGCAGGTTGTCAAACATGGAAACAATCTACACTGCTCTACCTTGGAACTTGCATCTGTGAGTATCATTCTTGATGAGAAAATATCCTTGCAGTCCATTTTTTTCTTTAGCAGAAGAATAATATATGTGTTGTGAAATGCTTTTTACTCTGGGGGCATTCTATTAGAAATGCATGTGAAGAGTATACCGCTTTTAACTCCATTGTGTATATAGTTCGTTTACCTCTGCTTTTTTTAGGTTCAAATTTTGTGTGGCTTGAGGTTTTTATATAGAAACAGAAAATTATTGAGTGGCTTGAATTGAACTATGGGTCCCTCACTAGAGATATCACTTACTTCACAGTATAAGTATGGAAAATTACTACCTGGTTAATGTGGATAACTTCCGATGCTATATAACTAGGTTGTCTAGGGTACTAAATGAGTTTTAGATGATGGCATAGATAGTGATGTAAGTCATGCAAGTGATGCAAACATAAATCAAAGTTTGTTATAGTTTATTGCCTTCTGAATCAAGTAAGTCTAGCTAAACTTGCCCGTGCATGGTGGAGCAGTCTGGCAGGTTTTTTGGTTGCTATCAAGTATTTTACATGTTGAGAAAACTAAAAAGTAAAGGTGGGTTCAAATTCTTCAACAATTTATTGGCCTCTAATAAGGCTCCTACGGAAGGTGGGAAACAGAAATCAGATCCGTGCTGGTTTCATTTCCGTTAGCACATAGGCTGTTTCAACTGGATTGTAAATAGAAAAGCACATCATTTATTCAATATCCTGATAACTTCATGTTTCCCTGTCCTGTCAACTTTTGATACTGTGGAAATGGGCATAGGACATGTTCCTTAGAATCTCTCAACAAGATTAGGAACCTATATCTTCCACACTTCAACAGGTTGTCCCAAACCTTCAGATAAAATCTCTATCCTGTCATCAACTCATCATATTTGTGTTGTTCCCCACCTTCATGTGAAGACTTCAGCTTCTGAAACTTAGTGGTTGCTCTTATGTTGGCTATATACATGTGAGTAGCTTGCCATGCTGTGAACTTCATAGCATTATGTTTTCTCTTTTCTGGCTAACAAACTATCTTCTTGCCCTCACCATGGAATTGATATATCTTTGGTACTTGGCAGTGACTCACTAGTGTTTCTTCATACAGCTGAATATTAGCTACCTTGTTGTGTGACATCAGAGTGGGGAATTGAAGCGGAACTTATATTTTACGTTTAGAAGTCTGAAATGGTTGCTTCTTCTTTGGCTGTTGTTTCAATGTAATTTTAAGTGAAGTGTACTTCTCTGTGTATAGTTGTATTGCCTGTATCCCACATTTGCACCTTTGCATTCTGGTTTCACCTATATCAGTAAATTTGTTTGAAGCAACTCTTCATTTATTTTTGCATATTTATGTCTTTTTCACGTATTGCACGTAACTTTTGCAGCTAAATGTCCGAAACAAATCTGCAGCTGCAGAGTGCTGTGTGAGAACAGAACTATGCTTGGAAGGTTATTTCTAACCCAATGACAAGTGACACACTGAAGAAATTTATTGTTACTAGTTTTATATCACTTCTAATTAAAAAGGGTAATAATATTTGCTCCTCTTTTGAAAACAATTCGAGTTCTATATCTGGTGTTCACCAAGCTATAAAAGTTAAGTAGAAGTAGATTTCCTAACTGGCGGTTTTTAGAATTTTATCCCATCTTTGTCCTTTCTGAAGAGGAATTTCTGTTATGCCCCGTTGATTCTTACAGTTTCTGATTGTACAAAATCATTGTGTCTTATTGATGACATAGAATTGCTGCTTGTAGTGGAAAACAGCCATTTCACAAAGGATCCAACCTATTCTGGATTTTACAAAGTCATTGTGTCTTATTGATGAGATAGAATTGTTGCTTGTAAATTTGTAATGGAAAACAGCCATTTCAGAAAGGATCCAACTTGTTTGGCTCTATATATTGAAAGATTCCATTAATAGTGAATAGCAAGAAAAATAAAAAGAAAATGGTTTTAATGTAAAAGATCTACTATGTGAAATTTATTCTGTTTTATACAAACCGCAGCTCTCAACAATTCCATCAGGGAAGATGTATCTGCACTCACTTTGCTTGCAGAAGTCTTGTGCCTTTTGGATATGATTGTCAATTCATTTGCTCACATGATATCAACCAAGCCAGTTGATCGGTATATTAGACCAGGATTCACAGGTAATATCATATGGTTAGCTCTGTTTTAGGTTTTCCATAAGCATTCAATTGCCAGCAGGCCCAGCAACAATGATACCATGATGTCATCTTGCAGATAGTGGCCCTTTGGCGATTGATGCTGGAAGACATCCTATCCTTGAGAGCATACACAACGACCTTATTGTATGAATATATGTAAATTTCATGTGATGGTCTCTTAAATATCTTCGTGTCCAAGAAAGAATCTAACAAGTTTTCTTTCTCCCTTCTTCTTTTGGCAGCCTAACAATGTTTTTCTTTCAGAAGCATCAAACATGGCGGTTGTTATGGGTCCAAACATGTAAGAAACACTTTTCATTAATGTTTTTCTCAGCATAGTGTTATAAAGAATGTATTTGTTCAGCCTGGGAAACCTGAAAATTATTCAGTGTCAGCGTATCATCTTTACCAGTCCTTAGGACATCAATAGAAGCTAAGACATCAAATACTGTACAGAGTCCATAAACCACAGAAAATGTAGGCATCATTGGACAAAACATGAATATGAATGACCTAGGATATTTTAGGCAGTGCTGTGGTGGACAATGACTCAAATCACTATTCAGCAAATTGGTTAATTTTCTTTCCCCTCTTTCCCTTGGAGATGGAAATCTTCCCCTGACAGTCTCATATCCAGATACATAACACGGATTTGTGTCTATCATAATGATCCTCTCTCAGAAGGACACTCCTTTATGTTTGAACAAACAGATTAGTCATAATGTACACTTTATGGAGCAATAATTAGTGTTTCCCTTTTCAGGAGTGGCAAAAGCACTTACCTCCAACAAGTGTGTCTTATTGTCATCCTTGCTCAGATAGGTTGCTACTTACCTGCTCGATTCGCTACTATAAGAGTTGTTGATCGAATATTTACGCGAATGGGGGCTATAGACAATCTTGAATCAAATTCTAGTACGGTATGATCTTTTCACAATATGGTTCGATTAATACTCCAGATATGCTTTAAAGTATTGATGTTGTGTGAATGAAGGACACCAAAACGGGTTACGTCTTCAGCATACTCGTTAGTATTATGAATAAGTTTATAGTAGTGCAGAAAATAATAAGAAAATTATTTACGCTATTGACAGCTCCCTTGATTTTCTAGTGTTGCCAAATGAGAGTTGGGAATTGGGACAGATTTCATCTGGATATTCATTGTCCTCTGTAGTACTTGCTCAAACATATAAGTTGAGTTTTTATAGTTACAAACTTTCAGTAACCATCTGGGAAAGAATGCTGAAACCCTGGCTTCCTATCCCGGAAATTAATTTCCTGTACCCTCTGAACAAAGAAATACTAGAGGCAGTAAGTTATCAGATATAAAAGACAGATTCCCCTTAATATATTGTTTTGCTAATGAGTTGTGGAAGCAGGCAAATTATTTAATAATAAAATTATTTCTTCAGAAAAACACAATCGTTTGAAGTCCTTTTCGGTTTTACAGTTCATGACAGAGATGAGAGAGACAGCATTCATATTGCAGAATGTTTCTCCAAGGTACGTACATCTGAGGTTGAATGGTGTAAAATGCTTCATAAATTGCCATGTTTGACAATCCATATATACATATCTACAGAAGTTTGATTGTCATGGATGAACTTGGGAGGGCGACTTCTTCGTCCGATGGATTTGCGATAGCATGGAGTGTCTGCGAGCAGCTGCTATCTCTAAAAGCGTAAGCAGCTAACTATTATCTTGGAATCTACTTATTCTGTGAGCTCTCATTTTATCTTATTATAGTTCTTCTGTGTTTGTAGAGTAGAGTACTAGTTAGCTCCCGTGCAAATGCAATGCACGAATTCGTTAAATTTTTTAAAAGCATGTTGGTTTTAAAAACCTACGTCAAAAAAACTGGAAACTATTGGAGTAACTTTTTTGTAGTTTTCATATTTTTGTTTTTAGTTTTTTAAGAAAAACATAAAACTCGAAACAATAAATAAAAAACGAGCCCGAATGGGTCCTATAAAATTTTGACTTCCATTGCACATAAAAGGAGTTGCATTTAAATGCAATAAAAACAATAAGAAGAATATGGCCACTTCGTAATTTACCCACAATGAATATTTTAATATCGTTATTATTTTCAAGATAATTTATTGTACAACTCAACTTATAAAAAATATTAAATAAAAAAAATACATATGAAGTTTTTGGAGGGAAAATCAACTGTGCTTTAGTATAATATATACATAGACTAGCTCAAACAGGCATATTGATCTTAAGTTATATGCGAATGTTGACTTATGCTATTCCTGCTGATCCTTAGGTATACTATATTTGCCACTCATATGGAAAACCTTTCAGAATTGGCAACCCTCTACCCTAACGTGAAAATTCTACACTTTCATGTCGACATAAGAAACAATCGCTTGGATTTCAAGGTAACAATCTGGGATATTTCAAAGATTACATATTTGTTCACTTGTATCTTTCTGTGACTAAAAAAAAAACTTGATTCATCTTTCCAGTTTCAGCTGAAGGATGGGCCTCGACATATTCCCCACTATGGCCTTCTACTTGCAGGTGTAGCAGGACTTCCCAATCCCGTAATTGAGACAGCCTCAGTCATCACTTCAAGACTATTAGAACAGGTGAGACATATTATTGTCTATTGATTTCCTCCCCTGTCTCGTAATAATGGGTTCTGTTTTTCTATATTATTGATTTATGCAGGGAGCTAAGAAAATGAAGGTGAATGAACTACAACACTATCCCGTTCAGATGCTTTACCGTGTGGCTCAAAGGCTGATATGCTTGAAGCACTCTAATCATGATGAAGAAACGATAAGAGAAGCACTTCAAACTCTCAAAGAGAGCTACCTTAGTGGCAGATTGTAGAGCTTGAGAAACGGGTGCTTCTCAAGCTCTTCCCTCTCATTGGATCTTTTGTATAGTAGGAAACTTCAGATTCGGATATAATACAGGTATAATATTAGACAGACAACTTCTCTTCCGTCAATATGCAAGGTACTTAAACTACACAAATGTTCTTCTTTGAATAGGGTGTTCCATAGAAGTTGACAAGTTTAAGGAAGTTGACAACTGCGAAGAGCCAGACTATACATAATCCATACTTCTGCCTAGAAGTTATGATGGTTGCATAAAAAAAGTTAGATAACTATACATGAATAATCCTGGGACAAACCTATGCCGAATGTAATGGATTTTATATCAACAAACAATACAGAATGGTGGGTGGTGTACTGGTGTAGCAAGGATGACTGAGCGATTGTAGAAGCAACAGGGTAGACATTTGCAATACCAGCAACAGTTGGATCCTTATTCATATTCACTCTTGATGGTTTATTTTATTATAATACTCCTTATCATTGTATGAACAACCTTGAACATATTTCACTAGGGCTCCAGGGTTTACTAGTTCATCTTTCCTCGTTGCATTCAAGCTGCAAGAAAATCAACTCACCACATTACACTCCCTACAATCTATATCTACACTTGGGTCATTGTAGTTCTTGGAGCAACACCTTGTACACAAAAATACTAGATTCAACACTAACAGGACATCTCAAAAGAACAATGTCGGAGGAATTATTAGAAAAACTCCCATATTTAATTTCAATTAGGTAGTGTTTGGATACATGGAATTGATTTGAATATGTTGAATTGAAATCTAGAATTTGAAATGTAGAAATTGAATTCCAAATCAAGTGTTTGGCAATCACTAGTAATTTCAATTCTGAATTTCAATTCCAAACCGTAAACAAAAAAAAATACTGGGAGTATTTCAAATAAATACAAATTCCTCAAATTAGTCAAACACCAAAACCATATGAAGTCAAAATTAAAAAATAAAATAGCAATCAATGAGACATAAATCATGAAATTGATTAATTAATCAACAACAAAAATTACAGTCATTACAAAAATATAAAAATTAAGATTTTCATCAAATTTGGGGGAAAATTCGATCAATGTGATCCCGATCAAACCATTTCTTCCCTCTATAAACTCAAATCATCTTGTTGTTAATTAACAATGGAGTGCCATTCGAATTTGGGGAAAATAAACCCTAACTTTTCAAATTTTATTATATCATCTTCAATCTCATCAAAGTGGCGCATGAAACCGAGAAAGGAGATGGAAGGATCAACGCCAATATAGATTGTCGATGGTGGCTGCGACGAAGCGGCGACGACATCAAGGAGGCGGCGACATTAAGGAGGCTGCGACATCAAGGTCGGAAGTGATGATGGAGAAAGAACAAGGGTGAAGAGAGAGAGAATCAATGGAGGTTGAGAGGAGGAGAGATGATGGAAGAAAGCCATCAATGGTGGCTGAGGAGAGAGAAAGGGAAAAGAAAAAAAGAACGACTTTTTTTGTTCTTCTACTGGAACAATTAGGTCAACAGAAGGAGGAGAGTAAAAAAAAGAATTTCAAATGACAACTATTTACTTTGTATTTCAAATTCTTTACAATAGCCTTATTTTTTAAAGTCTTGGATTTGGCCCAAATACAAATCCAAATACTTTCGCTTCCCAAACAGATCATTTAGCCCAATTCCATCATTTGAAATGAAATCCTTGTTTCCAAACGGGCCATTACAGGGTTTGAAATCCCACAAAGTAACTGAAAAAAATGCAAGCACAGTAACCAAAATTAACATTAGAGACACTACTGGAGATGCCTCGGGATTCTGTTCTAGAAAGACAACCTTGACCAACTCCGTAGTTTAAATTACAGTAAAAAAAATAGCCACCAAAAAAGACCCCATGAGATATCAAACAGCAAAAATCAACAGTATCTGCGGAATGATTTGGACTGGTTTCTCTTCCATGTGGCTCTGTGCGATGGCCTATTCTTCTGATGGCCTGAGCAGTGTCAACAAGGATCAATACATAATAATTGTAAGTTGAATCCTACAGATACACGACAGGCGTGAGAATCTTGCACACAAACACAGTTAAATATTTTCAGACTAAACAAAGAAAAGAGAAAGCGGGCATCAGATCTTGAGGCATTCAAGAACTCCATTTAGGAGAGGAGGCAGCAGAAACCGTAGGAACAAGAATAACAAGATGATCAACAACAACAACAACAACAACAACAACAACAACAACAACAAGAATAGCAGCAACAGCAGAGGAACAATGTCAAAGACATTGTCAACAGCAAAGCCTCAATTACCGCAAAGCGGGGTGGCTATAGCTGTAAAACAAAGATATTGTCTACAGCAGAGCCTCAACTACCGCCAAGCAGGGTGGCTTTAACTGTAAAATGAAAGACTACATTCATCATTTGCTTAAAGCAAACTCATCTATAGTGAGCCTCCTACCACAAAGTGGTGTTGGCTATACCTATAGGAACTCAAGACTAGTCATCATTTGCCCATTTCAAGAAAACAACAAAATAACCAAAGGGGGGTGGTTAAAAAAATGGGTAACCAAGTGACAAACCTCATTGATTCTTGGGTTGTTTTTGATGGCGTAGCGAGCAGTGACAACAAGGATCACTTCATAATACTTGTAAGTTGAATCCTACAGATACACAATAGGCATAAGAATCTCACAAAGTAACAGTTAAGTATTCTCAGGGTTTTTTTAAAAAAAAAAAATAGGGCATCAGATCTCGAGGCATTTAAAAACTCCATTTACACCAAAACAATTGTCCAAATGCCACATACGACATACGAACTGGTGCTAGACAATTGATTTGGGAAAGGAGCATAAATAAGCGACGGACGAAGGAGGAGAGGACACAGAAGGAGTAACAACCACAACAACAACAACAACAATAACAACAACAACAAAAACAATAGCACCAGCAACACCAGCAGAGCAACAATGTCAAAGAGATGGGGTCTACAGCAGAGCCTCAACTACCACAAAGCGGGGTGGCTACAGCTGTAAAACAAAGATATTGTCTACAGCAGAGCCTCAACTACCGCGAAGCAGGGTGGCTTTAACTGTAAAATTGAAAGACTACATTCATCATTTGCTTAAAGCAAACTCATCTATAGTGAGCCTCCTACCACAAAGTGGTGTTGGCTACACCTATAGGAACTCAAGACTAGTCATCATTTGCCCATTTCAAGATAACGAAAATAACCAAAGGGGGGTGGATAAAAAAAATGGGTAACCAGGTGACAAACCTCATCGATTCTTGGGTTGTCTTTGATGGCGTTTTGAGCAGTGACAACAAGGATCACTTCATAATACTTGTACGTTGAAGCCTACAGATATACAATAGGCATAAGAATCTCATACTGTAACAGTTAAGTATTCTCAGATTTATTTATTTTTTTGCAAAAAAGGGCATCAGATCTTGAGGCATTTAGAAACTCCATTTAATAACAACAACAATAATAATAACAACAACAACACCACCTAAAACAACAGCACCAGCAGCAACAGAAGAACAACAATGTCAAAGAGATGGTCTACAGCAAAGCCTCAACTACCACAAAGCGGGGTGGCTATAGCTGTGAAACGAAGATATCGTCAACAGAAAAGCCTCAACAACCGCAAAGCAGGGTGGCTGTAGCTGTGAAACAAAAGACTGCATTCATCATTTGCTCAGAGCAAACTCATCTATAGTGAGCCTCCTACCACAAACTGGTGTTGGCTACAACTATAGGAACTCAAGACTACTCATCCTTTGCCCATTTCAAGAAAACAACAAAATAACCAGAGGTGGTGGCTAAAAGTAGGGTAAGGACATACAAACCTCATTGAACCAGTAGGAACTGAGGACCCTAAGACCACCCAATTTGCGACCAGCACGCTCTTCGGTAACTGACCTCTTGCTACGCTGGAACTTCAGTTGTGTATTGGCTTACCATACACAACCCTTTGGCACAGGGCCTCTTACATCCACCTTTTCCCACAGGAAGACAGTAGACCACAAATCCCTAACAATTATAAGAATGCAATCAATTACTTTTCCTCTAATATCTCACCCATACTAATTGAACTTCATATAGCTAATGAAAGAATTCACACCACTCTTTATGCAATCTCACTATCCAGAGTGAAGTACAATAAATAACTCATTTTCATTGTGTAAGTACATATTTTCCAGGGCTTGAGCAAGGGACACATGGACATTTCCAATTTCAGACCATGTAACTTGATAATTGATCAGAAGCAGATCAAAATCCAAAATTTCAATCAGTTATTTGAATAGTAATCAATTAGCAGCCTAAACTAAAACTGTGAAACATTAAAGTAAAATGTCCCTTCCTTCAGCAATATCAAGAAAAACCCAGCATCTAACACAGTTAGGATTCCCATTGCACGAACAGTAACACAATTGGGGTTTTAATGAACCGAGAATGTAATAATCAAGAGCAAATGAACTACGGTCATAACAGTGCACCCAAAAAAATACGATCATGAAACCTAATATCTAACACATCAAATCATGAAAAACCAACAAAAAAAAGTAACAATTTATGACATGGGAAATGATATAAACCAAAAAAGAGAAGAGAAAAACCTGCGGCGAGCCTTGTTAGGGCGAGCTGGGTGAGTGAGTCGAATAATGGGAGGGAGTTAATCATATACCCAAATCCAACATTTGACCTTGAGAGAGAATCTCATGACATCAAACTGCTTCTTCCTACATAGTATCGGTAATTGTACGCCCCCTTTTATCCCCCCATTTGCAGAAATTTTGTATATATAAGATCAATCTGTGGGAAAGGTAGATTGGTGATTAGACAAATGCATAAAAAAAAGAGGTTTTACAGAAACGGAGGAGAGAGAAAGAGACTCGCACATAGCTGCTGATCGGAGATGATTAGGGTTTTCGCCAAGTTTGATATAGGGGCTTGGATTGGACTTTAGAGTGATCAGGGGTTTTGTAGATCAATTTTTCTTTTTAAATAAAAAATAATAATAATAAAACTCGAGCTATAAGGCGGGAACGGAAATGTATTTTGGCCCAAAAATTGCTATAGTACACTGCCAACTGGGCCTGGCTGACCCGATTACTAAGCTCATTGAGTCATTTATTTCCTTACTGTCCCATTTTTGCTCGAATTGGGTGGTCCACTGGTCCGATTGTGGATCGGCCCATATTTAACCCACCCGTTTGTGGTATAAAGGGATTAACGGACCCGAGTCATAGTTCAGGCCAGCGCAATACCCACGTAAAGATGGTCGTGGGTTGGGTCGGGTCGTGTCGGTTCGGGTCAAAAAATTAAAAACATGACCTATGCCCGGCCCAAGCCCATGGGCTTTCGTGCCTAAGGCTAATTTTGCTAAATTTAGCGTGATTTATCGTGTCGGGTCGAGTCGTGCTTTTTCAAAAAAAATTAAGGTCCAGGCTCGGCCCACGACTTCGTGCCCGTGTCGAGTCGGGTCGGCCCGCCCCACAACCATCTCTTAACCCATGATGTCGGGCGGGCACGTTCGTCACAGCGCTAGTCCAGTTGTGTGTACAGTACAAGTACTCCGTGTGTTTTTATTTTTATTTTTATGGTAAGATGAATTGGTCTATGGGGTTGAAATCTCGCACGGGTCAACTTGTCCGAGTTGGCAGACTACACTGGGAATAAAGAATCCACAAAACATTGGGAATAAAGAATTAGATCCCATGAAATGAAAATAAAACAAAGAAACAAACAAAAGAGAAAAATGTACTCCATCAATCTTGTAATTTCAATATTCTATCATTCTATTGGATGCTTAAATATTTCAATCACTATCTATCTTTAGTTCAAATAATATTCCGAGATCAAACTACTCCAACTGAAGTCGGTAGTATTACCAATTAAAAAATCCATTCATTTTATTCTCAACGTTTTTATATATCATTGTCAAACTAATTCATATACTAATACCTCTATTTCAGAAAGTTAGTAACAAGTTTTATTTCAATCTATTTTCTTTTTTTATTTGTTAACAAGTTTGTTTGATTCTATATTTGGTATACTCTCCTAACTATATTTCCATTCTTACGGTCTACCCCATACGGAGTAATTTTTACACTTAACTCTTTTTCTCTTACTTTATTTTCGTATTTCATTACTTTTTCTTACACTCATCAACCCACCATTTTACAAACGTTTTTTTTTTTTTTTTTTTTTTTTTTGACGGGACACTTTTACAAACTCTCTGCAACTTATTTAAAATTTTCGCTCACCGCACAAACACACTTTTTCATTTATCTTAATAATTGTACAAATGGTAAATGTTAACCACCTATATAACATTGGAACGACGTAGTATAAAATAAAGATATAAACAATCGTGCTCACACACATCATAACATGCACAATGAAACACAAACAACTCCATCACTCAAAAAATGAGCACGTGCAACAATTCGTTTCAATATTCGCACCACATATATAATATATTCCACACGTCTATTCTATTCTCTTACAAGTTGAACGAACAAACAAGCCTTTTTATACCAAGTCTTTTATACCAAGTCTCACCGCTCATTTCTTTGCATCCAAAACTTCCAATGGCAACCATATCGCACATTATCTCCTCCACCACCTCCACCTTCCCACCACCGCATAAACCCTCCATTCTTCCCCAACCGCCTTCATTTCTCAAGCTCCCCACCACCTCTTCAACTAAATTCCCCGCCGCCGCCACCACCACCACCAGTATTACCTCTCAAGTAAATCTAACAAGAGTCAACGCAATTCCCTCCACCTCCAACTCCTCCGCCACCACCACCACCACTAAATTCTACGGTGTTTGTTACGTCGTTCGCGATGATGTCGATACAAATCAAATCATCCCTGCTAAATACTCTGCTTTGAATCCTTCAAACCCTGATGATTACGAAAAGCTAGGATCATGTGCTCTTAGTGGACTTCCTAATTCGTATGCTGCTCTTCGTTTTGTTGAGGAAAATGGGGTGAAGTCAAAGTACTCCATTATCATCGCTGGGAATAATTTTGGATGTGGTTCTTCAAACGAACATGCGATTGCTGCTTTAAGTGCGGCGGGAACAAGAGCGGTGGTGGCGGAATCATACGGTGGCGTTTTTTTGACGATCTCGAATTCGAGTGGGGTGATTTTGGCGTTGGAATCGGAGGTTAGGGTTTGTGAGGTGTTCAAAACAGGGGATGTTGCCACCATTGATGTTGGAGAAGGGATTTTGGTTAATCGAACTACTGGCAAAGTTTACCAGTTAAAATCTGTTGCAAACGAAGATGTTAGTTGATCTTACTCTTGTAATTGTATGGAGGTGTCGAGTTTACCAGATTCGATCATCTTTTTCATGTTTTAATTGTTGGTGGAAATTGGGGGTTGACTTTTGCTTTTGATAAAAATGTGGGCAAATTAATCTCTGGAAATTTGATGATTGAATTGGAATTGTATTTAGTTTTGTAATTTGCACTTATTTTTCTATTCTTATTTTTTGGGATTTTTTGCCAAAAAGGACCTTTTATAAACGGTTTTTTGCGAGAAAGGACCTTTTATGACGAAATTGGTGAAATGGGACCTAAAACATAAATTTTTTTGTTGATTGGGATCTTTTACCGGTTTTTTGGAGTTGACCCAAGATTCAGGCAACGACTTTGACACGTGGCAACCGGAGAGTGCCACGTGTCCATTTAATGATTAAAAAAAATTGCCCAAAAAAAATGCCTAAAAAAAAAAATCGATTTTTTTTTTTGGCCCCAAATCGAATTTCTTTTTTTATGCCCCAATTTTGCGAAGAACCCTAATTTTTTCGACGCAAAATTAGAACAATTGAGGGGGAAAACTAGCAAACCTCATTCGTGTGGCTATGAATAACAATTCGTGGTAGACAATTTCAGTGACGAACTTTAAGGCAATTGGGATTTTGGAGGGAGAATTGGAGCAAAAAAAATCGATTTGGGGCAAAAAAAAAAAATCGATTTGGGGCAAAAAAATCAATTTCGATTTGGGGCAAAAAAAAAATCGATTTGGGGCAAAAAAATAAAAATCGATAATTTTTTTTTGGGGGGGATTTTTTTTTTTTTAATCATTAAATGGACACGTGGCCTTCTCCAGTTGCCACGTGTCAAAGTCGTTGCCGGAATCTTGGGTCAACTCCAAGAAACCGGTAAAAGGTCCCAATCAACAAAAAAATTATGTATTAGGTCCCATTTCACCAATTTCGTCATAAAAGGTCATTTCTCGCAAAAAAACGTTTATAAAAGGTTCTTTTTGGCAAAAAACCCTATTTTTTGCCTTTTAAGAATGTGAAGTTAGTTGTACAGTCGTGTCATAGTGTAATACGGAGTAGTGTTCTTTCTACAGTATATAGTATGGTTGACTTTAGTTCTTTACTACATACAGTGATACAGTGCAAGTAGTTTGAAAGACTACCTCAGGACTTTTAAAATTTACTCATTGTTCAATTTATTCACACGTTCCTTCTTAATTGTATATAAAGAAAAAGATATGATCATGCGCTTCCTCTAAATTTGTAAGCTTGTCTATGTCAAAAAAAAAAAAAGCAAAAAAAGAATTTAATCTTCTACACTGGCGAGTTAACCATTACAACATGTCTATGTTACATGTTATCATTTCATTATTAATAAAAAGGACAATATAATAAAGTAGAGATTCACTCATATTTTTTATATGAATTACGTAATCATAGTTATTCAAAACGAGTCTATAGTAAACGGCATATACTGTTATGTATCGGAAGTGACATGTACTATTATGTATTGTACCGTATAACAATTGCATTTTAAGTTTTATTGCCGTTGCTTGGGCTGAGTATTAAATTTGATTTTGTATGTTGTTTTTAATTCTTTTCTTTTTGTAAGGGGTTAGTTAATTTGGTTGTAAGAGGAATGAAGTAGATTTTTTTTTTTTGTCTTTCTAGCTTTTTAGGGGGGAGGAATTGGAGGGAAAGTTAAGGATTTTTTTTTTAAAAGTCATTTTTCAATAAGTACGTGTCCGTTACGCACGAGGCAACACAGGAAAATTAAAGTCAGCCATTGAAAAATGGGTAAAGGTCTCCTCTCACAACTAAAATAAATAAATTTAGGTCCCATGCATCTCACAACAACTTTTTATGAGGTCCTTTATCACCATTTTCTAGACTTTAAAATGTCATTTCTAACAATAAAATCCTTGATTCGATGGTGTCTCATTGCTATAAACTAGGCATTGGCCCTAATTACTTGTAGTCTTGTAGCTTAAAGCTAGCTTCTCCGTTTGTTCTATTTTACCTTTATTTGTAGCTTAAACCTATAGTATAACGAAAAATGAAGAAACAACTGGGAAAAACAAATATTGGAAAAAGGATTTGATCCCAAGACCTCCAACAAATTTTATACAGTCCCTACCAATTAATTTAGTTAATTACAAACATTAATTTTAAAGGTTGCACGAGTTTAATTAAATAATTAATTAGGTTTATTAATAGCACATAGCGGTACACGCAGTTTACTAAATTGGTCACATAGCAATACAAGTCATTTACGGTAAAATTTTCGAGTTATTCATGTCATTGGTTGAGATATCATGCTTGCCCAAAACTAAATTTTATATAAAGGCACGAGTCCATACGAAGGATTTCCTCGTGCGTTTTTACTCGCACTATTGGTCTATTTCACTGGTGTCAATTCACAATTTGATCGTTATTATTTTTAATTTTCTCTAAACAAAAATTATAAAAAAGATATTTTGAAAATACACATTGAAACAAGTCTAAAAAGACCTTAAAGTCTAACCCTATTTACATTCTATTAATACAAAGTAAATCTTTTTCATTTTTCTTTTCAACCATAAAACTAGACAAGGATAAATTAGTGCAAAAACGTGAATAGATTAGGACTCGTTCGGTATCTATCAGTTTTCCAGTTTCCAGTTTTTGGTTTTTTATTTTTATAAGCTATATAAGCTATATATGATTTATATAGAATCGTGAATAAAAAATAACCAAACTTATAGTAATCATGTTAATTTTGAAATCTGGCAACAAAAAGTTGGAAACCGAAGTACTTTTTTTGGTTTTCATATGTTGGTTTTTAGTTTTGATACCGAAAGGACCCTTACGGGGTAGTAAATTCCATTTTTAATTGCTTCAATACTATGATAAAAGCACATCTCCTTATGATTAATTACATCTAAAACAAGTTAAAAATAGTAGAGTAAAATGCATCCTAATCTCAAACTCCACTAATGAGGTCTTAATAATAGTAATTAAGAACTAGTTGTCTCTTGGTTCAGTGGTGATTGAAGCTGAACTTGACAGGGAGGACCGTGTGTTTTATCCCCACAACAACAATTGGGAGAAAATCGGAACATATCCACCTAAAACTCACCCCGAATCCGGATCAGCCTTTGATAACACTGAAATTTTTAGTGATTAAGATTAAGAAATTGTGTATGATAGGTTCCTTGTTCGAATCGTCCTTGACCCTCACCAATTGATAATTTGTACTGGAGTTGTAAGTTTGTAACCATTCTAAGGGAAAAAATAAAAACACCAAGCGCCCCCGAACACAAACTCCGTATTTGGTAAAGTCTAACTTTTAATTAGTCCACCCAAAATTTTCTACTTCGTATTTTCCTATCTAAGCCGCAGCCGCCCCTCCCCGCTGCACTTCTCCTCTCTCTACAACCATGGCGACGGCCTCCGCTCCAACAACCTTCCGCACCTTCTCATCCTCAAACCCCAAAATCAACTCTCCCGCAAAACCCTCAATTGTTCCTCAAACCCCTTCATTTCTGAAACTGCGCGCCACCTATTCGACGAAATGCCGCACTCAATTCCTCACCACCAATTCACAATCCATCCGTCCACCGTCTTTAACACCGCTCAAATCCACCCCTTCCGACGCCTCCTTCGAACCCGCCACCGCATTCCACGGTCTATGCTATGTCGTCGGCGACAACATCGACACTGACCAAATCATCCCTGCTGAGTACCTTACTTTGGTCCCTTCAAACCCTGAAGAATACCAAAAACTTGGGTCATTTGCCCTAATTGGTTTACCCGGTTCGTACGAAGCTCGCTTCGTTGACAAAGATGAAATGAAAACAAAGTACTCAATCATCATTGCTGGTGCCAATTTCGGATGTGGGTCATCAAGAGAACATGCCCCAGTTGCTTTAGGTGCTGCTGGAACAAAAGCAGTGGTGGCTGAATCATATGCTAGAATCTTCTTTAGGAATTCTGTGTCAACTGGGGAAGTTTATCCATTGGAATCAGAGGTTAGGATTTGTGAAGAGTTTACTACTGGGGATGTGGCTACTGTTGAGCTAGGTGAGAGCAAGTTGATTAATCATACTACTGGAAAGGAGTATGTTTTAAAGTCTATTGGGGATGCTGGCCCTGTTATTGATGCTGGTGGGATTTTCGCTTATGCCCGAAAGGCTGGGATGATTGCAGCTGCAACCTCTTGAGTTTTGAGTTTTGAGTTATGTTGGGTATGATTTTTCTATTCTGGAGCTTATGATTTGTTTGCGAGCTTTCATTGCTATCTGTTGATTAGATGATGATTATGTTGGGATTGTGTTTATGATATTATTGCTTTGTTGATCTTAGTTACTTGTTAATTTCTTGTTGACATTCTTAATTGGTGATGTACTTACTGAGAGATTGATTATAACTTATAATCCACTTGTGATTGCTGCTGTTTTGAATGAACTAGCTCTCCGAAATCTGAATGGTAATGTTGATATAAGTGATGGTTATTGTTGTTGCTAAAAAAATGCAAATTTTGGGCATAGGTATACCTGTTGGGTGTTCCCCTCCAGGTGTTGCCCTTGGAGGGGAACACCGATACTGGATGTGGGAATAGTTTACTTTAGCTGGCATCTATGTTCACATGAAAGATATAATCAATAGTTTGGTTTTGTCAAGAATGCCTAAAAGTAATGTGGAAAACAACCAATAAAAATAAGGTTCTGCTAAGTACCGCGTAGTCAATTGATAGGGAAGAGAAGAAATTGAATTATTTGGAAAGTCAAATTGAAATATTCCAAATAGAACGGAGGACAATCACTTTGAAATGGAGGAGTATTAGGAAAAAAGATGAGAACAGAAGCATGCACCCTATCTGATATGTAATTTTACAAGTTTCTACATCAACCTCTATCTTTACTTGTTAACAAACTCATTGAAGCTAGTGGTATCCCAAATACGCACCTTCTTCAAACTTGTCCATGATAGCCATAAATAATTTTCGTAATCCTATAAATCTAGGAAATGTTATAACTTGTACTCGAGATAATGTATTCATATTTACCAAAATGCATACTTCTATAGTCTATGACCTCAAGTTAAAGCCCTCTTGAAAGCTAAGTCTTCTCAAATTATTATGCATTTACTCTTTTATTTGTAATTTATTTTTGGAATAATTAATTTTAATAATCCAACCTTTAAGCGATTTTCCAAAATTAATCCAACCTTTTGATTATTATTTATTAATCTAACCTTTATACCCCTTTAACTTTTATTACTCCAAAAAACTTGGAACCGGCTAAACCTGTTTTTCATTAAGTCTTTTTCATTACTCCTCCACCCACCTTAATCAAGATAACTTTTTTTATTATTCTTTTTTATTTTTATTCAATCATTCATCTTCAACCGTCTAACACCATTACCCACATTTTCTCTCCTGTATCTTCATTTTTATTTCCAACCACCATCAACACCCTCGCCCCCATTCACACCCTATTTACAAATTCCAACCTCATTCAACCTCCCATCAAAACCGATAAAACACTCTCCATTCGCGTTGGGCTGGTGTTGGGGTGGTTGGGGTGGTTATGGCCAGGCGGAAGAGGTTAGGAGAGAGAGTGAGGTGGTGGTTTTCCCTGGGTAGAGTTGTTTTCGGAGTACATATCTTGGTGTAAGATTATCTCAATTGCTATTAAATTTCATGGGTTACTTGATTTATTAATGGCAGATTAAGAAGATAAAGATAATTGTTGTTCAACTGGGAATGATGTAGACATCTGCTTGGTGAAGTCTTTTGTAATTTCTTTAATAATCTCTTGTATTATGAACTTGTTATGTGCTCGATTTTCTGGGTTAATTCTATCTTCTTATTAACTTATTAATGGCGGAGTATGAGAAAGAAGTTAATGGGTGTTAAATTTATTGATTATAATGTCGAAATTGATTTGGGGGTTTTTATAATTAATTTAGGATACCATGATTTTCCTGAAATTGAATTTGTATTCATCGATTTGATTGTATTTGTAAAAAAATTGTGTCTTGAATCCTATGGTTATGACGAAGGAACCAAGATTTGTTGGCACTTCAATATCTTCAAATGTTCCCAGCAACCCATTTATACGAAGAACTTGAAATTGTTAAAAGAGAAACGATATTGATGAAATACTTTTATCAAACTTTCCAAAAAAAATTCCAATTTTTTATCAAATGTTCAAGTATTCCCCTCTTGAAACTCATATGAACCGTCCAACAAATCAGAATCCCATTTTCTTGGAGAATGAAGCTAAGTCTTCAATGGAGGTGAAGGAAGATGATGAAGGGGGATGAGGTGTGAAAGAACAAAGAATCAGAGAAGTGCAGAGAAAGAAAAAAAAGAACAAGGGAGGAATTTAAGGAATCACGTGAGAAATTGGCCCACAGGCAAAATTGTAACTGTTACATGCCACATCATCAATTATGACCGGCTTAACCTGCTAGGTAACCTGTAAGGAGCAATACAAGTTAAAGGGGTATAAAGGTTGGATTAATAGATAATAATCAAAAGGTTGGATTAATTTTGGAAAATCGCTTAAAGGTCGGATTATTAAAAGTAATTTTTCCTTTATTTTTTGATTCGTTGGGATAGAAGCTGGTAAGTTAATAGAACTTCTTCATGAAAAATAGGCGAGCTTATAGGGTTGTGTAGTACTCCGTAAGTTGTCAACTTTGAATTGTGACAGACTAACCAATATCCCTTCAGACTGTCTTCTTCCTTTCGTCTTTTTACTTCTTTTGGAAAAAGTATTCCGGACTATTTCCTTTTGGATCAGTCCTCTTTGGAGGACGACTTCTTTTCAGCTGGCAACTCTAAAACAGTCTTTTTGGATATGTGTGTACACGGCTGCATAAAATTGTACCCCAACCATGGCGTAGACAGGAGCCTAAGTGGAAGCAATGTAGCAGCTATTGTGGGTTCTGAGCTACTAAGCGACGATATCTAAGCATCCGTCCAGGCGTCCACCATATTATTTTTCCTTTACCCATTGCTTCTCCTCCTGCCCAGTTACAACTTACAAATGCAATTGTAGCTCTACCTTTTCTCCTTCCTTTTACGGTTATCCCTATACATCATAACAATATGATCATCCACTAGAAAGAGAAACAATCCCACATGCTAGAAATGTAGAATGTTAAATCTGCTTCTCTTTTTCCATGGCTGAAAACAGATCCTTCAGAAACAGCTATATTGTAACAGTCGTAGCTTATAAATTTTTGTCCTCCTTCCATAAATAAGTAAAATTATGCTAATAGGACCCGACCTACTAATCATCATCTCCTCTAGCACGAAGCAAAAAGAAAGGTTAGCCTTCCTGGCCAGGGAGAAGTGATTTGGCACACTGTGATAGCACAGGAAATTGTGTTATACTCACATAGAGTTGTGCCAATATCAACTTAGTGGTGTGCCAAAATCAATTTGCCTTGTTAGGTGCAATGTTCATGTGCAGATATAGTTGTCAACTAGGGTTTCACCTTTCAATTGCTTAGCCTTGTCTCTAAGATGTTTGTTTAGCCAGACTGCTGAAAATGTTCAACTAATTCAGGGTTATTGCTGGCACTTTGGTCATGGGATGGTTGATCACTCGATCTTGATTTTGAATGTATCGACCATAATATGTTAATAAGATCAAGGGCTTCACAGCCGGCATTAAAATCTTGTGTTTCTGTTAGTCTGTTAGAAGGTCATTAGTTTTTATTTAGCACTTGCATCATTTTCCAGCAATATTGCATGGATCGTGGTTCATACCTGGCTTTAATTTGTGGTTCGTATACACAACTGAACAGTCTGTGTAACTGACCTAAATAGGGCTCTCAGCCTCTCAGTCTTAGTATTTTTAAAAAGTGTCAAGTGTTAGAAAAAAAGAGAGTACTAGATAGTCTTGTGGCTTTGGAGAGCTGAAATCAAGTTGCATTGGACATCAGGGAGTTGGACTAATCTTGGACGGGACTAAAAAGAATTTGGCCTTTCTCTTCTTAGTAGTGCTTTACTGTCAATTTTACCTGTTTATGCGAATCAAGTCATCTTCTCCGAGAAAGTCTTGTTAGAGACATTAGTATATGGATCTGAATTATCTTGTTAGCGTCTTTGTATGCTTTATTCATTAGTAAAATCATGATATCCTTGTTCAAACTCTCTGTATGCTATGATGTTTTAGTTGATCATTAACATGGACTTACTGAACAAACTTGTATAGAAGATAGGTGCATCTTGCCTTCAAGGAGGTGTCTGATCAAAACGTGTTCTGGTTCTAATTATTAATTCGTCAGCACCAAGTTCATTTTTCTTATCAATTAATTGGTGGTACAAGCTATGAATAACTTATAATTTTTATGATTTCCCACATGAACATGCCCTGTAGTTGAGGAGTAATTTGAGTATGACATTGACATATGTTTTTGAGACGATATGAAATAGGAACATTATTTGAAGTGTTGCTTGAGTATCCATTAGGCTTAACAGATTGTTTTTGTTTGTCCTCCCTGCACAAGGAGCTCATTTGCTGATTAGAACATAGAAGACTTTTGTAGGTTTCAAAGAAGCTGTCGTTCACTGTTTGCCTTTGTTCCTTTCAGATGTTCAATACCTTTGTTTACTTATCCTACTTTTTCCTTTGATGCTCAATACCTTTGTTTTGTTATCCTACTTTTTCCTTTGATGTTCCGGCTCTTTGTTTTGTAAATTACCATGAAATTTTGTCTATGTTCTTTTCATTTATTCTGAAATTTACACTGAGCAGGTTCTTTGAAGTGCAAATCAGCTTGAATTACAAGTTCAAACCAGTACTCACAATCTCCACAATTTGATGTAATCCATAAAACATGGGGCTGATTATTGTTGTGTATTAGATCTTTTGCATTTGTTAAGGCTGTAAGATTGTCATAAATCAGATTATGATCAGTTTAAGTTAATAACTGGTGCACTTGCTGTCTTTTTCTTTTTTTTTTATAGTAAAATGTCAAGTATTTGGAAGTTACATGCGGTCCTTGTAAAATAGAAATATAACTTATTTTAAGTCGATATAGTTCGAGTTTTGTAATGACTTGATTACATAATTACAAAATAATAATGGTCAAAGTTTGGTCTTGAACACCTCGATAGTCAAGTGTGGTGGGAGTAGTGGAAACCTCTGACTAATGAGGCGTTTTCATTCCATTATGCAGCTCATGGAGGTCCTATGTTCAGCCCTGCTTGGTTGCGCACCCCTGTCCGCCCCCTCCCTTATATTGTCCTATAAATTAAACATCGTACATAAATTTTGCTCCGTTCTATTGGATTTATTTTGACTGAATTTATATTATATTAACTGAACTTATCTTAACTTAACTGAACTTATCTGAACTTATTTTATCTGAAAAAAACTTATTTGTGTGTGAAAATATTTGGAAAAAACTTATTTTTGCTGAACTTAATTGAACTTATCTGAACTTATGAACTTAATTGAACTTATTTTATCTGAAGTAAGTCAAATTAAGTCGAACAAAACAAGGCATAAGCCCAAGATCAAAGTATTTGTATCGGTTAAAATTTCTATTTTTTTGTACACAAATGTTATGAGGTCCACGAATATGACTATGATAATGACAAATGATTGGAATATAAAATGTTACTGGATTAACGAATGTGTGAATTTTGACAAGAGTAATTTCACTTTATTTTGCGCCGGATCCGGATGGCTAACCTAGTTTCTTTTATTCAGAATGTTTTATTGAAATTTTTTATTATGTAATAAATCTTTAACTGAAATTATGACTCATTAATATGAAAGCTTGAATTACAATCAAGAACATCGGATATCAAGTTTCTCTATAGTTCAATCAGTAGTGTACACATGAGCTGCAGTTGTGATGTTGTTGATCGTAGAAGATGATTGTCCTATATATAAGCTCATCACGGAAATTATAGCTGATAGGTTGAGAGGCTCCCTCCCAAGCTCATTTCTCCAAACCAAAATAGTTTCTTTCCAGGGAGGGGAATTTAAACAAATATCATCATTGCAAATGAAATTCTCCATTCCATTCCATGAGGGCTAGAAAGGGGATAAGAGGTTAGTTTGAGCTTAAACTTGACCCTGAGAAAGCTTATGACAAATTAGTGTGGAGTTTCATTCGTAGTTCGCTTTTGTTTTATGGTTTGGACCCTCCTTTAGTCCAGCTCATCATGAGTTACACCTATTTGGTCTCCATTTCGGTTTTGACCATTTCCTTCTCTTTCGGGTATTAGTCAAGGTGACCCGGTTCTAGGGCCATTCTTGATGCTTTTTTGTGGTGTGTCAAGTCAAACTATTGGTATTGATAAAAGTAAGGTGATTTTTTCAAATAATACTTTCGCTTGTGGAGAATGAGCATTCAAGTGACAACATCAACCCCTATTTAGAATACCTCTCTCAGTTACTAGACCTACTAAGTTTACTCTCAAGTTTATCATGAACAAGATTATTAATTTGAATATTGTGTCTTATTATTACTTGCAATGTCTTCTTCTTACCGAATCCATTCTCGATAAAAGAGGCTACCTTGTGAGTTGGAAGAGAATTGCCAAACCAAAGGAAGAGGGAGGTCTAAGGATAGTTCATCGTTGTGTGAGCTCTTTAAATAGAGCATACATGTTAAATGTGTGGTGGAGGGTGATCCACCAAGAGAATAATCTGGCCGTCCAAGTGTTGAAGGATAAATATTCAAAATCAAATAATCTTTTTAGAACCTTCTCTCTTTGGTCCCATTTGTGGAAAGGTAAGAAAAGAATGTGGAATCTTTTCAAGGACAATGTTGTTGGATGGGATTGGGATGGTTCTTTAGTGAATTTATGGGAGGATAATTGGCTTGGAGATAAGGAGGAAGTACAAATACATATCTGATATGTATGGGCAAATACATATCAGAATATAAGATAAAATAGGAAAAAGGACAAAAAAAAAATTAAATGGTACTTTTCTAAACACAAATGGTACTTTTTTTTACAGAATGGTATTTTTTTTTACAGAATGGTACTTTTTTTTACATGAATGGTACTTCCTTTTTTGTCTTTTAGCTATTTGTCTTTTAGTTGATTTGTGTTTGTTGTTGCATGCCCGATATCCGCCTCGACGCACTCTGGAGATAAGCCTCTTAGACCGATTATTGCGGGTTTTTGCATAAGGGTGAGACATATTTTACTACTCACTCCGTATTTATTTAAGAGATACACTTGGTCGGGCACGGGTATTAAGAAAAAGAATTGAATGAAATAAAATAATAAAGCAAGTGGGGTTGGTAGATATTTTAATAAGTAAACAAGTGGGGACTATGTCATTTTGGTGGGGTGGGAGGTGGTGTGGTTTTATGAAATTATTTGTTTAATAGGATAGTGGGTCATAGGGTAAATTAAATGTATTATTTAATTAGATTGTGGGGTTGATAAGTTACTAAAAATGACAAGTGTATCTCTTAAATAAATACGGCCGGAAAAGGCAAGTATATCCCTTAAATAAATACGGAGGGGGTATTAGGGATGTTATGCTTTTCTCCTGAAACTCCTTTCTTTTCCCTGACTGTGTTAAAAAATTAGGTGCTTATGTTCCCCTCTTAGGTCAGTCTTGTGGTCAAGAGGATTTCATGTTTTCAAAACTGACTTCTAATAGAAATTTTGATTTAACAATGCAATGTCTGTTATTCAAATGCACACTTCCTCTCAAGAGGACTATTAGAAGAGGATTTGGAAAACTGATACGATTTCAAAAATAAGATTTTTTATTTGACTTGCGTTCTTTGATAGATTTCCTCATAATCTTACTTTTCAAACCAACCTTAGAACACTCTACATGTTCTTAGGGATTGCCCTCGAGCTTAAGAGATTTGGTACCACCAAGAGGTTGATGACTCCTTTTTTATCCCTACGGGAAGCATTCGAGTCTTACTCATACACCCACCCATCCCTCAAACCATATTTTTCTACCTTGGGAAAGTTTTTTCCCTTGCACTCAAATAATTTCATCATCAATCACATTTATACCTCTTTGGATACAGGGCTGTCTATGGAGAGGTTTAATAGAAACTCCAGTACAGGGTCCCAAATTTTTTAGGGCCCAAAAAAAATTAGTGATAACTTATATAGTCCAATTATTGGTTATATAGTAAATCGTGCAAATAGAAGATACTTAATTGATTTGTGGATCAATGGTATAACCTTCTTAATATTTCATAGATTGTGAGATTGACTCCCAATCTATACATTTTTTTTTTTGTTTTTTAGTGTTAATAATCATTTTATTAAGTAAAGGGCTTCCACGTTAAAAAAAAGAAAAAAGAAAAAAAAAAGAACATGGCCTCCGCATTCCCAGAGACGGCCATGTTTGGATAAGTGCATTATGGAAGCCGGAATTCTCGCTTGGGAACACCACACTTCCAGACATTGCATCACTTCCATCCCAAACCTCCACTTGGGTAACACTTGCTCTTGGAAACCTCCTCCTTTCAACTGGATTAAGCTCAATTGTGACACTTCTTTTATGTCAAGATAGGTTTATGCTAGCATAATGCCAGGGGTCAGTGGCGGAGCCACGGTGCCCTCAGTGGGGTCCTTGACCCCACTTGAATTTTTTTTTATTTTTTTTATTTTTATAGTTAAAATTTCAATTTTTTTTTTAAAAATAAATAATTTTAGTGAAAGTTTCATCAATTTTTAAATAGTGACCCCACTATCTCAAAATTCTGGATCCGCTACTGCCAGGGGTATTTCGAGACCATTTAGGCGATTGGGCCCTTGGATTTCAAAGAAAACTATTCTAATGGGAGAATTACAAGCTATTTTGCAGGGGATTCTTATCATTGCCGAGAAAAGATGGGATCATGTCCTAGTTACCACAAACTCTCAACAATCTCTCAACAGAATTATTTGAACAACATGCTAATTTTGTTGTGGTTAATCACTGTAGCAAGCTAGTTTTGAAGATGCCTGGGGTTAAGCCTGAGTTCGAGCCTCGGTCCACAAACAAAGTTGCTGATAGAATAGCTAAATTATGTAAAACTAATTGCTTAATTTGTACTCCCTCCGTTTCGAAATAATGACGGTTTCTTTAAATTGGTGTTTCAAAATAATAGGATAATGTGCTTTATTCCAACTTTGGTATATGACTCATCATATTTAATGAATTTACACTACTCTTTTTTCCACTTTACTTGCAACTTTCCACTCAATCTACTTTTATATTATTTTTTTACTCATAACTTTTGACCCAACCTATTTTTTTTATTCTTCTTTTCTTACCACTCCACTCAACCTAATTTTTTATTATTCTTTTCTTACAACATTCTACTTTTCCCATTCTTATTTCTTAACATCTTGGTTGTTGTAAAATGCGTAAATGTTCCTATTATTTCGAAACGGAGGTAATATAATTTAGAGCAACCCAACTTGTAATTGTTTGAACTTTAAATAATGGTACTTAAAAAAAATATGACTTTATTATATACTTCACTTTTGTCCAAAAATAAGACAAAAGTCCAACAAAGAGGGAGTTACATTTCTTTCGGGCCATTACAACTAAGGCACCTAGCTAATCTATACACACACTTGCCTTCGCTTCTTGCTGGGCTCTTCGTCTTGGAAGTTAATTCTTGAGTAAGCCCTCATCTTATGCTTGTCCGAAAGCCCGGCGGATGCTTTGAATGGCTGCTGCCTCGAGGATGATGACTTGGAGCGGCCACAAGGGCGAGACTCTTGATCCATATCATAGTCGACCTCATAATGTCCGGGTTTCCTCTTTAAGGCATGGCGAGGGAGATACGAGTCACGGTGACTGTGTGAGACCCGATGGTGGTTGTCATGGTCACGGTCGTGGTGGTCCATGGAGGTTCTCTTATTCTCCCTCTTATAGTCATGGTCATGATCATGATACTTGTGGTTGTGTTCTTCCCTTGAGGAGTTGCGTGCTTCTGTTGGCTTCTGCATGAGGTTCAAATAAGATTTTTCAATAACAATCGTATGTTTAAAACACCAATAAAGAACAATTATTTTATATATATACTCTGCATATACGCAATCTTTTTGGTGTAATAAAATTATTAAGTATTTTGTTTTATGTAGTTAATGAACAAAGAAAAAACGAGAATATCAAAACTTCATACAAAGTATATTATTTTGTGAACTTTTGGTTTATCTTTTGTTCTCCAACCCACGGTACAAAACTAACATCATTCGTAACATTAAATTTCAAGTTTGGAGGCCCTTTTTACATAATGCTTTTGAAAAAGTTAATAAGCCTCTTTTAAGTTTCAAGTTTGGCAGTAAGGAATGTGGGATCTGCAAACCAGAAGAATGTAGCATCCTCCTAAGCACTTGGGCCTACATTTATGAAAGCCCAAGTAATGTTATATACCCGTCCCTAGGGAAAAAAAAGCACATATATGCAGAGACGGGATTATGCGTTGGAATAAAGCTTTACGGAGAAATACATACAAGAAATGTATGGATTGGGAGTAACAAAGTACAGAAAGTGATAGGCAAGTGTTAAAAAAACAATTATGAACAAATACTTGCTTTCCTCCCTCCTTCCCACCCCATCCAAAAAATTCAAAATATCAAAACAAACACAATATTTAGTATTTCCCCTAAACTCGCCGAAATTGTATGAGCCAAGGGGATCAAAGCAACTAAAATTTGCCAGTATACATGTTAAAACAACGCCTAGATTTCCATTCGTCAACATGGAACTCCTGGAGTACGGAAGATCAAAGCCGGAGAGAACAGAGATTTGGACAACAAAATAACATACATGTTTCGATTTCACAGGTGGGACGTTGGCGTTGCTGCTTGCTTCTCTGCCATAATCACGATCTTTATTAGGAAGGTCCCTGATGCATCAAAAGTTTAATTTAGATCAGTTTAGATCAAATTAGAGCAAACATATTCCCAACTAACTTCTTATACTTCTTATACAACTACAAAAAAGCTCAATCTACAATAACAGTGGAGCTATTTTCCAAAGAAACGGCCCTGAACTTCACAACTTCAACTCGTTAAGTACCACAGCATTATAGTTTCCTGGTTCTAAAAAAAAATTTGCCAATGGATTTAACAGTTTTCACATAATTCAGTCCCAGTTTGCTTACTACTACATAAACCATAAAGAGTTCAGATCTTCCCTACCTCTCAACTCGTCTCTCCATCTCTTTCTTTCTTTGCACTTCAAACTTCCCAGCCACAAACTCTTCGTTTCTTATTGATGTTGGTCTGACGTTCATGTTCGTACCAAACTTTGTTGCAAAATCCCTGAAATTTTCTAAACTGATCAATTCATGTACTATAGGAGGAGGAAAATCAATTAAGAGTGACAGTGAGGATGCATAGCATGAGAAACAAAAATATACACACCTTTGCGGAGGAGGAAGCATTGGGGGCATCATGAACCCTTGTGGCCCATAAAACTCTGGAGGAATAAAATTGCCGAAAGTCAAATCCATACCATTACCATACCCCATGTTATATGGCATGTTACCACCAAAAGGACCCATAAATCCATTAACAGCAGGTTGCATGCTTGTCTGGCAAGGATTGAATGCGTATCCGTCCATACTAGGCTGCATCCATTGCATGCCTGAAGCTGCAAGTTACCAATTTCATTCCTAATATTAGAAAACCAACACAAGAAACACAGTATTCAAAGGCGAAAAGATTAAAATGAAGATGTACCATTTACAGGAAAAGACTCCTTCCTCTTTTTCTTTTTCTTATCTGAAGACCCAAAAGAAAAAACTGATTAGGATAGCAGGCAACACCTAGCAAACAGGTTAAAATTATGTACAACAATAAAAGGACAAAAAAAAATGGCAGGAGTCAACTGAATAAAGCTGAGAATACTTTTTTCAAGATCAACCGAACATTAAATACCAAATCAGCTAATACAAATTTAAAAATCATTGTCAACCATCTGTCTCCCTGTAGTTACCTGTTTCATTAGAAGCCACCTTTGGTCTAATTTCATCAACGACAGGTAAAGGAATACCCTGTGATGCAGGTTCCTTCACAGTTATAGATTCTTGTGTTGCTTCAGGTACATCTGGAACTTTAGTAATATTCTCCTTCACATTTGAAGTTTCTTTGGAATCTGGTGGTAGCATTTGCTCTACGTTTGACACAGCAGATTGAGTAGGTGATGGAGTATTAGGTTGAGGACAGTGTGCAGACTGCATATCTGAATACACAAGATATTCAAATCTTTAAAAAATGGAAGGTAAAAATACAATGTTAACCTGAAAAGTTGAAACCAAAGTTATATAACTACCTTGAAAATTGAGGCTCCCTGGATTATCCACGCTGCTGTTACCAGGAGACTCTAAGATGCGTTTAATCGTTGACCGGAGTGTCTTATTTGGCACAAGATCGTCTGCAAGTACATCTCTTGTCCCACAGACACACATTGATTTTGAAATGATATAATCTCTGATACCTGGCAACATTGAAGAAGAATAAGTATTAAACAAATCTAGAATTTAAATGCAACAGTTCATCACAACATCACATAATTCTCTAAATGTACAGCTAGTGTTAACTCAACATGCATCACTTATGACTCGTAGATACGCCTAGCATGCCCTAGCATATGAAATAGGTATACTCCACTAAGTTTAAATCACAGCCTAGCACATAAAAAGAAGATATAGAATTATCTATGAAGCATATTTCAAGAGGATGCAAATCCATTAATCATTTAATCCAATACAATCAACCAGACAAGCACATCCAGATACTAAAAAAATCAAACAGAAATTCACAATCGGATACTATGTAAGACATCCACTATCATCCTTCAACTTAAAGCACAGAGTACCTATTGAAAATAACAATACGCTTCATAATATCCATAGTCATAAAACAAACATATCATCAGAAAGACAGAACTTGATAGTTTACAATCAACTTACATTTGTCACAGAAACTACCAAAACAACACTTGCTGGATAAGACAGCTTCTTTCATCACTTCTTTGCACAGTGGACAATGAAGTTCTGGTGGAAGATCTCCAAGAGACCGAGTAGAAGATACCCCTTCCATTTCCTTTTCAAAGGCAGCTCTGTAGAGTGACAGTGCCATGTTAGCTCGAGAATAGGGATTAAAAAAACGAAAAATCTTTTGCTGCCTAAGAAAGCGAACTTACTCATTTGGCTTCAAAACAGCAACAGTGCCACACGGCAATGCAAAGGAGCCATCCAGTGTAGGTACCAACATTGACTTTGGGATACCAGTAGCAGGTCTCACTTTCTTAATGTCATAATTTGGGTCACCGTTTGTAGGGCAGTGTTGAATAAAATGACCTAAAGTAAGAAGGTGATCAAAACCAATCAGAATTTCTTGTTGAAAACAGGTTACAACGATCAGCATAATAAGTTTGAATAGTCCAAAGATTAAAGAACTCACCAGGAACCTTGCACCTATGACAAACGTAGCCTTGTGGAGGTGTTTTTGACTCCAAAGTACCACCTCGGCCTAAGAAAGAGGATGCAGAGTTAGCAATAAGAATGATTTTCAAAACCAACCACAGACAAGCGATTATGGGAACCATGATTTCCCTTTAGATTATCATTTATCAAACAGTTCATCAACAAACGGACATACACCCTAAAACAATAAGCTAATTATATTAGGAAATAGAAAGCAATTTAGAGACATACCAAATCCTCGGCCACCTTGTCCACCTCTTCCAAAACCACTCCCTTGGCCGAAACCATCAGTATGCGAACTGCATAGTTTACAGAGCATTCCAATTAGTACATACAAATTTTTACTCATGGCTAGACGTAAAATAACAACCATAGTGCAAATAGAAACAAAGTCTCACTTCTGCCAGTCTAAACCAGAATTTTCAACTAAAGCCTTGATCTTGTTGTCCTCGTCAGCTTTGCTTGCAGAAATCAAATCCTGAACTGGATTGCTGGAATTTCCTGGTGTTATCTCAGGGATAGTGTCATATATACTACTCCCAAATTCATCATCCATTACTGAAGGTCCAAACTGAATAAAATAAAATAAGTCATTAAACATATATGAGAGGTTGTGAGTCTTGTAACACATGTATAGAACCATCTGAGTAGCGGATTCATACATCTAAAAAGCCTGAAGAATCAGCAGATGTGATGTTGCTTTTCGCAGGTTGATCATCCCCAGCATTATTTTCAACCTTTGGCCTGCAGAAAAAAGCAGAAATTCCAGTTCAATAAACCAAGCCACATCTAAACTCACAGTTCTTCAAAATAATACAGTTTCATTCAGAAAACACAATAGACAGCCTTGAAGAAGGTAATCAATACATAACCATTTTGCGTTGAAACACACTAACACAATGGTTATCTTAATAAAACAACAACTACTGATGACAACAAAATATAATTCAAGGTAAATAAAGACGAGGCTAAAACAGTACTTTTGCATATCTGCAACAATGTTCATACGGCGCAGTCCTGGAACTCGACGAACAAGAACAGAAGTGCTCTTTGGAATCAACATTGCTTCATCAAGATATTCTGAAAAACAGACAACAAACCATGAAAAGCTGCAAACACAACATTAAGCAATAAGAAGAGTAGTAGAATTGCCAATGAACACTTGATATATGTTGGCAATGGCAACTGTTATCTGTAGTAATGATTGATGACCCTGATCTTAAACAATATTGGAGGAACACTAAACACATCTCAAGATAAGTGGACTAAATTGGGCATTTTATCAAAAGATTTTTTGTACAAAACACCCCAGCTCACTGAGATATGCCAATTGTTCCTCCAAATTTACAGCATCAGGCAAAATCAATGGCAAATCGAACGAAGATGCTGGATTTCTCACCCAGTTAGCTCAAACTTAAGAAAAGATACATATAAAAAATAAAAAATAAAAGATAAACTAATTGCGGCGTAATTGTGCAAATTCAGAGGCTATAATCAACACGTTGAGATTGTAATATTTACAAACAACCTCCAGGTTACACAATCTAAATAGGTAAACTCCAATATTGTACCGCACCAGCACCAAAGAAATAACAGAATATACCACAATATACAATTGTAGGTTTCCAAAATATTAAGGCGTACTGTATGGAATGTAATTAAAAACATCTAGTAAAGTTGCTGTTAACATTCGAAGTTTGATTAACCAACCTTCATCGGTTTGAGCGTTGGAAACGACGAGGTCGAAATCTGTACCTCTTCTCATATGTTTTGATTCGATAATTGTTAGTTTTAAATCGGCAACCGATATAAAAGGGCCAGCAATAGGAATTGTAGCATAATCTTTTGCACTTTTGAACTTATAATACACAGCCATAATTTCTCGGAATATTCTTTCTTTCACAGAGAAATCGATCAATCAAACAATTTTATATCGCAAAAACGCAATAAGTAAACCCTAAAAACAAAATTATAGGGCTTAAATTGAATCTCAAAAAAACTAAACAAAAGTACAAAGATTTATTTTTATCTCTTTTTCGCCTTGAAGTCCTCTTGTAGTATAACAATGCCGAATCCGTCAGATGATGCGAAAACCGTTCGATTCAAATTTCTGGAACGCCTTCGCCTTTTATCTGAAATTCGTAAGTTTTGATCGCAATATGACCCTGGCGATTCGTAGTTCTTCAATTTCGAATTCTGATTTCAGAAATCGTTCAATCGGATACCGTCAAACTTTGTTCAAACTCCAACAACCAGAAATCCTCTGGTTTCAGAACGGAAAATCGTGAACCGAGATTCACACGGAAGAATCGAATGGTAGACGAAGATGTGAGGAGGATTCTTAACGATGAAATCGATTGCAGCGCAATGGATTTGCAAGAGAGAGAGGAAAATTTAGGGTTAGGGTTTACAGATTGGGGATGATGAAAAGAGAGAAGGTTTGGGATGAAGTTTTTGTCAAGTTTCGAATTTCTCAAGGGCTGAGGGCGATTCTATTTATAAAGAGTGCGGTGTCAACCTTGAAGCACAAGGAACGCGCCAACGCGGTAACGAATTTTGCATCTCACGAATAAAGGCGGTTAAGAAATTCGTTTCCGCGTTTTGGTCAATGTAGGAAGTCAATTAGAACTCTTGATTAGAAATACTAAGGGTTACACGGAATCTATAACATCAACCGTTCTAATTATGGATGATTTATTTTCTCCGTTTAATGTTGAATTTTGGTGGTATATTGACCTACTAAACAGGCTAATTGTGTATAAAAATCATTTTAGTGGTTACACGAATTTTATAACATCAACCAGCCTATTTATGAATAGTTTATTTTCCCCGTTTAAGATTGGATTTCGATGGTATATTAACCTATTAAACATGCTAATTATGCATAAAATCTATTTTGAGATGATATCGCCAAAAATGGACAGATTGTAGTTGGGACAACCGATCTTTTTCCTAAAAAAAATTATTATTTATATGCACTTTTTTTTATTTGAACTCTTGATTATTCTTTGTACTCAATATTGTAAGCAGACTTGGAAACTAGACTTGAATTGGATGATATGAATCAACCTAAACTGATTTAGACCAGAATTGAACCCGGATGGTACACGAAACTGGATAACCTGAAAAAATTCGACCCGAGTTTACCTAACCGAAACCAAATGTAGTTAAAATGGATAGTCTCCCACAATACTTTCATTTTCAATTGACTTGACCAGATCGTACCCGACCACAAATGAATGGACCGGACCATAAAATTTCTTCACCTAAATCTTACCGATCTGGATGGACCTAATTAACCCAAACGATCATTTTGTCATATTACAATGGGAGGTGATAAATCCAAAGATAATTTCACTTTTTCCAAGTAAATTTATATTTTTCAAACTTGATTTCCTTGGATATTTTCATAGTTGATTTCCGTAAAAGAGGTGAAATTATACCTTGGATTTATCATTTACCTAATTTTCCACAATATAGTTTATTTTTGCTACGGAAGAAATTGCGAAAAAACAATTTAGTTAGAACCTTAGTAAATTTGTAATATTCATACTTCGTACAATAAGTATATACACGCAAATACGCAATGTGCACGTAAAACATTCAAGTATAAAAAAACCAGTAGGGTGTAGTTCAGTGCATATTCATCTTCAAAAGTGTTGGTAGTAAGGAGTAGTTCCATTTAACCTCATAAAACAATAGAAAGAACTTGGGAAATACTCCGTAATCAATTTGATGAACCGTGCTTCATTTTAGAGAAGAGAACTCTTGACATACCAAATCAAAGACGAACAAAATTTTGTTATACCAAATAGAAATTTCATCATTGCAACAAAAATGTGTACTAATTTACTATTATGCCTTGGACTTCGAACATTGTAGTCTCTCACCTGTTCCCGGAATTAGAGGAACATGGCTACATCTCACATACTCCATGTTACAGAGAGATTGCAGGTCAGTAAATGAACATTTATCTATAACAAAAAAAAATTGGGAATCAATGTTCTATATAATCCTACTTCTGGCCATTAATCATGTACGGAGCATAACTTGGGAGGGAGAAGAGATAAACAGCTTGCCTAATGTTATACATCAGTCAATAACAATGATGATACAATCACAACATAGGCCAGAAAAAAGAAAATGGCAAGTTGGATGAAGAACTTGGGGTTTTCTCTCACGTTTGGTGCTGTCACCGCCCTGTTCAAACATAAATATCGATTCTTTTTAGAAAGAAGACGGTCAATTCAATCGACTTTTATCTGATGTATCCCATTTATAAGTGAATGACGATTATTACCTTGCAACACGTTGAGAAAGTCTTTGGAAGGGTAAGCTCTGAATGAAAACAATCCCTGGGCCTGTTAGAACGGCAGTCACAAGGTTGTCCGCCTACAATGTCACAACAGTCGCTCATAAGCTTAATTTTTTCATTATTGACATGTATGCAAACTGTCAAAATGTGTATCAAGCATAGCACATAGTAACAAACTTTGAGCAATACAGTGTGAGGTAAGCATTGGCAAGCTTCTATCAAGTACTATTAATATTCCAGCCATTCGTCCATTACTAACTGAGTCTGATAAATAAAAACAGCCATTTTTCTCAGCCAAAAAGGCAAGAAAATATTGCTGACAAGAGATCACCAAGAGCGGACCTACCGGTGATGAACCTAATGACAAAATTAATAAGAATGCCCTTGCAAAAAAAAAAGGGGTAACAGAGCACACTACAACAGAAAAATAAAAAATAAAATAGCAAATTTGTTCTAAAACAGGGAGACTATGTATAAACCGCACAATCCAGGTCAAGAGTGTATCCTGCAAACACAGAAGAAACTTACCCCAAAGACACCCCTCCTCATAGGACCATTATATTTAACATCAACGTTGATAGTGGTTGTGACAGCAACTATACAAGATGCATCAACTGCAAGTACTTCCCCCACCTCTAGGTTTTTCTGCACAACTGAAGAAAGGATAAATGTGAGACAATGTTCCAAGGAAATTACAACATATTAGACTTAAAGCAACAAGTGAAATTGAAAGTTCATATGACTAGACAGAATGAGAAATGCTGCATGTCTATTGTCTTGTCTTTAGAGAAGCTAGTAAAGTCTGTTTGGTTTCACAACAATCAAACAGCTTTTATCCTTAATTTGTTACTGGCTCATACAGCAATATCATGAGTATGCAACATAAATAATACAAGAAGGAAGAGAGGGTGTAAAAGAATTATGGGAAAGAAAGGGCTAGCCATGGCTGATTAAAGATGAAATCAAAAGCTTGCTGGGAATTACCCATGAAACAATAACAAGGCCATAACTGCGACATCATGAAATAAAACTGACAGGAGATTATTTACACCAAAAACACCCCTAACAAAACAAAAACCTTCATAGAGTTCAGCATGTCACCTTCAAAATGATGTTGTAATGATACTTACCAAACTGACAGAAGACACTAACAGAAAAAGAAACAAAAGCAAACCATATAACAAAATTAATTCTTGATGATGATTGTATTACAAAATTTCTAGTTATATTACAGAAATATCTGATGATGACTACGATATGTATTTTGATAAAATATAAGAGCAACACTTCTACCTCCAAAAACCAAGATGCATCTTTACAATATTAAACAGAATTTTCTTTCGAAAATTTTCAACTTAAAATTTTCCCCTGCCAATTTATTTTCCTCGCAAAAGTTGGAAAAAATCTATAGTATTGAGTAGTACATTAGATTGCATATACTTACTCTAATTCACTATAGCCTATAATTTGACTACAGTATTTCAGAAAATCATGTCAAAGTGTAATAAATTTAACTCCAAAGAATCAACTATGTAGTAATCAGAGTAGGACAATGACAATAGTAGGCTAGTAGAACCTTCAGACAACCAAAAATATGTTAAAAACAAGAGGAAAGATTTTTCCTCGATTTTTTAAAATTACGTGTATATGGCTTCCAATGGAGCCAAAGGTTCATTTGTTCTTTTGGTTGTGGGATGTAATGGACTAAATCAAAATGACTCTTAAAACCTCTTCACTTCCTTTCCATGAAGTAGAAGATGGTCGTCCCGTTGTCGTCCCGTTATTGCTTTTGGGTCAATTAGAAACAACCTCTATGCAATTGCAGGGGTAAGGTTGCGTACGTCCGACCCCCCCTTACCCCGCTTCTCGCGGAAGCCACTTTGATGCAATGGGGTAATGATAATGATGATAATGACGTGTATATGGCTTCCACCCCCTCCCCGTAAAATCCTACTCAAAGATATGTGAAGACATATAAGACATTGCAAAGCCTTACTCCTGATACAACAAAGAGGTTCTTTCCAATTGACCTTTGATCCGAAATTCAACAACAATGCAATGTTTCACCATTCAAATAAGCACAGTTTGATTATGTGATTAATCCAAAGACAGCAAATATTGGACTTTTAAGCTCTACTGAACTTGAATACTAAGACTAAGTCACAGCAAGCCAAATCTGAAACTACAAAGTCTGCAATACTGCATGCTTCTGTTTGACACATAAATTTGTTTCTAAGGAGCTAATATTCCATAAAAATTATTGTAAAGAAGGACACAGAAGAGACAAGCTTTCCTTCAAAGTTGTCTGATTGGCAAGGAATAATTCCTGTATAGAAACTCAATATTTATAGTTCCTACTGAAATACAGGTTGATGCAGCATGAAACTGTATATCAAGTTTTAACAGCAAGTAAATAGTACCAAAGCATTGATGAATCCTACTATATAGCCCTACTACCAACTACTCCAAAATAACACAGGGTTTGTACTTTGTAACTCTTAAAATATAAGAAAGTGGTTAAATACAGAAAATCACACCTAGCCAGTGATCAGTCATTTCCTTGGGCAATTAAAATCCCCCGGCTGCATTTTTTAGATCTTTATATCCCGCTATCATTTCACTAATCAATATCTATATATGTATGTATGTGCTTGTGTATGTACTTCCTCCATTCTTTATTAAATGACACAATTGTACTTTTGGCACTATTCATATAATATACTTTGACCATCAATTGTGATTTATACTTAACAAAAAATATAGTCATGTGGGGTCTTGTTATAATCGTCTCATCCTATAGATTTATAATATCAAACTTTTATAATTTTTAACCATTGATAATAAAAGGTATTAATGGTTGAAATATTGCATTGGCAAACGTGACAAAAAAATTGTGTCATTTAATAAAGAATGGAGGAAGTATATAGCACTGTGCAGTTTTAAACTAACCAAAAAGAAACCTCCACCGAAATCACAAAGTAATAAAACACATACCTGAGCCACTCCCGATAATGAATGCAAGTCCTTGTCCGGACAGCTTCTGCCGCAAAATAGCCTTCAGAAGTAAAAGAATCACCATCAATATATAGGGGGAAGCCAAAAGTTACGTTCCCTCTGATCAGCAGTTGCAAAACAAAAAGACGCAAGTTAGAAAGTAACTGACCTCTGCACCAACAACACCGTTACGTGCCCTCTGATCAGCAATTGTATTAGTAACTTTGACATCATTTACTGAGCACAAAAATGCATCCGGCTACAAATAATGATGAAAAGTGCACATGGAAATCAGAACAATTATGTGACGCAAGGAAATATACGTGCCCATATAACAGACAGAAAGCAAAGAACTGGAGTGGAAATATCAGATCTACCTGGCATCGAAGTTCTCCACCAAACACTGCCAGATCAATCTGTATAACAAAATGGAGAATGAAAACTTATAATTAGTAAACTGTTAAGAGTTTTTACAATATAAACAAGGAAAATTTGACATTCACAGTCCCAGAAATTGACGGTCTGCTTTAAAAAGTCTCAACTTTTGATTAGCTCGATTCCAACTTTTGGGGTGTATCTTAAAAAGGACTGCACCCATAATCAACAAGCGTTAATATAGTCATGTAAATGCGAGCAGGGGGTGTAATGAAAAAAGAAAGAGGCAGCAGGAAAAGGTTTTTGTGGCTATGTTAACCGGTTGAGTAGGTTAATTATGCTTGAGGACCGATTTGAGATGATACACCTAATAGTTGGGACCACCCTGAATTAATCAAAAGTTGAGACTTTTTAATGCAGACGGACCATAGTTAGGACTGCTGATGTCAATCTCTCCTATAAACAAAGAACAAAATAAATATCACAATATGGTGGACCAACCGGTAGAATTCTAGCAAGTGAAGGAGCAGCAATTCCGACAAATCCATCACTAGAACCGGAATTAAGAAGAACAATGCTGGTCACGGACTTCCCAAATATCCACTGCCACACCCCTACCTCTTGTTCAGTGATGTAAACATTGTCCATTTGAACGGATCCAGATGTATAGCACATTGACCCTGCAAACTACAAAAATTATTTACCCAGACAACTTACGGCAGAAAAGAAACAATATGTAGGTCAATAGATAAAGCGATAATAAAACGTAAATAAGTTCTCATTTTGTGAACCAAAGAAGGTAAAATATTCGAGAAAAACAGACGGAGTACTTTGGCATTAGGAGAAACAATAATTTAGACCATATGCAAGCATGCATTGCTCGTATGAAAATCGCAAGCATACACAACAGAAAAATTGAAAATAAAACAGGTCTACCCCGACCACATTAACATCTGTTCTCCACCAAACTGTCTTCTGTACTGAAACCAGAAACCATTTGCAGCCAAAGAACAGGCAGAAATTATAGCATAATTTTGCAAATAGAAATTCAGTTATTGTCATTGTTGGAACGCCATAACTAAACTTCAATACACCCATCAGGGTTATTATCAGGAAAGAACACAAATGCTGACACTGAAGCATCTCCGAGATTCCAACTCTACAAGAAATCACAGTAGGTAGAAGAGGGATACCTGGTCGAGCAATAACCCTCTCCTGTGGCTTCAGCATAATCTGATCATAAATAAACCACATAACTTAGCCTTACATACTAAAGCGACATAATTTAGAAGAAGTAAAGGATGCTAGATTAGATGGATAGTTGGTGACACCTGAACTATCTGAGCTTCTCCACCCAAAATCTGGAAAGGTGTGACAGCATCTTGGGGACTCTGTATGATGCAGCATTATGTTAAACTATGAACCATACGAAACGACAACACATGTAACTTGTAAGCCTACTTACAGTGCTCCCTCCTACCTAAGAACGTAATCTAGACGCTTCTTACTCACATTCAACCAGACGAAGATAAAGACGATGGAGATGTCCATTAGTAATCATCAAATTCATTGGTGGCTAGTATTCAAACTCCTATCCTTCAATAAATTAACACAGAGCGCCAAAGTTGATGCACCACCACTACCAGCACAACCGTTTCCGGGCACGGCGCAATTCATTGGTAGTCAATGTAGTAGCCTAAATATAAGTTGCACTAATGCAAGCTTGGCAATTTATTGTTAATCTGAACAATCCTCACAAATGCTTACACCATACACTACAACTTGACAATTTACAGTTTATTTGCACATGAATCCAGCAGCGTTAAGCAAGAATTTCGCTATCTCCAACATCATTATTATCCAAATATCAGATAAATTAAAGTTCTCATTTTCCCTAAACTAAAACCCTAACTAGCAAAATGATAAACATTAAAAAATCAAATCAGTATAAGAGAGAGAATTTACCTGGTAAACATAAGGCTGGAAAGGAGTGTTGAAGAACGGAGCTGCCATTGCAAATTCCAACTCTACTTCACAACAAATCTCCAAAAATAGTTTTAAAAAAATCGACAAAAACTTTGATGATCGAAAATTTTCACGTCGACCACATCAAATTATGCGATAATCGATAGAATTGGTAATAATGTTGTTTGATTTTTGGTGATCAGATCCGAGGTAAATCGAATTATTGAGTTTCCGCGAAATTTTTAGTGTTGAATTTATTTATTTTGGTGTTTTTTTTATCTTTTTGGGGGAGATCATAAAATTAAAAAGAAAATTCGAGGAGAGAGAAAATTGAAGACTGTGTTTAAGAGAAATGCTCAATTGATCACTCTGATGGCTGAGTATTACGGTTTTACCCCTTGATGAAAGGGTGCAGTTGTCAATTGAAAGGGATGATTTGGGGTTTGGGGGGATGCCACGCTGGAGTAGAAGTCGTAAGTGGTGCTGATGAACTGGCGAAACTTGATTGGTTGAATGTGTTTGACTCTACGTGTCGACTACACCGTACTCCAAAATATGGTTTATACACCCAGGTGCACAATGCTCACTGTGCACCCTCTTTTGCAAAGAACATATAGTTCAAATACAAAAAACATATTGTTCATATTCAAAGAACATATAGCCAATGAACATATAATTCAAATTCATAGAACATATAATTTAAATATTTCACTAGTACATGTACATTGAAATCCTTCTAAATGTTCAACAGGGTGCACAATGAGCACTGTGCACCCGGGTGTATAATCCAAATTGCGGTACTCTTTCTAAACACGGAGATAAAAATGGGCCGGATTGTAGGAATTCGAAAGTGATTCAGCCCGTAAATGTACGGATAGATCTGTCAAAAAAGATCTGTATTTATTTAAAGGATATAGTTACATTTTTTAGACCATATTTATTTAAGAGATACACTTGTCACTTTTAGTAAATTATTAACTTCATCATCTAATTAAATAATCTATCTAATATATCATAAGTCTCCCCACCATATTAAACAAATAATTTCATAACTACATCCCCCACCCTTCTAAAATAACATGGTCCTCACTTGTTTTACTTATTAAAATATCTACATCAATCCCACTTGTTTTATTTCTTTATTTCATTCAATTTTTTATTCTTAATACCCGTGTCAGGCCAAGTGTATCCTTTAAATAAATAGGGAAAAAGTTTTACACATTGAATTAAAAGTTAAGGACTAATTTGGTACTCTCTCCGAATCTAAATGTTTTTCCCATTTAGAATCTTGACATTATTCATAATGGAAGAGAATCTTATGAATTACGTTCAATATATAAGAAAAATATAGTCATGTGGGATATTGTTTGATTCGTCTCAATGAATACTTTAACGATATGAAAATTTTATAATTTTTAATAACACGTAACTATCAATATTAACGACGTAAAATGTGCAGTGGCATGTGTGCCAAACAGAAATGGGAAAAACATTTAGATTCAGAGGGAGTATTATTTTTCAGCTTTCTGTATTTTACAAAACTAAAAACTAAAATATGGAAACCATAAAAGAAGTAGTTTCCAGTTTTCCGTTGTAAGTTTTCAAAATCCACATAATTACTATAAATATGATTATTTTGCGTCATAATTCAATCTAAATCATATACTACCCGATATATATATATATATAGTAATGTTAGCTTTAGGATAGACTTGATCAAAAGGCGGGTTAGCCGGGTTCAGGTCGCGCATCAACCTAAAAGACCTGTCCATTATATCGGGTTGGGCCGATTTTGTGTGACCAAGATCCCTATTTTGGGCCAATAATAGCGGGGTTTTCGGGACATACCAAATTTGTGACTAAAAATGTAATTTTGGGTTGTCCAAAAACAGGCAAAAAAATTAAAATTAAGGTCAAGCCTAAAAATTCTGCCTAAAACCCGCTAATATTCGGGCAGGATCTGGTCAGACCAATGAGATCAAGTTAATCAGGTCTACTTTAGGACAAGGTAGAGTGACAGAAGTGTACAAAAGTACAATAGACGCATCCCTCAAAATATCAATACAAAAATCAGAATTTTATATACAACCAAAAATACACACTATCTAAGGAAGTTGTTTTTTCGGATATCAGATATGTGTGGCCTGTGGGCGAAAAAATAATTTGGGGCCCTATATATTTAAAGGTTTACAATAAAAATAATTTGTAAATTGGGTATGCTTTTTATTAAAAGGGTGATATGATACTACTCTCATACAACTTGTTTTTTTTCCCTCTTTTTTCCATTTATTAACTCTATTAAAAACATACATAATAGTACTTCTATAAGGTTTAAAACATTCGATCTTGTATTATTAAACACGAATTCCAATATATCTCAAACATTAATTATCAAAATAACATCTGAAAATAACAAGTTAACAACGAAATATGTACGGGTCGCAAAGTACGTTGGATGAAAGAAATGTATTGGAAAAATAATTACTCCGCATGTTCGTATTGTACAAGAGTTTTAGCAAGTGTATGCAAATTTTCGAGCTATGTGTTAAATTAATTTGATAAAATATACTATGACTAAAAATTCAATTCTTTTTTCTAAATCCTAAAATTAAAATATTAAATAAACAAAAGAAGAAAAAAAGTTAGTAGGACTGGAAAAGTCGTTGTGCATGAAAAATGACTGACTTTATTTTGGTGTATTATGTTTGATACAAATTGAGAAATAAAAATAGCAGGTATAAACGTGAAAGAAATTAATAAACTTTAGGAAAAAAAAGTAACGATTGCGGAATCGAACCCGCGCATATTCCATCTTTGCAGTGAGTTACTTCTATGCGCATTAACCAGTGAATCAAATTTTGGCATTTGTTAATATGTTCAATAAGAATTAAATGACATGTTATCTGGTAGATTGCGTTGATTTCAGGCCTTTTCCCTTGGGCCCAGGGCGAGTGCCCCTTATGCCCTGCCCAAGGGCCGGGCCTGTAATGAATATTGGTGTATCTCTATTATATAAGCCAACAGCTGGGGTTAATTTGGTAAATACACTTTTGGTGTCCCCAATTAAAAAGACTAAATTACCCTCAATTCTTCCACATTATGCGTAAATCTCTCTTCCAAATACGCAAATTACATATTAATATATTATTGTTATTCCACATTATGCGTAAATCTCTCTCCCAAAAACGAAAAACTGCTTTCAGATCTCTCTCCAAAATTGATTATAAAAAAAATTCTGGTTGATTATAAAAAATTTCTGGTTGATTATAAAAAATTTCGATCGATTTATTCAAATAATTAAAGGGGATTCATTTTGCAAGTCCAAAACCGCATCTCCATTTAGTTATTGTTAATTCAGCTTTTCTAATTCAAAAAAGGAATTGGGTATTTCCATTGATATCTTCCACAGCCATATAATTCGAGCTCTATGCTTCACCAAAAATACCCACAAGCATTACCAATTAACTATCCAGAAATTTATAAACCCAAATCATCTTACTATTTTCGCCTATTTTCTCTCTCCTCTGTTTAACCACCGCGGCACCACCCTTCTGGCCGCCGCCTCCACTTCCAGCCACCACCGTTCTGACCTTCAAACCGGCATCACCTTATTTTCAGTCGCCGGAGTCCACCCTGCTGCACCGCGTGCCGTCAATATTACGGAGCTGCTGCGCCTGCTTCAATTCCTCTTTATCCTTCGCTACTACTCATATTGCTATTACCCTTTGAATTAATTAATGTTGGATTGGTAAACAAAGTCAATTGAATTCTAATAGAGTGGGCCATTGGTTTTATCCAAGTGGGCTTGGTCAGAATCTTTTCTTATTTGTTTTCTATGTTTGAACAACACCTCCAGTTTTGTTTGAGAGTTAGATATTTCATTCCTGTTTTCCTTTGTTTTGTTGGTAATGAATGTAAAATTAAACATTTATTATTGCTACATGTAACATACTAACATATGGTAAAGTAATTTAGTGCAGTACAAGTTTATGATGATTTGGTGCACAATTTTTACAAGTTTTTGTTAGGGTACAATTTCTGCCTAGAGCTTATGTTGATATTACAAGTAAAATATACAGGGATATATCAAGATATTTTTTCCGCTATTTCTTGGGAATAATGAGTAATGACGTTTGGGTTTGTTCTCAATCAACTGTGACAGTAGTAATGTGCTTGCTTTTCCTGTCTAATGACGATTTAGTACATTTATTTCCTTAATGTCTATTGGCAGAGGATAGACAGTGTTAGCGTTAATATACTATTGGTAGCGAATTAAGGGCATGGGAATGTTTTGGTTAGGCAAATTGATAGGGAAAATGTTTGGTTGACTCTAAGGGTTGGCAACCCCTAAGATACATATAACATAAAATAATATATATGCATAATTAATTGAAGAGAGAGTGTTGTATGTAAAGTTTCAATGCATTTGTAACCAATTAAAATTCAATATTGAAAGGGTTACCAACCCTTAGGGTCACTCTATCATTGTCTGATTGACAGGAAACTTTGAGAATGATTGAAACCGTAGATGCATATTGTTGTCAGAAATAAGCTTATTTCAAGTATAGCTCACGAATAAATTACATATATAGTCAATTCCTTACTTTTTGGCTTATGATGGATAAGTGCCAACTATCGGAATATGCATCGATGATGACTAAATGGTCGTTTATTATCAAGTTGCCCTTAGCTATTTAGCCAGGTTGTGGTTGTGGTTGTGGCATGTGGGTATAGTTGGGCCATAAAATTAAGGAAGGTTGAAGCCGCAGGGAAGAGTTAAGGACTTGAGTTAAGGACTTGAGCCGATGACGGGAATTGAATGAAGATACACAATCATAGTGTGATTATCACGAGTAAATAGGATTTCTATGCTTTTGATAAGGACGGAGCCGCTAGGCAACTCACATCAGTACAAGGCTAGCCGATCACAAAATCGGATATTAATTAATTACTACTACTTGATTAGAATACTACTCTTCATCTAAGTAAACACTAAATAGGGGATCTCTATTATATAAGTGAAGAGATGATGTTGTTTTAGTAAAATCACTTTTGGAGTCCCCCTTTGTCATATTCTTCACTTATATAATGGAGATTATGTATTTTTCCCTTTCAAAATTCTTTTAAGATAAAATAAAAGAATTATGAAATTTTTGTGTTATTTGTTAATATTGATGATATGATCTTGATTTTACATTATGTTTGCTTAGGGTGATCAATTTTTATTTTTTATTTTTATATTCGCACGCATCGCGTGCATATAAGACTAGTTGCGTATACGCCAGCCAGAAAAGTACTCCATATTTAATAGTGAGTTGATTTTACAAACTGTAAGACATTATAAATAGAGAAGTGATGAATGGAAATTGAAAAGCCATCAAACAAATAGTTTAAGTACCTCTCAAAAGCAAAATTAAGCTAATTATAAGAGATTAAGCGGTTGTTTGATTATCAAGATGACTTTCCCAAAAAATATGAAGCCAATGTTATTTGTGCTACTGCTCGTTATCATGGCATCTAGTAATTATCATGCCTTATCGATCCCTTCCTTTAATTAATTTAACTAGTTTTTGGGCCCGGGCGATGCCTCGGGTTACTACATTAAAATATTTGCATTTACAGAGTACTTATTAATTTTTATTTTCACAATGATGACATGAAACATACCATGTCTTAATGGTAAAAGCTTTATTGTTTAAACACAAGGTTGGAGGTTCAAGCCTTATGCAAATCATATTTGAAAATTTTTTATGTATGTGAAGACCACTTGGAATGAATGATTCATAGGCAGAGCGCCACGTGTCACATAAACATCTTTAGAAACGCCTTTTAATATATAGTATAGATTGCTAGATATATATAGCTAATTATATTTGTTAGTATAGCTAATTATATTTGTTAGTAGTAGCTAGGGGTGTTAATAAGCTGAGCCGAATATGTAAAGGCTCAGCTCGAGCTCGAAGTTCGTTGAGCTTGGGAAATTAAGCCCAAGCTCGAGCTCGAAACATTAAAACCGAATGAGTTCAGTTCAGCTTGAACCTCGATAGGCTCGGTTGAGGCTCAATAGACTTGTTTGAGGTTTGATCATCAAATGTTTAATTAAGAAACATGCTAATCAAATTTTCCATGTTTTATATCTTAAAAATAGATATCCATTAAAAGATAATTTATGCAAAAAATAATTTTATAAAAAACATATGTATTATAAAGAACTTGAGCTTGTTCACGAGCGATTGAGGTGAGCCATTAATAGCTTAGGCTTGGCTCCTTAAGATCTCAAGCCGAATCATAATTCGACTCGAGCTTTGACCGAGCTTTATCTGAGCCGAGCATCAAATCGTCCGCGAGCATGCTCGGCTTGTTAACACCCTATAGTAGTAGTACTAATGAAGTTTTGACCTATTAGTTAAGTTTAAATGCATGTATACGATGTCTCAAGTTAGAATCACTTATCCCCGGCCATCCCCATTTGTATTTTTTAATTTCTTTGTGACTCATCCGCACTAAAAAAAAATAAAAAAATTTATAATTAATGAGGTAATTTCAAATTTGCAGATTTTGCATCAGGGGAGCAGCATTGGTGCACCATGCAAGGTTACCCATGTGGTAAAGGTTTAAGTCCATGTTGCGGCGAAATGTTTTGTAATGCGGCAGTTATTGGTACTTGTTGTACTCGTGGTTTTATATGGCATTCATGCGGTCACTAGTCAATGAATCAAACTTATGGCTAGATGGATGAATGAAGGTGGTGTGTGTTTGTATTGATTTCTTGTTTTTCTGATGCTTTCTTGTATTATTGTCATTCGTTAATAACGTACGTACCCTATGTGTGTACTCGTATCATGTATTTCTGTTTCTTATCAATGGTAATGTTTGTACAACCCATGACACAATGGGCCTTTCTTTTGAACTCATTTCTGAATTTATGTTCTATATCATTCTCCCATCAGAAGTACTAATTATTAAATACGGAGTAACAAAAGGCCAATAATTGTTGATTAATTCCGTCGTGAACCCGTCATAAAAGGGGGTCGTCGTTAATGGTAAATCCCGTCGTTAACCCGTCGTAAAAGACATTTGCGACGGTTGTTCCCGTCTTTGTTAGGTTGTTATCCCCGTCCCAAAAGCCCTTTTGCGACGGAATTTTTACCCGTCGTTATTAGGTTGTCATAAAAGATACAAATTTTTGTAGTGTGTATAGACTATAGTGATTACAAAAGGGACCCGCTCACATAAAAAATGAACCTTGTGAGCAGTTAGCCCACCATTGGTACAACAATGACATAAGCAGTTGTTAAGACCTTGTACCTATTTTGGGCTACGTAGCTCAAAAAGAATATAGCTCAAATAAATAAATTATTTAAATTAAATATTATATGAAGCTACGTATTGTAACCCACCAATTAATGTGATAATTTGTAATTTTAATCAATTGTAGTTAAAAATTTGATGTGGCAAACTTCGCCACAACATCTTGTAGCTCATCATTGGAGTTGCTATTATACCTTCCCAAACTTGATGGTATTGATAAAGATGGATGTGGGTCGGGACGGGTTGCATGTTGAGCTTATGTGTCTTGGGCCTAGATGGGTCCGACCCCATGTCAAACACACTTGTTTAATGTTGGGCGAAGCTGAAAATTTCATAAAGGCATCACAAGCACGACCCAATTAAGCCCATGTGCCCTCGTGCTAAGTCGGACTTGTACCTTCGCCCCCAAGCCTAATTTCACTTGATTTAACGTATTTTGTCGTGATGAATCATGTCGTTCCAAAAAAATAAAAGTAATAAAATAAAGAGTAGACAATTATGAAGAAAAACAAGAGAATTGAAGGAAGATGCTACGGAGTATATGAATTATTGGTGTATACGCCAGCTATACAAGTACTCCATATTTAATTTTAGTTCAAATCATATGAAGTCAGTCGATTAATTTTTAAAGACATTTGGAGCAGAGTCTTTCTATATGCTTTATATAAATAATTACCTTTTAAGTTTATAAATCATTGGTATTACAACCGATTGATCAATTCCGTCCAAAAAAACCCCGCATCCAGCAATTAGAATGGAATCTGCATACCAATAATATCATGGCCTAGTGGTTAAGACTGGAAAAAAAAAATGTCATCTGCATGTTTTATATGCTGTATGGTTTTTGATTTTTTTCTCAATTCATTCGACAATTGTTAATTGATCAAATTTTGACTGTTAATCCTTCTTCTCTATCTGTTCTTCCTATTTTGATTTTTTTTTATTATTATTTTATGTCTAACAAGAAGATGTCAAGATACAAGAACAAAAAGAGACGAGAGAGTAATATTTTAAAAAACATCTCTAGGTTTTGTCTTAAAAAACAATTCAACATAAGTATTTTCATTAATTATATTCCATCTCAATAGGTGATCCCATGTTTTCCCATCGAGTAAATCCGGTGTATACGCCAGCTAGACAAGTAAACAAGATGCTATACGGAGTATGAATCATTGGTGTATACGCCAGCTAGACAAGTTCAATTTTTAAAGACATTTTTTTTAGTCTTTCTATGTGCTTTAAGGAAAAAGGAAAAAGATATACATAATTTATTTTATTTTTTTAATAGGTAAGAGAAGAAGGGACCCTAACTGAATCAGCACCTAGCACAGGTTAATCAGCTCAGTTCCGCAGGTCATCGCTTGAGCCACTCCCAAGCATTTCGCAATTGATGGGGCTCGAACTTGTGACCTCCAAGTCACAAGGTGAGTTCCCCACCAACTCCACCAACTTATGTTGGTTAAAAGATATACATAATTACTCCGGACCTTTTAAGTTAAGTTATTGGTATTACTTTCCATAAAAAAAAATGGTATTACTTCCTCCGTTCCTTAATATTCGGTCCGGTTTGACTTATTAAGGCAATTTAATTTGACTTATTAATTTATTAGGTGGTAGTTGATAATGATGCATTTTTTTAATATACTTAGTGGGAAATTTGTCAAATAAAGGAGTGGGGGTGAGGGTGGGGGTGGATGAAATTCTGTAATATTTTCTTAGAAAGTAGGAATATATGTGAGTTCAAAGTAAATAAAAAAATGATATAATATTAGTAAAAGTATGTCATTTATAAAAACGGAACGAGTATTAAGGAACTACGTACTCTACAAAACAAAAGTGTGTCGAGTATTAAGGAACGGAGGGAGTAATACAAAATGATCGATTCTGTCCAAAAAAAATTCCCGTATGCGACAATTAGAATTGGATATGCATGATTTATGCTCCCGTATGTTGATTTTTTATCAATTCATTCGGCAGTTGTTAATTGATCAAACTTTAACTATATTAACCCCTTCGTCTCTATTTGTTCCTTCTACTTTGACTTTTTGTCCAATAAAAAAATGTCAAAATACATGAACAAACGGAGACGGGAGAGTAATAAAAAAAACGGATATTTCATGAAATACCCACGAGTTTTACCATTATTCACCAAACGCCCATCAAGTTTCAACAATTCATAAAATACCCCTCACAAATGACTTAATACCCCAAGTACCCCTTTATGACGTCATCATCCCTAATTAACTCAATTAACATCTAATTAACCCACCCATTTACCCAATTTTTCATAATTGACCCATTTTTTTTCCTTTTCCTTTTACTTTTTTGCTTCTTCCTTGACCCTTCCTCTCCCCTTCCTTCTTCCCTTTCTGCCATTGAAGCCACCACCACCACCTCCTAAAGTCGTTGCCTCCTCCACCAACGAAACTCGCCTTCTCTTCGCCCAGATTTGAACCGCAACCCCCTCGCCTTCTTCGCCAGAAATTTCTGTTACCATAGATTGACGACGAGTGTGGCGGCGGCGTTTGAGCAAAGTAAGGCGAGCGAAGGTGAACCATGAGGAGCGAGATCTGACAGGAGGAGGCGCGGCATTTGAGAAGAATACAAAGAGCGGAGGTGCAGCATGAGGAGCGGGATCTGACGGAGGAGAGGCGGCGGAGGAGGCACTGCAAGATCTGAAGGAAGGAGGCACAACGGCGTCGATTGGGAATATAATGGAGGAGATTTGGAGAGTCGATCGGTGATGGTGAGTTGAGAAAGAGGTGGTGGGTTGTAGGGGAGGTGAGAAGGAGACAAAAATGGCTGTGAGCAAGGGGGGCAGCCATGGCTCCCTCGCCGGAATCCTTGAGGGGGGGTGGGTTAATGGAAAAAGGAAGGGGAGAGAGAGAAAATAAGAAATAGGTGGGTTAATGGGTGGGTTAATGGGTTAATGGGGGATTAGGGGTAATTAGGGATTAGGGGGGTTAATTAAGGATTAGGTGGATAATTAGATCGTAATTGGTTGATTATGAAGATGATGACGTCATAAAGGGGTACTTGGGCTATTAAGTCATTTGTGAGGGGTATTTTATGAATTGTTGAAACTTGATGGGCGTTTGGTGAATAATGGTAAAACTCGGGGGTATTTCATGAAATATCCGTAAAAAAAATGTATCTAGATTGCGTCTTAAAAAACAGTTCAATATAAGTATTTTCATTAATTATATTTCATCTCACTAGGTGATCCCATGATTCCATGATCCCATCTGGTAAATCCGTAAAAAAAATTGTAATAAAATATTCCATTGACAATCAAATTAAAAAAATAACCCAGATTTAGATGAGGATTAATTAGCACATCTAGCTTGCATACACAATGTATATTCCCTATTTTTTAATTTCAACGAATTTCATTATCAAGAGTATTAAAGGGTAGGGGACTAGGGGCGAGCACGACAGATCCCTATTAAAATTTCAACAGGTTTCTGAAAATAAGAATCGGAAAAGGTTGTAAAACTTGCAACAGGTTTCGGATTAAAGTATCATGTTACGTTATAGATTTAAATAAATTGATGTCATTTTTTTTTACGGAGTAAAAAAAACTAATTATAATTTTGTATGTAGTTTGGGTTTAAATTGTTATTCTGTTATTTATATATTTTTTAAAACGAACTTGAATTGTTTTATGTTTTGGGGACAATCTACTATTTTTATTTGGTTCCGGTTCAAGATTTCAGGTACTCACTATTATAATCGGTGTTTACAGGGAACCCCGCTCCCAAAAAAAAAGAGAGAGAGAGAGATAGATGGAACCGAAGCCTGTTGCAACACGTTCTCAATTTTGTTACAGAACCGTAGGTTTCTTACAGATTTTGATTCCGATTCAGGTGTACCCTGATTATTTGCTCACCCCCTACTAGGGGCACCTAAAAGTCAAATACCTTAAGTGCTGATATTTTTTTTTTTAATAAAATAGAGATATGCTTACTATTTCATTGCACCAATAAAATTCATTACCAAGTTCCTTCTCGATTATCAATTTTATTAAAATTTTAATTTAGAAAAATGTGGACATCAACTTCTAGCTAGCTCCCTCTCTCATTCATTTAAAAAAAATTCCACTAATTCTTATCGCATCTACTTTTTCAATAAAATAACAATGGATATCAAACAAGCACTTATCAACTAAAACTTTATGCAAAAAGTAAATGTAACGCGTAATTTGGAAAGGAGGGAGTACAAAAGTACAAGAGGCGTGCCTCTCAAAATATCAATACAAACAATATTCAGAGTTTATATACAACGAAAAATATACACACTGTCTAAATTAGATTCTAATCCATAGGAACTTGAAAGTATAAACTTTCTTCAAAAGGAAACTCACTAATTCGTTCACTATTGTTCATATCGGTTGTATAATACGCAGCAACTTAGTTAATACTCTAGCTTCAACATCAACATAATGCTACAGAAGACATTATCAACGTAGTTCTAAATATTATGTAGGAAAAATTGATATTGACAGTTCTAATTATGGCCACTTTACTTTAAAGGTCTCAACTTTTGATTATTCTAGAATTGTCGTAACTTTAAGGTGTGTTTTGCCAGAATGGTCCTTTAGTTTATTAAACTGTTAATATATTATTCCATTACTTCATTTAATTAAAAAATATGATTATTGCATGAGAGATACGAGTCTTAATCAAGTTACTTAGCACTTAATTTTAATTAAGGGACCATTTTTGGAAATGACTCTCTATAGTTGGGACCACTCTGAGATAATCAAAAGTTAAAACCTTTTAAAGTAAATCGGTCATAGTTGAAACAGATAATATCAATTATCGAACATAATTGGGACTATAATATCAATTATACTTCTGATCTCAGTCTTTTTTTTATATAAAAAAAGAGTAGCAAATGACGAAGAAAAAACAAGAAAAGGAAGGTGCATGGTATATAAATATTGGTGTATTACGTACGGAGTATACGCTAGCTAGAAAAGTACTCCATATTTAATACGGAGTAGTAATGAGTTGATTTTACACATTGTAAGACATTATAAATAGAGAAGTGATGAATGATAATTGAAACGCAATCAAACAAATCGTTAAGTACCTCTCAAAGCAAAATTAAGCTAATTATAAGAGATTAAGTGGTGATTTGATTATCAAGATGGCTTTCCCAAAAAATATGAAGCCACTAATATTTGTGATACTGCTCGTTCTCATGGCATCTAGTAATTATCATACCTTATCGTCCCTTAATTAATTTAATTGCTAGATACATATAGCTAATTAATTATATTTGTTAGTATAGCTAATTATATTTGTTAGTAGTATCCAGGGGTGTTAACGAGCTGAGCAATGACCGAATCTGTAAAGGATCGGCTTGAGCTCGAAGCTCGTTGAGCTTGGGAAATTAAGCCCAAGCTCGAGCTCGAAACATTAAAATCGATTGAGCTCGGTTCGGCTTGAACCTCGATAGGCTCGGTTAAGGCTTAGTAGACGCGTATGCCTGATATGAAGTTTGATCATCAAATGTATAATTAAGAAACATGCATGCTAATCAGATTTTCCATGTCTTATATCTTAAAAATAGATATCCATTAAAAATTAATTTATGCAAAATTAATTTTATAAAAAAAATCTATGTATTATAATAAAGAACTCGAGCTTGTTCACGAGCTTTCAAGGCGAGCTATTGATAGCTTAGGCTTGACTCATTAAGATCTCAAGCCGAACCATAGTTCAACTCGAGCTTTGACCGAGCTTTATCCTAGCCGAGCATCGAGTTGTTCGCAAATAGGCTCGACTCATTCACACCCCATAGTAGTACCAATTCAATGAGGTCTTGGCCAGGGACGAAGCTACGTTTGGGACCCAAGGGGGCAACGACCCCTGTCAAAATCCTGCAAGTTAATATATAGTATCAATAATAGTTACTATGATCATGGAATTAAGCTGTGTTGAGATGGCTGAGTAAGGGTGGTAGAAGCCAAATAACCTGGTTTGACTCCCTATATTACCAAAATTGACTGTTTGCTTTTTTTTTTTCTCCTTTCGTTTGCTACGACTCACTTTATTACCAAAATTATGGTTTTAAATTTGGCCCATGTAGAGATGGATTTCTGATTCCGTCCCTAATTCTTGGCCCTATTAGTTAAGTTTAAATGCATGAATACGATATCCCCAGGTTAGAATCTCCCATCCCCATGACCCATCCCCATCCCCATTTGTAATTTCTATTTTCTTTGTGGCTCATTGCACCAAAATGAAATTTATGAGGTTATTTCAAATTTGCAGATTTTGCTTCAGGGCAGGAGCAGTGGTGCACCTTACAAGGTTACCCATGTGGTCTGGGTTTAGATCCATGTTGCGGCGAAATGTTTTGTAGTGCGGCAATTAGTGGTACTTGTTGTACTTTTGGTTTTGTATGGCATTCATGCGGTCACTAGTCAATGAATCAAACTAATGGCTAGATGGATGAATGAAAGTGTTGTGTGTTTGTATTGCTTTCTTGTTTTTCTTATGCTTTCTTGTATTATTGTCATTCATTAATAGCGTATATACGCTATGTGTGTACTCGAGTCCGGATCTTCTGCAGGTAGAGTTTTATCTAAACCATACATTTTAAAATCAATGGCTCATATTGATTAGAAAAAATAGGGGAATTTTTGGAAAGATAATATTTAAACCATTGATTTTTCATTCAATGGTTGATATGCTCAAACTCTATCTTGAAGAGTTATTTTAGAACTCTAGAGGATTGTTTCTTGCCGATGCTAATGTTTTGTACAACTCGTGACACCATGGGCCTTTCTTTTGAACTCATTTCTGTATTTGTGTTCTATATCATTCTTCCATCAGAAACTACAAATTATATATTGCCTCCGTATTTTTAAAAAGTGATACACTTGGACCGGCACATAGTTTTAGGAAAGGGAGTAGAATTATTAAAATAAGATGAAAGTGGGGTAGTGGGTGAATTATTTATTATACGAAGTAGTAAAAAGATGATGTAAATAAGTGTCGGGACCACAAGAAAGAGAGAAATATTAATATTCTAAATTAGGTCCCGTGCACGCACGGTTATTTGAAAATTATTAATTGACCATCTTTTTTAACTGAAATATTTATCCCTTAAATCTATTGCATAATTAATAAATCTCGAACATACTCATTTTATCATATAATATACAATTTTCGATCTATTACGTATTATATATTTTATATGTTTAATATGATGATTTGACCAAATTAAATATTTGATATGCTTAATATGAACAAAATATTGAGTAAGAATGTTTTTTATTATTGAAATGACTATCTGACTAAATATTACCAAAATTGTCTAATAATGTCATATTTAATAATCCTATATTTTTTTTTCTATTTATAAACATTTATACAAAAGGAGAGAAAACAAAAATAGAATAAAGTAAATATTTTTTTAGGAAGGGGTTTTTGGAGGGAAAAAGCGAACCAGAAATTGACACGTGTAATTCCTGGTGTCTCTTTTAGTATATAGTAATAGATTGGAAGCGGGGATCAAAACATATCAAAAAAGAAAAGTGTATCTCTTTTTAAAATACGACCGTTTAAGAAAAAAAGTATCTTTTTTTAAAAAATACGGAGGGAGTACGAAGTACTATATAAACTATTTATAGGAAAAATTACTTTTAATAATCCAACATTTAAGCCATTTGCCAAAATTAATCCAACCTTTTGATTATTTTTTATTAATCCAAGCTTTATACCCCTTTAACTTTTGTTGCACCTTACCGGTTACCAATAAGGTTTAGCCGGTCATAAACGATAATGTGGCATTGTACCGTTAAAACCTTATGTGGGTCCCATTTATTCTTTAAAAAACCCCACTTATTGTCATCTCTTTCCCCTTATTTCCCCTGCTCTATCTCCTTCAACCCCTTTATCATCTTCGTTCGTCCAACCCACCATGAAAGCTCAAACTTCTTCTTCATCCATGCCACTCTCACAGTTACCACCATTATCACCCCTCAATTCAACCTCCGATCTCGACTTCCCCACCTTTTTCTCCACTTAAATGTTGTCCTCATCTCCCATAAATCCCCCAAATCCGCCATTAACAACAACAACAACAACAAACAATAATGTCTTTCTCCCCCATTATCTATCTTCGTATTTCTGGGTGAGATTAGCGAGCATTTCGTCGGCGGATTTCTGGTCGAAATCGTCGACATAGAAATTGTCAACTATGGCGCCATTATCGTTAACTATCCCCGTCCTCTCAAGCACCAAAAACGGCAGTAATGGTGGCGGCGGAGTGGTAGCATTGAGAGGAAAAGGGGAGGGAGAGAAGGAAGAGAAGAGGAAGAAGAGAGAGATGCAGAGGAAAGAGAAAACAGTGATTTTGATGAAGGTTGGAGCTTTGAGGTGCTCCATGGCAGTGGTGAGAGGAGTAATGAAGAAGACGTTTTTAGGAAGGTCATATGAAAGTTTTTGACCGGTTTAGGTGGTTTCCAATTTTTTGGATCAATAAAAATTAAAGGGTATAAAGCTTGGATTAATAAAAAATAATTAAAAGGTTGGATTAATTTTGACAAATGGCTTAAAGGTTGGATTATTAAAAGTAATTTTTCCTATAAACTATAGTGAACTTCAGCATATAATGGAAAAAAATTGTTAACAAACAGTGAAGATATATACGGAGTTCTACATATTAATGGAAAGTCGAACAAAATTAAAAATTTATTTTGACCTAGAATTTTATTTTTGTTGATTATAAATACATCAACAACGATAGTCTTATCGACGGTTTTTTTTTTGGTGAAGAACTTATGGCTCTTGTTCCTAGGCTGTGTAAGGGTTGTTGATAATTCTTACCCCGTAAGAACTTTGATGTTGAGCAACCATTGTAAAGTTTGTAATGATATAAATCTTGGAATAATTTCATAATGATAATAAATCTTGGAAAATAACGTGTAGCATGCGTACCACGAACATCATATATGGGTGTATAGGATCTAAATTGTGGATCAAGTCTACCCGTTACACAGCTTTTTCTTAGCTATGCAGCAATAAATTATTGGCATTTCTTAGTTAAGTTCTTAATGTCTAAACTTAACCGAACTTATTTTATCTGAAATAAGTCGAACATAACAGAATTTAAGTCCATCAAATGTGGGCTATGGTCCAGCTTCTATAATTGCTAAGGATACATGGTAGTTGAGGAAGTAAACGGTTACCAAACTATGAATAACAGCAGAAATGCAATCACAAATTCACAATAACTAGTCCTCAATGTTGTAGAGTCATGCTTATAATCTCAAATACAATGTACATAATATTGCACTAGGTATTACGTAAATCTCAATTGCAGTACGTATTACTATATTCTTATAACAAAAATTGCTTCAATAATGGTCTTTTTATTGGTGTGTTATACCTTGCCAAACTGTGTTGATAAAGATGGATGTGGGTCAGGACGGGCTGCACGTTGAGCTTATGTCTCTTGGGCCTAGATGGGTCCGACCCATGTCAAACACAAGCACGACCCAATTAAGTCGACATGCCCTCGTGCTAAGTCGGACTTGTACCTTCGTCCCTAGGCCTAATTTCACTTAATTTAACGTGTTTTGTCGTGATGGATCGTGTCGTATCCAAAAAAAAATTAATAAAAAAAGAAGTAAAACAAGAGAATTGAAGGAAGATGCTATATGAATTATTGGTGTATACGCCAGCTAGACAACTACTCCGTATTTAATTTTAGTTCAAATCATATGAAGTCAGTCGATAACTTTTTAAAGACATTTTGAGCAAAGTCTTTCTATATGCTTTACATAAATAATTACTCAGTTTTTGGGTTCGGGCGATGCCCGGGTTACTACATTAATAACATTCACTTTTAGTTATATGTGTTTTTTTTCAAATAATAACATGAAACATGTAATAGCTTAGTGGTAAAAGACTTTATTGTTTATACTCCAGGTCAAGGGTTCAAACCTTAGCAAACTATATTTGATTTTCTTAAATGTATATAAAGATTACATGGAGCGAACTACCCATAAGCAGAGTGCCATGTGTCACGTATACTTTCTCATAAACGCCTTTTAATATATAGTATAGATTGTTGGTATTACAACCGATTGATCGATTTCGTTTGGTTTTTGATTTTTTATCAATTCATTCGACAATTGTTAATTGATCAAATTTTAACTATTAATCCCTTCATCTTTATGTGTTCTTCCTATTTTAATCTTTTTTTTTTGTCTAACAAGAAGTTGTCAAGATACATGAAAAAAAGAGACGAGAAAGTAATATTAAAATAATATCTCTAGGTTTTGTCTTAAAAACAGTTCAACATAAGTATTTTCATTAATTATATTCTATCTCAATAGGTGATCCCATGCTCCCATCGAGTAAATCCGGTAAAAAAAATTGTACTAAATATGACATTGACAATGAAATTAAAAAATAACCTAGATTTAGATGAGGATTAGCACATCTAGCTTGCATACACACAATAAATATTCGTTGTTTTTTTTTATTTCAACGAATTTCATTATCAAGGGTATCAAGGGATAGTGTGAGCACAACAGGTACCATGTCAAATTTTCAGGAACCAATACCTATTTCAATAGGTTTCTGAAAATGGGAACTTGAACATGTTGCAACAAGTTCTTGAAAATGAGAACCGAAACTTGTTGCAAAACCTGCAACAGGTTCCGGTTTAGAGTATCATATTATGTCATAGATTTAAATAAATCGCTGTCATTTTTATCAAAAAAAAATCTAATTTATAATTTGAGCTATGATAGTTTTGTAGTTCGGGATTAAATTGTAATTTTGTTATTTATATTTTCCAAAAACGAGCTTGAATTGTTTTATGTTTTGGGCTAATCTACCATTTTTATTTGGTTTCGGTTCAAGATTCAAGGTACTCGATGTTAGAATCGATGTTTACACGGTACCCTTTCCAAAAAAAAAAATGAAACTGGAACCGTAACACGTTGCAACATATTTTCAATTTGGTTACTAAAAACTGCAGGTTTCTTACAAGTCGATTCTGATTCAAGGTACCTTGATTTTTTGCTTACCCCTACAAAGAGACACCGAAAAGTCAAATATCTCAATCCTTAAATGTTTCTTTATAGAATAGAGATAGGCTCATTAGCAACTTCCTTCTCCTATTATCAATTTTATTAAATTTTTATTTTAGAAAACTTGGACATCAATTTCTAGCTCTTGTAATTGGTTAGGATAATAGAGAGTTGACTTTACACTAATGTAATTAGACATTATAAATAGAGAAGTTGTGAATGAAAAGCAATCAAACAATTTTTTTTCAAGTACCTCTCCAAGCAAAATTAAGCTAATTATAAGAGATTAAAAGAGATTAAGTGGTTGTTTGATTATCGATCAAAATGACTTTCCCAAAAAATGTGAAGCCACTAATTTTTGTGCTTCTGCTCGTTTTCATGGCATCTAGTAATTATCATACCTTATCTATCCCTTTCTTAATTAATTTAATTTAATTAGCTATATATATATATATAACTAATTATATTTGTTAGTAGTAATATTGATTAAGTGATTTCAAACTTGCAGATTTTGCATCAGGGCAGCAGTGGTGCACCTTACAAGGTTATCCATGTGGTCAAGGTTTAGACCCGTGTTGTGACGGACTATGGTGTAATGCGGCAGTTATTGGTACTTGTTGTGGTGGTAGTGCGATGTGGTGGCCGTTATGCGATCGCTAATTAGTGAATCAAATGATAAATGGATGGTGTTGTATGTTGTATCGATTTCTTGTTTTTCTTATGTTTTGTTGTATTATTGTCATCTGATAAACACGTACATTATGTGTGTATTTGTACGTGTTTCTATTTCTTGTTCGTTATCGATGTTAAGAGTGATGGGTTGTTGATCATATATTGGTAATAATGTTTGTACTACCCATGGTCCCAAGGGCCTTTCTTTTGAACTCATTTACGAATTTATGTTTGTATATATATCATCATCCCATTATAGCTATCAATAAAATAATTTATACGTTCTTAAATGTTAGTTGACTTTTTTTAAGTCTAAACTCAATACAGAAACCATATTACTCCGTACAGTTGCTAACTTGCTATCGTGGAAAAACATTGTAATGTAGGCTCCGTTTGGTAGGGCGTAAAACGTTTTCATGAAAAACGATTTTCCCCTTTTTAATCATTTTACGTTGTTTGGTTGGGTGAGGGATGTAAAACAATTTTACATGACTCCCTCAAAGGTGTAAAACCCTTTTCCATTTGAAAGGGAGGGAAACTACTTTTCCTTTTTTCCTCCTTACCTCCTCTTCTTTTATAGGAAATAGCTTTTATATTATTATTTCAATATTTACTCTAACTGAATTCTGTTATCAGTTAGTTAGAAGTCCTCTACTGACTAGTATTTATACCCTCTTGTATTGCTTGAAACTTAAGCAATTCTTTCGGTTCAATCTTAATGTGAAATTCTCTCTGCTTTGCTTCCCTAAATTCTTCCAGTTTCTTCATGGTATCAGAGCTTAATCTCTGTTAAGAGGTTGAGGTTTCTCTAAAATTCGAGAATTGTATTCGTTGATCCTGATTTCTTAAACTGAAAGTGTTTGATATTAGAGAATTGCTGAATTTCTGTTGCGAAATTTCTTGCGATTGCGAAATTTCTTGCACAAAAATTGATTGAAAGGATTATTGCTGGTGTTGATTACTGCAAATGGCGATTGAAAACAATGACAGTGATGGTTCTCAAACAAATTCTGGAGGTAACAGCAACAATTTTGATCCTTATTTCATAGCTAATTCAGATAATCCTACTTCTACTTTAGTTGCAATTCCATTTTCTGGTGTGAATTTTGTTCGCTGGAGTAGAAATGTTAAGAGAGCTTTGATTGCGAAGAATAAGGAAGGTTTTATAAATGGTGAATTGACTAAACCTGCTGTTAATCATAAGGATTACTTGAAGTGGAAACGAGCTGACTTCATGGTTGTAAGCTGGATTCTGAGTTCTATGAATCATGATCTAGCTGATGATTTTGGCTATATTGATAATGCTGCTGAATTATGGCAAGAATTAACTGAAAGATTTGGACAATCTAATGGTCCATTAATCTATCAGCTAAAGAAGGAAATAGAGAATTTAACTCAAGAAAATATGACTATAGTGTCATATTACAGTAAGTTGAAGAAGTTGTGGGATGAAATGCAAACTTTGAGAGCTTTTCCTACTTGTACTTGTGGTGCAATGCTGGCTTGTAATTGTCAGTTCTTGAAGAAGATGGCTGAATTTGAAGAGGAAGACAAAATGATGAAGTTTCTACTTGGCTTGAATGGAGGTTTTGATAGCACAATCACCAATGTCTTGGCTATGGATCCTATGCCAAATCTGAATAGAGTTTTTTCAATTACTCAACAAATTGAAAAACAGAAGGAAGTGAGCAATGCTGTTGCTGAGTACAACACCATGAGCAGTAGTGCTATGGCAGCACAATCTTACAAAGGAAGCCAAGTTCAGAAATATACTGGAAATCATGGAAAGAAAGACTGGAAAGATCTGAAGAAAGAAAAACTGAACAAAACTTGCTCTTATTGTAAGGGGAAGGGACACACCATAGAACAATGTTTCAAGATAATTGGCTATCCTGATTGGTACAATTCTATCAAGGCTGCTAAAGGTAGTGGTTCAAATGGCACCAGATTTGCTGCTCATGTTAATTCTGCAAATGATGTTAGTGATGATCCTCTTGATAATTCTGCTGGTGATGCTGGTATGGTAAACAATGCAATGCTCAATGCTATTTGTCAGGAAGTTATGAAGGTAATGAAAGGACAACAGCCACAAAACAGTGACACAAATGGAGCCAGTTGTTCTTATGCAAACTATGCAGGTACAATCTCTCATTCTTTCAATTGTACTACAGTTAAATATAATCATGGTGTGTGGATAGTTGATTCTGGTGCTTGTGATCATATGACTTTTGATGAGAGTATATTGACCAACATAAGAGTTCTTAACCAGCCTATCAAAGTTGGTTTGCCTGATGGAACTCAGATGACAGTGGAGAAATTAGGAGATACTCAACTTAGTGATAATCTGACCTTGCATGATGTGTTGCTTGTCAAAGGTTTTAAACATAATCTGTTGTCCATTGGAAGATTGATTGAGCATGCTGGTACTGTGGTAACATTCACTAGAACTGGATACATTTTCCAGGACCCTTCTAATTCCAAGATAATTGGTGCTGGAAAAAGGACAAATGGACTCTATTATTTTGTCAGAACTACAACTGATGTCAATCAAGGTATATCTTCTCAATTGCCAAGTTGCAATGCTGTTGATAGTGTGGTTGATGTACATATGACCAGATTGCCAAATAAAACTGCTACCAGTGTTTCTCAATCAAAGGGTGACACTAAAAATCATCTGGATTTGTTACATGCTAGATTGGGACATCCTTCTTTGTCAAAAATGAAGTTTGTAAATGCTGAATATTGCAAAGGTGTCACTGAATATAACTGTGATGTGTGTTATAGTTCTAAACATCATAAATTTCCTTTTAATGTGAGTACTAGCAGAGCAGCTGCATGTTTTGATTTGATACACATTGATCTTTGGGGTTCATATAGAATCAGAAATCTGGATGGTGCCTCATATTTCTTAACTATAGTTGATGATCATAGCAGAATCACTTGGACATATTTGATTCATAACAAATTGCAGGTTCAGAATGTTGTATCTGAATTCCTTTCAATGGTTCAAACTCAGTTTAACCAAAAGGTTAAGAAAATAAGATCTGACAATGGCACTGAAATAGTCAATGAGTCCTGCAGAAACATTTTTGCTAATAAAGGAATTTTGCTTGAAAAGAGTGTACCTTATGTTCCTCAACAAAATGGTAGAGTTGAGAGAAAACATAGGAGTTTGCTTGAGATTGCCAGAGCTTTAAGGTTTCATGCAGGTCTACCTAAAAAGTTCTGGGGTGAATGTATTCTTACAGCTACTCATCTGCTCAACAAGATTCCATCCAAAGTTTTGAATGGCAAAACACCATTTGAAATTATGTTCCATACATTGCCTGTTTATGACACTCTCAGAGTTTTTGGATCTCTTTGTTTTGCTCATAATTCAAATATTCAAAGAGATAAATTTGATTCCAGAACAAAAAGATGTGTGTTCATTGGGTATCCTGCTGGTTGCAAAGCTTTTAAATTATATGATCTTGATACTCACAAGGTGTTTGTTTCTAGGGATGTGATCTTTTTTGAGACAATTTTTCCCTACAAACTATCTTCTGAAACTCTTCCTTCTGTTACTCTCACTTCTCAATTGGTTGATTTTAGTACCAGTTCTTGTCCATCTCCCACTCAAACCTTTACACCACTTGATTCTTCTAGTCCTTCTGTTTCTCTTACTCACCATAATGACCTTACAAATTCTTCTCCTCCACATTCTCCTGTTACTCACACTCACTCAACTCCATCTAATTCTGCGGAATCTATACCTGATTCTGTTACTTCTAATACATCTCCTATTTCTCAGCCTGACATTGCTCAGAATGAAATTATTCCTGCTCCCCAAAGACAATCTACAAGACTTATCAAACCTTCTGTAATTCTACAGAATTTTGTTGGTAGTTACATTCCTCACAGGGATGTGCCAGAACCACAAACTAGTGAATCTCTCTCCTTTTCTGTTGCCCCTTCTTTGCTCAATAAAGGAGATCATTTTCTTCACACTGATGATAATTGGGTATTGGGATTAGCTCTAGATAGCTATGATACTTGGGATTCTCTTGCTTTCTCTGTCTTTCAATCTCCAAATGATCCAAAAACCTATCTTCAAGCTAAAGATGATGACAATTGGATAGCAGCCATGGAAAAGGAAATAGTTGCCCTTGAAAGTAATGATACTTGGGACTTAACTGTGTTGCCTAAAGACAAGAAGGCCATAGGTTCAAAATGGGTGTACAGAACTAAACTGAATCCAGACTACAGCATTGATAAACACAAAGCTAGACTTGTTGCCATTGGTTATCAACAAGTTGAAGGGAGAGATTTCACTCAAACTTTTTCTCCTGTTGCTAAACTAGCTACTGTGAGAATAGTTATAGCCTTAGCTGCTGCTAAAGGGTGGTCTTTGTGTCAACTTGATGTGAACAATGCTTTTCTGCATGGTTTCTTGGATGAAGAGGTGTACATGAAGCCCCCTGCTGGATATACAAAAGCTAAACCTGGTGAGGTTTGTAGACTTAAAAGGTCAATTTATGGTTTAAAGCAGGCTTCAAGACAATGGAACAAGGAACTTAGTAAATTTCTGAAACTGTTGAAATTTCAGCAATCTACACAGGATTATTCTTTGTTCACCAGAAATCTTGATGGAGAATTTTTGGTGCTTTTAGTCTATGTTGATGATATTATGCTGACTGGTACTTCTTTAACTCAAATGGAAGAAGTCAAAACTGCTCTGGATCAAGAATTTACAATCAAGGATTTAGGCCAACTGACTTATTTCTTGGGGATTGAGGTTCACAGAACGGATAAGGGCATTTTTCTCTCACAAAATAAGTATATTAGTGACATTCTTGCAGATGCTGGTATGCTAGATTGTGAGTCTGCTCCTGCCCCTCTCTCTTGTGGACTTAAATTGTCTACTGATATTGGTGATCTCATAGATGAACCAGATGTATACAGGAGACTTGTTGGAAGGTTATTATACCTAAGCATCACAAGACCAGATTTATCTTATTGTGTCCAACATTTAAGTCAGTTTGTGCATTCTCCAAGGGTGCCACATTTGCGTGCTGCACTTCATGTTCTCAAATATCTTAAAGGCACTTTGGAACATGGATTATGGTATTCTTCTAACACTGATTTGCAGCTATCTGCTTATAGTGATGCTGACTGGAGTTCTTGTCAGTACAGCAGTAGATCTCTTACTGCTTATGCTGTTTTCCTTGGTTCTAATTTGGTTTCTTGGAAAACCAAAAAGCAAAAGAGTGTCAGCAAATCCTCTGCTGAAGCAGAATACAGAAGTATGTCTGCAACTGCTAGTGAATTAGTTTGGATACAAGGTCTTCTAGAGGATCTTCAAGTTAATATTCAGCTACCTATCACTCTTCACTGTGATAACACTTCAGCTGAGCATCTTGCACACAACCCAGTTTATCATGACAAGACCAAACATCTCAAAAGAGAAATGCATTACATAAGGGAGCAAGTTGAAGCTGGTTTTATCAAAACATCTCATGTTCCTAGCTCTCAGCAACTGGCAGATTTACTCACTAAACCTCTTGCTTCCTCACTTCATCATATGCTATCTGCCAAGCTTGGACTTTTATCCAAGGTCCAGCTTGAAGGGGGAGTATAGGAAATAGCTTTTATATTATTATTTCAATATTTACTCTAACTGAATTCTGTTATCAGTTAGTTAGAAGTCCTCTACTGACTAGTATTTATACCCTCTTGTATTGCTTGAAACTTAAGCAATTCTTTCGGTTCAATCTTAATGTGAAATTCTCTCTGCTTTGCTTCCCTAAATTCTTCCAGTTTCTTCATCTTTCTTCCCCTCAATCTTCACCATCTTCTCCCATTTCCCTTTAAGTTACCAAACAAAGAAAAACTAGTTTGCCATGGTCCATGGATGTTCCTCCGTGAGAGTGAAGGGATTGAATTGTAGAAAGTAACACGGTCCTTCTCCTAAAAACTTTTTTCTGAATTTGAAATTATATTTTTGTTGTAATTTTGTAAAGAATAAAAAGGGACGGAGAAAGTAGTAGTAATTCGTAATTACTATCCAGAATTCCGGATCACTTTGGAGCGTCTTCACTCTAAGAATTATGTGGAACAATTTTTTTTACTAGGTACAACACAACTAAGTGAATCAAAATCAAAGAACTCGATCTGCATTATAAGGATTATAGCACAGCTAGCTTTCATTAGCGATTAATTAAGGTTGACAATTTCATCTGAACCCGCTGGATAACCATCCACTAGATCCAGCTAAATCGATAAAAATCCGAGTAAAAGCGGATGGTAAACGGATGATTCGGGTGGAGATTCATCCAGTCGGATTCAGGTGGAGATTCATCCAACCCATCATCACTCCATCACCTGATCCATATATCAATCCATTCGTTAAAGATCGTAAGCAACTTAATTCCTTCTCCTATACTCATACGGAGTATCTATTAATGATTTTTAAATTCACAAGATATTGTACGCCCAAGGTGTACAATAAATTTAATGTACACCAAAATAACTTTTACCCATTTTTGTAACTTTTAATAATATTTTAATTAATTTTTATATTAAGAAAAAAATGGATAGGTATACATTTTAAAAGGTTAAATGATTAAATTTTATATATTATTAGTAATTTTGGAAAAAAAAATTTATTAAAATAAAAAAAATTATCACTAAAAAATAGATAACTTTAACATATATAAGGGTAATATCCGGTGTACAATATTTATCGTACACCACATGTAAATAAGAATTTGTGTTTTTGATATTGAACATTAATTTCATAGCTTTGCAATTGGTTAGAATAATTGTCTAAACGAGGTTAATAAAATTACACTTTTTTTGTGTGGAAATTACAAACAAATGTCTTACACGCAAATGGTGTATCATAATTTGGGGTAACTTTTACCAAGTTTTTGTTTCGTTAACTTTTATACTATGAAGTGTTTTTGTATGGATAAACTTTTTAATTAAAGGATTACATGATTATCTTTAAACATTATGAAGAGATAATTTTTGTTCAAAAGACAAATTTTAACTTCATATCCGCCTTATCATATTTATTTTACGCCAAATGTAATTAAGAGTTTGTAAATTACCAAATTATTACACGTTATAAGTAGAGAAATTGTGAATGATAATCCCATCAAACGAATTTCTTAAGTAACTCTCCAAGAAAAATTAAGCTAATTATAAGAAATTAATTAGTTGATAAGTTATACGTAGTATAAGAAGTTCACTATTCCTTTTGTGTTCTTTTGTTTCTGTTTTAGTTCAGTTTCGGTTTCTGGTTCTTTAATTTCTAGCTGGAGTTTTGTGCTTACTTTCTCACCAATTACAGATACCATAATTATTCAAAGTGAATTTTAAGTATAGAAAAAAGAGAGTTGAAATTTTTAATTATCCCATGATTCCATCACATGATCTCCGTACTAATTACTCCGTATGAGTTATTGACATTGACAATCAAGTTAAAATATTAACTCAGATTTAATCACTACGGAGTAATATAATGTCAACGAAATTCATTAGCACCTTCCTTCTCCTTTTCTCGTAATTTATTTATTTATTTTTTAAATTTTAATTAAAATAACACAAAGTCGAGTTTAATTACTTTTTTTTTTTCCAGCGAATAAGGCAATATAAATTGAGGGTTTTTAATATGGCTTAGCCGCAGATCATGAGCCGCTGAACCATGGTCGCCACAACAATTTTCGTGCAGCTGGCCATGGTTCTAGGCTTCTAGCCGCGATTCTTGTGCGGCATCGCACATGCTTGTTAATTAATTTTCAATGCAATATACTACGTATCTAACTATCTATCACTATATTCTTATAACAAAAATTGCTTCAACAATGGTCATTTTATTGGTGTGTTATATTTTGTCAAAATTGACGGTGTTGATAAAGATGGATATAGGTCGGGACGAGCTTTATGTTGAGCCGATGTGTCTTGGCCCTATACGGGTTTGACCCCATGCCAATCCCACTTATTTTATGCCCGGGCCAAGCTGAAAATTTCAAAAATGCAGCACTCACGAGTCACGACCCAAACCCACGTGCCCCATGCTAGGTCGGACTACTTCTTCGTGCCTACACCTAATTTCACTTAATTTAACGTGTTTTATTGTTATTGGTCGTGTCGTACTTTAAACAAAAGTACTAAAAAAAAGTACAAAATTATGAAGAAAAACAAGAGAAGAAAGATGCTATATGAATTATCGGTATATACGCCAGCTAGACAAGTACTCCATGTTTAATTTACTTCAAATCATATGAAGTCGGTCGATAAATTTTTAAAGACATTTGGAGCAAAGTCTTTCTATATGCTTTAAGGAAAAAGGATAAAGGAAAAAGCATATTGTCAAATATTGTGCAATCTCGTATATTCTCATTAATAACACACGTATATATAGTACAACTCAGTTACCTAAACCCTAGGTACACATTAGGTAACTCACCATAGTTAGGACTCTACAGAATATTCACAGAATAATATCTAATATCTTAACATATCTTAACATCCCCCCTCAAGGTGGAGCATGTAGATCTCGAATGCCCATCTTGTTCAAAAAAAACTCAAATTGCGCCTTCCCCAACGCTTTGGTGAAGATATCTGCTAACTGAACCTTCGTCGACACGTACGACGGACTGATGATCCCTTCCTTGATTGCATCTCGAATGAAATGACAATCTGACTCGATGTGTTTTGTCCTTTCATGGAACACCGGATTCTGTGCAATATGCAACGCAGACTGACTATCGCAATACATCCTCATGCCTTGGTCGTGTGTCACCCCCAAGTCGCGTAGTAGTTGTTTCAACCACTTCAACTCACACGTCAGAGCTGCCATCGACCGATATTCTGCCTCAGCAGACGACCGAGAAACAGTATGCTGTTTCTTGGTCTTCCAAGAAACTGGCGACATACCAAGTGACACAAACCATCCAGTCACCGACCGACGCGTCATTGGACACCCTGCCCAATCCGAGTCGCACCACCCCTCCAACTGCAACGCACTGTCCGACCGAAGTAGTATACCTTGACCCGGACACTTCTTCAAATATCTCACTACTCGCAAAGCTGCTTCCCAATGTGCCTCCTTTGGTGCTTGCATAAATTGAGATAGGACATGTACAGAGTAGGCAACGTCTGGTCGCGTGACAGCCAAATAAACCAGACGTCCGATCAGACGCCTATACTGCTCACCGTCCGACAGGTTTGGCCCGTCTGCCAATGCCAACCTATGATTCTGTTCCATGGGAAAGTCCACAGGCTTTGCTCCCAACAATCCGGCCTCTGAGATGATGTCGATGGCATATTTTCTCTGACATACATAGAACCCTTGACTACTTCGTGCCACCTCTAACCCAAGGAAGTACTTCAGAGCCCCGAGGTCTTTCATTTTAAAACACTCCTTCAAGTATGCCTTAAAACTCTCAAGCGCAAACTTGTTATTGCCCGCGATAATCATGTCGTCCACATAAATGAGCACACTCAGCTGCAACGTACCTTTAGACAGAGTAAAGAGCGAATAATCGGACAGCGACTGTCGAAATCCATAGTGCGTCAATGCCGTCGACAACTTCTGGAACCAACATCTAGGTGCTTGTTTCAACCCATACAACGACTTTCTCATTCGACACACTTTGTCAGAGTGATTCTTCTGGAATCCAGGAGGAATCTTCATATAGATCTCCTCCTCCAAGTCACCGTGCAAGAACGCATTGTGGACGTCCATCTGATGCACGTCCCACTGTTTGACAGCTGCGACAGCTAGGAAAGTTCGAACTGTCGCCATCTTCGCGACGGGAGCAAATGTCTCATTATAATCCAACCCTTCCTCCTGATGATTCCCTAAACATACCAATCGAGCCTTCAGTCTCAACAAATTCCCATCCTCATCACGCTTCTCAGTATACACCCATTTACTCCCCAGTGCTTTCTTCCCTTCCGGTAAATTTTCCAACGTCCATGTCCCCTGTTCCTCCAACGCGTCGATTTCAGTAGCCATTGCCTTACGCCACCCCTCATGCTGCATCGCTTGTTTAAAACTCTTAGGAACTTGCCCTTCTTGCAATGCTGCTATATAATGCCTGTGCTTTGACGAAAAACGCTCATAATTAACAAAATATGTGATAGGATAAGGAGTACCTGAGAGTGATGACGCCGTAGGTGTTTTGTCGGAAGTACTATATTTTTCCCGTATTGTATGTATCACACAGTCTTTCAGCTTTGTCGACGGAAACTTCGCACGCTTCCCCCTTCCTAACTCCGTATCCTCCACACACTGCCTTGTCTCACTCTCGTCACTACCCGTCGTCTCCTCTACACCTGTCTGTGAGGAGACGACGTCTGAATCCACTCGACTAGGTGTTTCATGTTGTTGTTCCTCCCTCACAGGCGACGACACTCCCCTGTCGTCACCACTGGTCGACGACGCTGCCCCGCGAGCTACTCTGCCTCCTCTAATCGACGTCCTGCCTCCTCGACCAGGCCCTCGTCCACCTCGTTTCTTCTCATCCCACCATTCAGGAAATCCAATCAGCTGATAACAAGTTTCTTCCTCATGACCCTCACGATTGCAATGACCACAAAATCTGCCACTGACATCTCCCGACCTCGACCGAGCCTTAGTATCGACCTTGAACGCCATGACACTCTCCGGACCTCTCGCAGCCTTGGCGCGCATGGTCTCGGTATTCATAACCGTCTGGTACGCCTCGTCGAGTCCTGGCAACGGCGATCGTGCTAACAGTTGTGCACGAATGGCTTCATAGTGATCATCCAGGCCAATTAGGAAATAGTGTAGACGATCTTCATCATGAATGTCCCCCACCTGCTTCGCTATATTACACGTACAACCCGCACATACACACCTGGGAACTCGTGCATACTGTACGTACTCCTTCCATACCTTCGACAAGCGGCCATAGTACTCCATGACGCCCTCAGACGTGCCCTGCTTGCAACCACTCAGAGCCATTTTAATATGGCAGACCCTGGTGCCCGACACGACGCAGTACCGCGTCCTCAAATGACTCCATAACTCGTGAGCAATATCAAAGTCCTCCAGATTCGAACGCAATCTCTCGTCAATGGTGTTTGTGATCCAAGACACCACCATCGAATTGACCGCAACCCAATGTTTCATCTTCGTCTCGTCCGTAATGGGCTCCTTCACAGACCCATCAAGAAAACCAAATTTGAATTTTGAAATCATCGAGCGACGAACGGCTTTGGCCCATTCATCGTAGTTCGATGCTCCTCTCAGTTTCACAGGGGTGATAACAATACCGGGGCCGTCGCCTGACCCGAGATAGTAGTCTAGGTCGACGGCGGCGGCGATGACCTTTGGTGGTGCCTCCTCATCGGAACTCATGGTGACACTTAAGGAATTGTTAGCTCCTAATCTCAATACTCAACAAGCGAAGAAAGTCGCTGTTCTCAATACTCGGCCACACTCTCTCAAATTTCTTGCGGAAAAAAAAATCTAGGGTTTTTAACCTAGGCTCATGATACCATGTCAAAGGACCAATTCAACCAAAAGCTTAAGCTGATGGTTGAAGCCCCAAGATTAGTTTTATACTCTATCACGCCCCCTCACATTAAAGCCCTTTGGGCTTGAAGTGTGGATGCAGCATAATCCTCCTCATACCCAGCGCGAAATATTCCACTTTGAAATGAGGGGTGGATGAGAATCGAACCCGTGACTTTTGCGTCACGTTGGCTCTGATACCATGTCAAATATTGTGCAATCTCGTATATTCTCATTAATAACACACGTATATATAGTACAACTCAGTTACCTAAACCCTAGGTACACATTAGGTAACTCACCATAGTTAGGACTCTACAGAATATTCACAGAATAATATCTAATATCTTAACATATCTTAACACATATTAATAATTAATTACCTTTTAAGTTAAGTTATTGGCCGGTATTACTACCAATTGATCCATTCTGTCCAAAAAAAAAACCCGCATCCAGCAATTAGAATTGACATCTGCATGATTTAACTCCGTATGTTGATTTTTTATCAATTCATTCGACAATTATCAATTGATCAAACTTTAACTATTAAATCCATGAATTATTAATTGATCAAACTTTAACTATTAATTCCTTCGTCTCTATTTGTTCTTCCTACGTACTTTTAATTTTTTTTGTCCATCAAAAAATGTCAAAATACATGAACAAATGGAGACGGGAGATTAATATAAAAAACTAGATTAGGTGTCGTGCACGCACGGATATTTAAAAATTATTATTTGACCATCTTTTTTATAAATTTTTTAATTGAATTATTTATCCCTTAAATCTATTGCGTAATTAATAATCTCGAATGTACTCATTTTATCATATTTTAACTTACTACGCATTATATATTTTATATGTTTAATATGATGATCTGACTAAAATATTTGATGTATTTAATATGCTAATTTGAACAAAATATCGAGTAAGAATATTTTCTATTATTGATATGAAAGTTTGACTAAAATTTTAATAATGTCATATTCCATAATCCTATCTTTTTTCCATTCAAACATTTATACAAAAGGAGAGAAAATAAAAAAAGAATAAAATAAATATGTCTTTTTAGGAAAGAGTTTTTTGCGGGATTTCTTTTTACCAGGAAGTGACACGTGTCATTCCTGGTGTCTCTTTTAATATATAGTAATAGATTATAGCTAGGCTTTGTCTTAAAAAACAGTTCAATATAAGTATTTTCATTAGTTATATTCCATCTCAATAGGTGATCCCATAATCCCATGCTCCCATCTAGCAAATCCGGTAAAAAAAAGAAATGTAATAAATATGGCATTGACAATCAAATTAAAAAATTAACCAAGATTTAGATGAGGATTTATTAGCACATCTAGCTTGCATATACACAATATACATTCACTATTTTTTAATTTCAATGAATTTCTTTATCAAGGGTATTAAAGGGTAAGGGTGAGCACAACAAGTACGTACCCTATCAAATTTTCAATAAATTTATGAAAATAGAAAGCGGAAAAGATTGCAATACTTGCAATAGGTTCCGGTTCAGAGTATCATGTTACGTTATACGGAGTATATTTAAATAAATTGTTGTCATTAAAAAAAAAACTACTACGTAACTTCTAATATGAGTTTTGATAGTTTTGTAGTTTGTTCTGTTACCTATATTTTCCAAACACGAGTTTTAATTGTTTTATGTTTTGGGCTAATCCACCATTTTTATTTGGTTCCGATTCAAGATTTAGGGTACTCAATATTAGAATCGGTATTTAAAGGGTACCCCATTCCAAAAAAAAAATTGAGAAATGGAACTGAAACATGTTGCAACATGTTCTCAATTTTGTTACCTGGAATCGTAGATTTTTTACAAGTTCCAATTCCAATTTAGGGTACCCTAATTATTTTCTCACCTCCTACCAAGAGATACCGAAAAGTCAAATACCTCGGTCGTTAAATGTTTTTTTTTATATAATAGAGATAGGCTTACTATTTCATTACACCAACGAAATTCATTAGCAACTTCCTTCTCCTATTATCAAGTTTATTAAATTTTTATTTTAGAAAAAGTTGGACATCAATTTCTAACTCTTGTAATTGGTTAATTAGGATAATAGTAAGTTGACTTTACATACTGTAAGACATTATAAATAGAGGAGTTACGTTGTGAATGAAAAGCAATCAAACAAAAATTGTTTAACTACTTCTCCAAGTAAAATTAAGCTCGCTAATTATAAGAGATTAAGTTGTTGTTTGATTATCGATCAAGATGGCTTTCCCAAAGAATGTGAAACAACTAATTTTTGTGCTACTACTCGTTATCATGGCATCTAGTAATTATCATACCTTATCTATCCCTAATCCCTTCCTTAATTAATTTAATTGGAAGATTTATATTTAGCTAATCAATGATATTTGTTAGTAGTATTATTAATATTAAGTGGTTTCAAATTTGCAGATTTCGCATCAGGGCAGCAACAGTGGTGCACCTTACAAGGTTATCAATGTGGTAAGGATTTTGATCCATGTTGTGACGGACTATGGTGTAGCGCGGTAATTGTTGGTACTTGTTGTAGTAGTGGTTTTCTTGGGTGGCCGCTATGCGGTCGCTAGTCAATGAATTAAGTCACGAGCGTTTCCAATTGTCGGGATTATTGATATATCAACAAACGGATGGATGGATGGATGAATGAAGGTGTTGTATTTTTGTATTGATTTCTTGTTTTTCTTATATTTTCCTGTATTATTGATTTATTGTCATTCGTTAATAACGTACTCGTATCATGTATTTCTGTTTCTTATTGATGGTAATATGGCACCATGGGCCTTTCTTTTGAGCTCATTTATGAATATATGTTTGTATGTCATTCTCCCATTGAACTACTACGGAGTACGTCGTAATTGAAAATAAACAATGAAGATATATACGGAGTACTACGTATTAGTGGAAAGTCAAACAAACTAAATCTTGGAAAATAACGTACGTGTAGCATGTGTATGACGACCATTTATACACTATTGTGGATCAGGTCGTACACAACTTTTTCTTAGTTAATGCGAACTATAAGCCTATAAATTCTTAGTAACATTTTTTTTTTAAAGGATTTTTTCATATTTACCACCTTTTAAGTTTTACATTTTTGTATTTACCACCTTATAAAATTTAAATTCACATTTATCACTTTATTTAAAGCGTTTTGTATTTACTACTTTTCAACGAATTCCATCCAATTTTTTCATCCATATGGGCCTCACTTAGAGATGGCCAGTGGGTCGGGTTTGATCCAACCCACCCTGACACAGCACATGGTGGATCACATGGGACGGACACACTTATGACCCATGACACAACCCAACCCAACCCGAATATTTTTTTGATGTGTTGTGGGTCAGATTTTTCAACACAACCCATTTCGACCCACCCTACCGGACCCGGCTCAACCCGCCACGGCACACCCGACCCACCCAACACAACACACGAACCCAACCCACCCAACACACGAACCCAGCCCGCGAAACTCATCCTAATTTTAAAAAAATGTATGTTTAAAATGCTAATAAATTCTAATTTTATTGTATAAATTTACATTAACCACATTTATGTGAGTAAGTGAATAAGATAAAAATTAATTAATTTAAGTTCATACAAGTTCATAATTTTTTATTGCTAAAACTCATGTAAACCCACCAAAGCCACCTGACCCACCAGAATCACATCTATCGTAACCCATCAAAGCCATCAAACCTACTCGACCACGACCCACGTAACCAACGACCCATCATATACTAGTGTCCATTTTTTCGACACAGCCCACGACTCAACCCACCCTAGTTTAACTGAGGCGGGTCGTGTGTCAATTATCCCCGACCCACGACCCACCAAACCCACTCATGACCCACCCAACCCGCCACGTTGGCCATCTCTAGCCTCACTTAACGAACTTCTTTGATTATTTCCATCTTTCTTTAGGTTCCCAATTTAAAAAGGTAGTCAAGTATGTCAATATGGATAGAAACTTGGATGAAATTCGTTAAGAGGTGGTGAATATAAAACGTTTTACAAAATTTAGATGGTAAATATGAAATTAAAAATCTGAAAATGTGTTAAATATTAAAATATCCAATTTTTACAACATAAGTGAATCAAAATTGAAGAACTCCGCATAAAAAAGTTTTTGCCTATGGGTTTACACCGATCCTAGCCCAAGGCCCAACGTTTCCTTCCGAAGATGCGATTGACCCTGGCAAACACCAATGCAAGCAACATTTTTATCATTTGCAAAAGGATGTGACTGCCTATATGGGCCAGGATACCCATCAGGCCTCAATAGTAAGAGTTGGGTCGTGCCAAGAAGTTTCAAGGACACCCCTTTCTCCGACGCACCTCATTGAATTCATGCAAGGCTGCAACTTTATATTTCAGGGTGACTGCTCCCAAGACACGTAGGCTCAACACGAAGTTAGGTCCGGCCTGTATCAAACTCACTCGTTACATGTCAGCCCGGCCCAAAAATTTTAGAAATGCAGCCCAAGTACTGCCAAGCCCACATGCTCTCGTATCGGGTCAGGTTTTCCCTTCGTGCTTAACCGAATTTCACTTAATTTAACCCACAACACTTGCCAATACATATTTTTGACCCACAAGTCCACAACACTTAAAATAATGATATTTATCTTTACAATTAGTAAATAAACGTGGTTACATTAGTATTCCGTATATAAATAGTGTGAAGTTAAAATTGTGCATGTATCGAGAAACGAAAGAAATATCAAATAGCAGAGGTCAGGACTCAGGACCCTTATTGACTAATGAGTCAACAAGTATGCAACCCACCAAATATGATTGTAATCAAACTTAAATTTTGGATATATTACCAAAAATATAAAACTTAAATTTGCTAACCACCTAATTTAATTTGGGGATGATTTGAATAGTTTTTCCACCGACTAATCTCGTGTTGTATCATTGTATGGCTTCTAAAGTTATGATTAATTGTTCATTTTAAATTTAAAGAGAAAATCTTTATATTGATTAAATCTTTATATGGTGGGTAGCCAACTTTGTTTTTTATTTAATAAAACAAAAAACGTTGTCAAAAATTATACGAAGTATAAAATAAATAAAAAAGAGTTTAAATTTCTTTCTACCGCAAACCCAAATGTAGGCACAATTTGGTAGTCCAACTCTTAAGCTAAGCATGTGCTGCATGTGCAGTTGATAATTGCCACAATGTTCCAAATTGGTCCAACATAACAAACCTTTAATTTGGTTGTAGTGAATTAGTGATAACTCACTGGAAATGTTATGTTAGTGTTCAATTTGATTATGCATTGACCTTAATATCTACGTAGTACTAGCCATTTGACAATTGTTATTAATACAATGTACAAGCATTGGCTACCAACATCCGAGTTAAAGACTGTCTTATTTTATCTTTTGAAGTTCTTAAAACATTGTCCTGTTTACTTTTCAGTTTAAAATTGAAATGGTCACCGTAACTTCTGTTTAATTACTTCACATGGCCTTTGTAATAGCTTGAATCGAACTTTGTATGACCTAATTGGTTTAAGTTCTTGACACTTTTAAATGAAACGGAAACTTGTTCTTTAATTAGTATCTACTTTGTTTCAAGACAAACCCTAAACTAGTTATACACCTCCGATAGTGATTATGCTTATTTCTAATCATCCAATTGAACAAACTGATTAAATGAGCAAAACTTATCAAAAGAGGAAAAAACATCATTGCGTTACCTGTAGGAACATATAGATGCATAAAGCGGAATTTCAGGAAACAATTTCCTAACATCTATCACAGGATCACATGCATAACAATAATATAGATCAGATTAAGTCGAAAGAATAATCACCTTTGTAGCGTGTTCTCCCGTTCGTATGCAAGCTTCAAAGATCTTAGAGCCCCACTTGTTGCTCCTCTACTTAGTCCACAAGCACCAATTGAATCCCACGTATGCTAGTACGGAAGAGAACGATCACGATCAATCTCTTGCTTTGTTTGGGAAGAACGGCGTTTCAGAGAAATAGAATTAGGGTTTTTGTGTTTTCCTTTTTGTCAGATATTGAATGAACGTAATTTCTAAATCCCTGACATTATAACTATTATAATGTGAGAGTTTTAGGTTAACACAAAACCAAAGCCCAACATTCTTTCCCTTAATAGACCGGTTGCCATCGGGCCTTTTGGGCCCATTCCAATTAGTGCTTATATGTGTGACCTTATAGGATTAAATTATTTTAGTTGTAGGTCCAATCAATATTGTCCTACTAATCACATTTATTCTCTAGCAAGCAAATATGATTACTAAAATAATTAACTTATTATCTTCATAATTAATTCCTATTTGTATTTAGTAATTGCCGGAAATGTCTAAGGACATAATTCCTTCAATCTCCCACTTGTCCGAAGACAAGAAAGCAATGCTAAATTCCTTAAGTCTCTTAATGCCAAAATTTGATAACACACTGTTATTCTCAAAGTCTAGTTTCTTGATCGCCGAGTTCGAACTGTTCAAATAAAGATTAACATTTTAATCCCATTCCGCATGGCCATGCAATTTTTCAGTTCTCGCTCATCAAGAGGCCCAGACACCATTCCTATCAAATAGGAGGACTTATTCACTCTTGTATGACCATAACTCCCACTCAATTCTTAGCCCACCTGATCACTGCTTTTATAACCTCCTTTTACGGCGCGGCGTTTAACAGAGTCAAGGTTAAACTAATTGTCTCATGGTTATTAAGACATACTCATGTCTAAGGAATCCACTAAATATAGAATTTTGATTCTACTTTTAGAATCTAGTTAGGTCAAGTCTCAATGCATCAAGTATACATCCATATAATCAATTAGACATCCCTATGTCTCCATAGCCCATGGAACTGCACTATCAATTAATTACATGCTAGTCTTCTCATAAATCACTTATGTCCAATTTAGTGATTCAGACTAGGGACTTAATAAGTTGTGATTTCAGTTCACTTTATAGGGTTCCATTATCAAAACGTTTTCGATAATCCTATTTGAAAACACAAGTTATTTGGACATTTTATTTAATACTAAACCAAACAATTAAATAAGAATGAACTTTTATTGATAAACATTCAAAGCATAATAAATGTCTTTACAATTGTAAACATAAAGTAAACAAACTAAAGCCATTCTCCCATATGCCTAAGCCCCATAGACCTAGTATGACTCTCATGCTTAGGTTGAGCAAGCGGTTTAGTTAGAGGATCAGCCACGTTATCCTCAGTATGAACCTTGCTTACTTTCACATCCCCTCTTTCAACGATCTCTCGAATAAGATGGAATCTCCTGAGCACATGTTTGGATTTTTGGTGCGATCTGGGTTCCTTGGACTGGGAAATGGCACCATTGTTGTCACAATACAACTCAATGCCATTTTCAATGCTAGGAACTACACCAAGTTCACTAATGAACTTTTTGATCCAAACAGCTTCTTTTGCTGCATCACTTGCTGCAATATACTCAGCCTCTGTTGTAGAATCTGCGATGGTACTCTGCTTAGAACTCTTCCAGCTCACAGCCCCTCCATTGAGACAAAATATGAAACCAGATTGTGATCGGAAATCATCTTTGTCACTTTGGAAGCTTGCATCGGTGTATCCAGTGGCAACCAACTCATTATCTCCACCATAGACCAAGAAATCATCCTTAGTCCTTCTTAAGTACTTAAGGATATTCTTTGCTGCCATCCAGTGCGCCTCTCCTGGGTTTGACTGGTATCTGCTGCACATACTCAAAGCATATGCAACATCCGGTCGAGTGCATACCATGGCATACATAATGGACCCTACTGCAGAGGCATAAGGAACATTACTCATGCGCTTGACCTCATCAGGTGTCGAAGGACACTGAGTCTTGCCAAGTGAAATGCCATGTTGCATGGGAATGAAACCTCTTTTGGAGTTTTCCAGCTTGAACCTTGCAAGAACCTTATCAATATAAGTCTCTTGGCATAGTCCAATCAGCCTTTTGGATCTATCTCTATGGATCCTTATTCCCAAGATGTATTCAGCTTCTCCTAGGTCTTTCATGGAAAAACAACTTTTAAGCCATTCCTTGACTGAATCAAGCATGGTCTTGTCGTTTCCTATGAGAAGTATGTCATCCACATACAAGACTAGGAAAGCAATACTACTCCCACTCAACTTCTTGTATATACAAGATTCCTCTTCATTTCTAAGGAAGCCAAAAGATTTGACTGCCTCATCAAATCTGAGGTTCCAACTCTGGGATGCTTGCTTAAGCCCATAAATGGACTTCTTAAGTTTGCAAACTTTTCTTGGACTGTTTGGATCTTCAAAACCTTGTGGTTGTGTCATGTACACATCCTCTTTCAAGAACCCATTCAAGAAAGCGGTTTTGACGTCCATCTGCCAGATCTCATAGTCATGAAAGGCAGCAATCGCAAGAATTATCCTAATGGATTTCAGCATGGCTACTGGTGAGAAGGTTTCATCATAGTCAATACCATGAATTTGTCTAAAACCTTTTGCCACTAGTCTTGCCTTAAAGACATCAATGTTTCCATCTTTGTCCTTTTTCAGTTTGAAAATCCATTTGCAACCTATGGGTTTAACCCCATCAGGCAAAGCAACCAAGTCCCATACTTGATTTTCAAACATCGAATCCATTTCGGATCTCATGGCTTCAAGCCATTTCTCGGAGTCTTGACTCGTCAAAGCATTTGTGTAGCTAGTAGGTTCCTCATGTTCTAAAATCTCTATTTCAGAACTTTCAGTCAAAAGGAAATCAATATATCTCTTTGACGGAATGACGGTCCTACTAGACCTACGTTGGGGAACAACAGGAGAATTTTCCAACTCATTAGGTTGAGGGACTTCGCATGGATTATCTCCAAGTGGGACGGTAGAAGGCGCATGAATGGAATGCACCGCCTCCTGAGCATTTTCATGCTGGGTCGTCTCTGACGAGGTGTGAACCTCATCCATTTGTTGCTCATCTCGAATTTCTTCGAGATATACATTACTCCCACTTGTTTTTCTGGAAATAAACTCCTTTTCCAGAAAGACACCATCGCGAGCAACAAACACTTTGTTTTCGCTTTGGTTGTAGAAGTAGTATCCCTTAGTCTGTTTTGGGTAACCCACAAAAAGACACTTATCGGACTTGGGTGAAAGCTTATCAGAAAGTAAACGTTTTACATAAACTTCACAACCCCATGTCCTTAGAAAAGACAATTTTGGAACTTTTCCAGTCCACATCTCATATGGCGTCTTTTCTACTGCTTTGGACGGAGCTCTGTTGAGTGTGAATGCCGTTGTTTCAAGCGCAAATCCCCAAAATGAGGCAGGAAGGTTAGCAAGACTCATCATGGACCGAACCATATCTAATAGAGTTCGGTTCCTTCTTTCGGAAACCCCATTCAATTGTGGTGTCCCTGGTGGAGTCAATTGCGAAAGTATTCCACAATCTTTCAAATGATCACCAAACTCTTGAGATAAATATTCACCACCACGATCGGATCGCAATGCTTTAATTTTCTTTCCAAGTTGGTTTTGTACTTCATTTTGGAATTCCTTGAACTTTTCAAAGGATTCCGACTTATGTCGCATGAGGTAAACATATCCAAATCTGCTCACATCATCAGTAAAAGTAATGAAATACCCGTACCCTCCCCTAGCCAAAGTACTCATAGGTCCGCACACATCAGTATGTATGAGGGCTAAAAGATCATTGGCCCTTTCACTTGAGCCTGTGAAAGGAGATTTTGTCATTTTCTCCATTAAGCAAAACTCACATACTTCAAATGATTCAAAATCAAATGATTTGAGAATTCCATCCTTATGAAGTTTCTCTATGCGCTTTGAGCTTATGTGGCCTAATCGACAATGCCATAGGTAAGTAGGGTTCAAATCATTTGGTTTGTGTTTCTTGTTTTCTATGTGATAGATATGGTTTTGTAAGTCTAGTACATACAAACCATTTGATAATTTAGCAGAGACATAGAACATACCATTCAAATATGCTGAACAACAATTATTCATAATTTGAAATGAAAAACCTTCCGAATCCAAAATCGGAATAGAAATTATGTTCTTGGTAATAACTGGAACGTAATAACAATTATAAAGTTCTAATATTAAACCAGAAGGCAAGCGTAAACTATAATCTCCTACAGCTAAAGCAGCAACTCTTGCTCCATTGCCTACTCGGAGATCCACTTCGCCTTTGCTCAAGCTCCTACTTCTTTTTAGTCCCTGCATATTACCAATAATGTGAGATCCACAAGCGGTATCAAATACCCAAGAAGTAGTTGTAGCTAAATTAACTTCTATGACATAGATACCTGAAGTTAAAGCACCAGTCTTCTTATCCTCCAGATATTTGGGGCAGTTCCTCTTCCAATGACCAATCTTGTGGCAGTGGTAGCACTCATGTTGAGCAGCTACCTTAGCCTTGGGAGTGGCCTTTGGCTTGGTTGAAGAGTTCTCATTGGCAACTACCTTGCCCTTGTTCTTCTTCATGGGAGCCCCTTTCTTCTTGAACTGCTTACCTTTACTAACCATTAGAACATCCTTATGTTTAGATTTACTTGGTAAGTTTCTCTCAGCTTGAATTAGTGAACCATGCAACTCTTGCAGGGTAGCCTCCCCTCCTTGCATGTAGAAGTTCAACTTAAAGTTATGAAAATCTTCAGGCAAGGATCTGATGACTATGTCAGTTGCCAGGTCCTTAGGATAAGGGAAACCCAATTTCTCCATGGTCTGAAAATGTCCAATCAAATCGAACACATGCGGACCAACGGGCTTCCCCTCTTCCAACTTGGAATCCAGAAGTTTGCAGTTTGCTTCAAATCTCTCCAATCTAGCATTTTTCTGAAACAAAGTTTTCAGTTGCTGGATTATGCTGCAGGCATCCAGACCATCAAAACATTTTTGATACTCTGGTTCCATGCAAGCAAGCATCAAGCATGTTACTTGCAAGGAGTTATCCTCTAGAGTTTGTCTAGCTCGCTTTTGAGCTGCAGTAGCATTTTCTGGCAAGGGTTCAGGGAGAGGATTGTCAAGAACACTTTCTTTTCCTTCCGCTCTGAGAACAATTCTCACAGCCATTTGCCATTGTAGGAAGTTGGTAGCATTCAGTTTGTCTTTTTCAATTAGAGGGCGCAAGTTAAAAGTAGAGTTGTTTGCACCAGACATGATAACTACAATAAAAAGTAAAGCAAGATTCAATATAATGTTTATCAAAAGTAGCAATTAAACAAATTCAATTCACTACTACCCTTTATTCAAAATTAGAAGTCCCCATTGAATAAAGAATTAACCAAGATCCCCTCCCACTACAATCAAACGGACTTTGGCCCTGCTACTTTAATTTATAGTATTCGAGGTAAGTAAACATTTTACTAATTATAACTGATTATAACTCTTGGTAGACAGGTTAACAACTCTTTGTATTTTCCTATCTCTTAGCTTCAAAACCCAAAACTTTGTCTTTTGATAGTTTTGTTGAGTTAAACCAAACATTAACATGTAAGTTTCAAAAACCTACCCTACTATCCCCGGAATTATAAGCAACACCCTGCTTTGGCAGAACCTATTACTCATGACCTAAGGCTTTATAGGTGTTGTATGGAAAAGCACTTAAACTCAATATTATTTTGGGACCTAAGTTTACTATGTTGGTTAATTAAAAGTGAACACATTGCTTTAAATAACCACATACATAAACTCAATAAGCATTTTAAGGCAATATAAAATGCATAAAAATAAATGTGATCCTAGTATGGCCCCTAAAAAATAAGCTCAAATCTTCTTGGGTTCCTGTTCATCTTTCTTGGATCTCCATCCTTGAATTTTTGATCGAACCTTCTTACTTCATCGAACTCATAATACGAACTTTATAATCTAATTTAAACTTTTAAATTAAATTACAACAATACAGAACGATGCGCAGATCGTATTTTAAAATTTACAAGAATACAAAACGATAAGCAAATCGTATTTTCTATCCTATTTTGGGCCATACTAGTCACTTGCCTGTAACAAAATATCATAATATTCCATACACGCATATAATATTAAAATATATTAGACAAAAATTATTTACTTATTAACTATTAATAAGCAAATAACATTTCCAAAATAATACTAAAAACTTAAACAATTTAAGTTTAACATTATTTTAATTCAATTACTATTTAAATATGGCTAGAATAATCTCATTAATCTAGAATTTGCATTCATTGAAAATTACGAATTATGCTCAAAACGAAGATCTGATTTTCCAATTTAAAAAAAAAAAAAATCAAATTACTCAAACTTTTTGGAAATTAATTGTATTTCCAACTTCCAAAACTGATTTAAAAGAGCTGATACATTCAATTGGACTTTTAATTCAAGTACTCAAACTGATTTTGAAAAATCCCCTTTCTTCTTTTCTCTTTTTTTTTTTTTTTTTTTTTATTGTTTTAAAGCAAGAGAACAGCAGGCAGGCATGAGACCCGCCCCTGCCTCGCCGTGAAGCACAGAAAAATCCCTTCACGCCGGTCATCTTCCTGACCCAGTCACGCCGACCGACCCGACCACCAGAATAATTCGGCAGCCCGGCCGAGCAGCGAGCCAGGCCAAAACGACGAGTCCATCGCAACTGCCATTCAGTTGCAACAGCACGATCCTACGCTGCCTTACTGCCGCCCATCCGCCGCCCCTTTTCCCGCCGGAACGCCGCCCTAATTATCCCTCCACCGTGGCTCCACCGTCGCGGGTGGTGGCCACCCAGCCATGGAGGTTGTTATTTTAATTTGGGTAACAATTACCTAAATTAAATTAATCTTTATTCAACTTTTGTTAAAGATTAACAATTTAATTAGGGTTTAATTATCCGAAAATAATGGCAAAAAATTTGAATAAATTAACAATCCTTAAACTGGATTTTAGGGTTGTTAGAAGTTAGATTTCAATTTAAACTCTTTATTAAAATTAAATCTAACAAAAATTCAAAATTTAAGGCATAATTATCTCATTTTATTCAAATAATTCAAGAAAATAACAATTATAATCCGAAAAATTCGAATTAAATTACCAGGCAGATCTATTGAATATTCTTAACAAATAAAATCAAAAATTTTAATTGTTATCCTTAAATTTTATGATTAATCGAATTAAACATAAAAATTAACCAAATTCAATAATTAATATACAAAAATTCCGAAAATTAGTTAAAAAATTACCAAAAAATTTCGGCTATTGTATAAAAATTAGGGGATAATCAGTAGATTTATTTAACAAATTAAAAATCAAATCTTTAATTGTTAACAAATTATTTCCATGATTAATCTTATTAACCATTAAATAATTTAAAATCTGACGAATTTAATTTTTAAAAAATCCGAAAATTTTTATGTGATATTAACTGTTAATTTCGACCCTGTGATAAAAATTTCGGAATTTTATAAATTTATTTTGAGCAAAAATTAATTAAATCACGATTTAATGATTCCAATCAATTAATATCATATATTAATTTTGCAAATTCAAGCCATAAATAAATCTTCCCTTAATTGAATCAAAATAATAATGTTGCATACAATCATGATCATAAAATATTATGCAAGAGGCTAAAACTGATACCACTGTAGGAACATATAGATGCATAAAGCGGAATTTCAGGAAACAATTTCCTAACATCAATCACAGGATCACATGCATAACAATAATATAGATCAGATTAAGTCGAAAGAATAATCACCTTTGTAGCGTGTTCTCCCGTTCGTATGCAAGCTTCAAAGATCTTAGAGCCCCACTTGTTGCTCCTCTACTTAGTCCACAAGCACCAATTGAATCCCACGTATGCTAGTACGGAAGAGAACGATCACGATCAATCTCTTGCTTTGTTTGGGAAGAACGGCGTTTCAGAGAAATAGAATTAGGGTTTTTGTGTTTTCCTTTTTGTCAGATATTGAATGAACGTAATTTCTAAATCCCTGACATTATAACTATTATAATGTGAGAGTTTTAGGTTAACACAAAACCAAAGCCCAACATTCTTTCCCTTAATAGACCGGTTGCCATCGGGCCTTTTGGGCCCATTCCAATTAGTGCTTATATGTGTGACCTTATAGGATTAAATTATTTTAGTTGTAGGTCCAATCAATATTGTCCTACTAATCACATTTATTCTCTAGCAAGCAAATATGATTACTAAAATAATTAACTTATTATCTTCATAATTAATTCCTATTTGTATTTAGTAATTGCCGGAAATGTCTAAGGACATAATTCCTTCAATCTCCCACTTGTCCGAAGACAAGAAAGCAATGCTAAATTCCTTAAGTCTCTTAATGCCAAAATTTGATAACACACTGTTATTCTCAAAGTCTAGTTTCTTGATCGCCGAGTTCGAACTGTTCAAATAAAGATTAACATTTTAATCCCATTCCGCATGGCCATGCAATTTTTCAGTTCTCGCTCATCAAGAGGCCCAGACACCATTCCTATCAAATAGGAGGACTTATTCACTCTTGTATGACCATAACTCCCACTCAATTCTTAGCCCACCTGATCACTGCTTTTATAACCTCCTTTTACGGCGCGGCGTTTAACAGAGTCAAGGTTAAACTAATTGTCTCATGGTTATTAAGACATACTCATGTCTAAGGAATCCACTAAATATAGAATTTTGATTCTACTTTTAGAATCTAGTTAGGTCAAGTCTCAATGCATCAAGTATACATCCATATAATCAATTAGACATCCCTATGTCTCCATAGCCCATGGAACTGCACTATCAATTAATTACATGCTAGTCTTCTCATAAATCACTTATGTCCAATTTAGTGATTCAGACTAGGGACTTAATAAGTTGTGATTTCAGTTCACTTTATAGGGTTCCATTATCAAAACGTTTTCGATAATCCTATTTGAAAACACAAGTTATTTGGACATTTTATTTAATACTAAACCAAACAATTAAATAAGAATGAACTTTTATTGATAAACATTCAAAGCATAATAAATGTCTTTACAATTGTAAACATAAAGTAAACAAACTAAAGCCATTCTCCCATATGCCTAAGCCCCATAGACCTAGTATGACTCTCATGCTTAGGTTGAGCAAGCGGTTTAGTTAGAGGATCAGCCACGTTATCCTCAGTATGAACCTTGCTTACTTTCACATCCCCTCTTTCAACGATCTCTCGAATAAGATGGAATCTCCTGAGCACATGTTTGGATTTTTGGTGCGATCTGGGTTCCTTGGACTGGGAAATGGCACCATTGTTGTCACAATACAACTCAATGCCATTTTCAATGCTAGGAACTACACCAAGTTCACTAATGAACTTTTTGATCCAAACAGCTTCTTTTGCTGCATCACTTGCTGCAATATACTCAGCCTCTGTTGTAGAATCTGCGATGGTACTCTGCTTAGAACTCTTCCAGCTCACAGCCCCTCCATTGAGACAAAATATGAAACCAGATTGTGATCGGAAATCATCTTTGTCACTTTGGAAGCTTGCATCGGTGTATCCAGTGGCAACCAACTCATTATCTCCACCATAGACCAAGAAATCATCCTTAGTCCTTCTTAAGTACTTAAGGATATTCTTTGCTGCCATCCAGTGCGCCTCTCCTGGGTTTGACTGGTATCTGCTGCACATACTCAAAGCATATGCAACATCCGGTCGAGTGCATACCATGGCATACATAATGGACCCTACTGCAGAGGCATAAGGAACATTACTCATGCGCTTGACCTCATCAGGTGTCGAAGGACACTGAGTCTTGCCAAGTGAAATGCCATGTTGCATGGGAATGAAACCTCTTTTGGAGTTTTCCAGCTTGAACCTTGCAAGAACCTTATCAATATAAGTCTCTTGGCATAGTCCAATCAGCCTTTTGGATCTATCTCTATGGATCCTTATTCCCAAGATGTATTCAGCTTCTCCTAGGTCTTTCATGGAAAAACAACTTTTAAGCCATTCCTTGACTGAATCAAGCATGGTCTTGTCGTTTCCTATGAGAAGTATGTCATCCACATACAAGACTAGGAAAGCAATACTACTCCCACTCAACTTCTTGTATATACAAGATTCCTCTTCATTTCTAAGGAAGCCAAAAGATTTGACTGCCTCATCAAATCTGAGGTTCCAACTCTGGGATGCTTGCTTAAGCCCATAAATGGACTTCTTAAGTTTGCAAACTTTTCTTGGACTGTTTGGATCTTCAAAACCTTGTGGTTGTGTCATGTACACATCCTCTTTCAAGAACCCATTCAAGAAAGCGGTTTTGACGTCCATCTGCCAGATCTCATAGTCATGAAAGGCAGCAATCGCAAGAATTATCCTAATGGATTTCAGCATGGCTACTGGTGAGAAGGTTTCATCATAGTCAATACCATGAATTTGTCTAAAACCTTTTGCCACTAGTCTTGCCTTAAAGACATCAATGTTTCCATCTTTGTCCTTTTTCAGTTTGAAAATCCATTTGCAACCTATGGGTTTAACCCCATCAGGCAAAGCAACCAAGTCCCATACTTGATTTTCAAACATCGAATCCATTTCGGATCTCATGGCTTCAAGCCATTTCTCGGAGTCTTGACTCGTCAAAGCATTTGTGTAGCTAGTAGGTTCCTCATGTTCTAAAATCTCTATTTCAGAACTTTCAGTCAAAAGGAAATCAATATATCTCTTTGACGGAATGACGGTCCTACTAGACCTACGTTGGGGAACAACAGGAGAATTTTCCAACTCATTAGGTTGAGGGACTTCGCATGGATTATCTCCAAGTGGGACGGTAGAAGGCGCATGAATGGAATGCACCGCCTCCTGAGCATTTTCATGCTGGGTCGTCTCTGACGAGGTGTGAACCTCATCCATTTGTTGCTCATCTCGAATTTCTTCGAGATATACATTACTCCCACTTGTTTTTCTGGAAATAAACTCCTTTTCCAGAAAGACACCATCGCGAGCAACAAACACTTTGTTTTCGCTTTGGTTGTAGAAGTAGTATCCCTTAGTCTGTTTTGGGTAACCCACAAAAAGACACTTATCGGACTTGGGTGAAAGCTTATCAGAAAGTAAACGTTTTACATAAACTTCACAACCCCATGTCCTTAGAAAAGACAATTTTGGAACTTTTCCAGTCCACATCTCATATGGCGTCTTTTCTACTGCTTTGGACGGAGCTCTGTTGAGTGTGAATGCCGTTGTTTCAAGCGCAAATCCCCAAAATGAGGCAGGAAGGTTAGCAAGACTCATCATGGACCGAACCATATCTAATAGAGTTCGGTTCCTTCTTTCGGAAACCCCATTCAATTGTGGTGTCCCTGGTGGAGTCAATTGCGAAAGTATTCCACAATCTTTCAAATGATCACCAAACTCTTGAGATAAATATTCACCACCACGATCGGATCGCAATGCTTTAATTTTCTTTCCAAGTTGGTTTTGTACTTCATTTTGGAATTCCTTGAACTTTTCAAAGGATTCCGACTTATGTCGCATGAGGTAAACATATCCAAATCTGCTCACATCATCAGTAAAAGTAATGAAATACCCGTACCCTCCCCTAGCCAAAGTACTCATAGGTCCGCACACATCAGTATGTATGAGGGCTAAAAGATCATTGGCCCTTTCACTTGAGCCTGTGAAAGGAGATTTTGTCATTTTCTCCATTAAGCAAAACTCACATACTTCAAATGATTCAAAATCAAATGATTTGAGAATTCCATCCTTATGAAGTTTCTCTATGCGCTTTGAGCTTATGTGGCCTAATCGACAATGCCATAGGTAAGTAGGGTTCAAATCATTTGGTTTGTGTTTCTTGTTTTCTATGTGATAGATATGGTTTTGTAAGTCTAGTACATACAAACCATTTGATAATTTAGCAGAGACATAGAACATACCATTCAAATATGCTGAACAACAATTATTCATAATTTGAAATGAAAAACCTTCCGAATCCAAAATCGGAATAGAAATTATGTTCTTGGTAATAACTGGAACGTAATAACAATTATAAAGTTCTAATATTAAACCAGAAGGCAAGCGTAAACTATAATCTCCTACAGCTAAAGCAGCAACTCTTGCTCCATTGCCTACTCGGAGATCCACTTCGCCTTTGCTCAAGCTCCTACTTCTTTTTAGTCCCTGCATATTACCAATAATGTGAGATCCACAAGCGGTATCAAATACCCAAGAAGTAGTTGTAGCTAAATTAACTTCTATGACATAGATACCTGAAGTTAAAGCACCAGTCTTCTTATCCTCCAGATATTTGGGGCAGTTCCTCTTCCAATGACCAATCTTGTGGCAGTGGTAGCACTCATGTTGAGCAGCTACCTTAGCCTTGGGAGTGGCCTTTGGCTTGGTTGAAGAGTTCTCATTGGCAACTACCTTGCCCTTGTTCTTCTTCATGGGAGCCCCTTTCTTCTTGAACTGCTTACCTTTACTAACCATTAGAACATCCTTATGTTTAGATTTACTTGGTAAGTTTCTCTCAGCTTGAATTAGTGAACCATGCAACTCTTGCAGGGTAGCCTCCCCTCCTTGCATGTAGAAGTTCAACTTAAAGTTATGAAAATCTTCAGGCAAGGATCTGATGACTATGTCAGTTGCCAGGTCCTTAGGATAAGGGAAACCCAATTTCTCCATGGTCTGAAAATGTCCAATCAAATCGAACACATGCGGACCAACGGGCTTCCCCTCTTCCAACTTGGAATCCAGAAGTTTGCAGTTTGCTTCAAATCTCTCCAATCTAGCATTTTTCTGAAACAAAGTTTTCAGTTGCTGGATTATGCTGCAGGCATCCAGACCATCAAAACATTTTTGATACTCTGGTTCCATGCAAGCAAGCATCAAGCATGTTACTTGCAAGGAGTTATCCTCTAGAGTTTGTCTAGCTCGCTTTTGAGCTGCAGTAGCATTTTCTGGCAAGGGTTCAGGGAGAGGATTGTCAAGAACACTTTCTTTTCCTTCCGCTCTGAGAACAATTCTCACAGCCATTTGCCATTGTAGGAAGTTGGTAGCATTCAGTTTGTCTTTTTCAATTAGAGGGCGCAAGTTAAAAGTAGAGTTGTTTGCACCAGACATGATAACTACAATAAAAAGTAAAGCAAGATTCAATATAATGTTTATCAAAAGTAGCAATTAAACAAATTCAATTCACTACTACCCTTTATTCAAAATTAGAAGTCCCCATTGAATAAAGAATTAACCAAGATCCCCTCCCACTACAATCAAACGGACTTTGGCCCTGCTACTTTAATTTATAGTATTCGAGGTAAGTAAACATTTTACTAATTATAACTGATTATAACTCTTGGTAGACAGGTTAACAACTCTTTGTATTTTCCTATCTCTTAGCTTCAAAACCCAAAACTTTGTCTTTTGATAGTTTTGTTGAGTTAAACCAAACATTAACATGTAAGTTTCAAAAACCTACCCTACTATCCCCGGAATTATAAGCAACACCCTGCTTTGGCAGAACCTATTACTCATGACCTAAGGCTTTATAGGTGTTGTATGGAAAAGCACTTAAACTCAATATTATTTTGGGACCTAAGTTTACTATGTTGGTTAATTAAAAGTGAACACATTGCTTTAAATAACCACATACATAAACTCAATAAGCATTTTAAGGCAATATAAAATGCATAAAAATAAATGTGATCCTAGTATGGCCCCTAAAAAATAAGCTCAAATCTTCTTGGGTTCCTGTTCATCTTTCTTGGATCTCCATCCTTGAATTTTTGATCGAACCTTCTTACTTCATCGAACTCATAATACGAACTTTATAATCTAATTTAAACTTTTAAATTAAATTACAACAATACAGAACGATGCGCAGATCGTATTTTAAAATTTACAAGAATACAAAACGATAAGCAAATCGTATTTTCTATCCTATTTTGGGCCATACTAGTCACTTGCCTGTAACAAAATATCATAATATTCCATACACGCATATAATATTAAAATATATTAGACAAAAATTATTTACTTATTAACTATTAATAAGCAAATAACATTTCCAAAATAATACTAAAAACTTAAACAATTTAAGTTTAACATTATTTTAATTCAATTACTATTTAAATATGGCTAGAATAATCTCATTAATCTAGAATTTGCATTCATTGAAAATTACGAATTATGCTCAAAACGAAGATCTGATTTTCCAATTTAAAAAAAAAAAAAATCAAATTACTCAAACTTTTTGGAAATTAATTGTATTTCCAACTTCCAAAACTGATTTAAAAGAGCTGATACATTCAATTGGACTTTTAATTCAAGTACTCAAACTGATTTTGAAAAATCCCCTTTCTTCTTTTCTCTTTTTTTTTTTTTTTTTTTTTTATTGTTTTAAAGCAAGAGAACAGCAGGCAGGCATGAGACCCGCCCCTGCCTCGCCGTGAAGCACAGAAAAATCCCTTCACGCCGGTCATCTTCCTGACCCAGTCACGCCGACCGACCCGACCACCAGAATAATTCGGCAGCCCGGCCGAGCAGCGAGCCAGGCCAAAACGACGAGTCCATCGCAACTGCCATTCAGTTGCAACAGCACGATCCTACGCTGCCTTACTGCCGCCCATCCGCCGCCCCTTTTCCCGCCGGAACGCCGCCCTAATTATCCCTCCACCGTGGCTCCACCGTCGCGGGTGGTGGCCACCCAGCCATGGAGGTTGTTATTTTAATTTGGGTAACAATTACCTAAATTAAATTAATCTTTATTCAACTTTTGTTAAAGATTAACAATTTAATTAGGGTTTAATTATCCGAAAATAATGGCAAAAAATTTGAATAAATTAACAATCCTTAAACTGGATTTTAGGGTTGTTAGAAGTTAGATTTCAATTTAAACTCTTTATTAAAATTAAATCTAACAAAAATTCAAAATTTAAGGCATAATTATCTCATTTTATTCAAATAATTCAAGAAAATAACAATTATAATCCGAAAAATTCGAATTAAATTACCAGGCAGATCTATTGAATATTCTTAACAAATAAAATCAAAAATTTTAATTGTTATCCTTAAATTTTATGATTAATCGAATTAAACATAAAAATTAACCAAATTCAATAATTAATATACAAAAATTCCGAAAATTAGTTAAAAAATTACCAAAAAATTTCGGCTATTGTATAAAAATTAGGGGATAATCAGTAGATTTATTTAACAAATTAAAAATCAAATCTTTAATTGTTAACAAATTATTTCCATGATTAATCTTATTAACCATTAAATAATTTAAAATCTGACGAATTTAATTTTTAAAAAATCCGAAAATTTTTATGTGATATTAACTGTTAATTTCGACCCTGTGATAAAAATTTCGGAATTTTATAAATTTATTTTGAGCAAAAATTAATTAAATCACGATTTAATGATTCCAATCAATTAATATCATATATTAATTTTGCAAATTCAAGCCATAAATAAATCTTCCCTTAATTGAATCAAAATAATAATGTTGCATACAATCATGATCATAAAATATTATGCAAGAGGCTAAAACTGATACCACTGTAGGAACATATAGATGCATAAAGCGGAATTTCAGGAAACAATTTCCTAACATCAATCACAGGATCACATGCATAACAATAATATAGATCAGATTAAGTCGAAAGAATAATCACCTTTGTAGCGTGTTCTCCCGTTCGTATGCAAGCTTCAAAGATCTTAGAGCCCCACTTGTTGCTCCTCTACTTAGTCCACAAGCACCAATTGAATCCCACGTATGCTAGTACGGAAGAGAACGATCACGATCAATCTCTTGCTTTGTTTGGGAAGAACGGCGTTTCAGAGAAATAGAATTAGGGTTTTTGTGTTTTCCTTTTTGTCAGATATTGAATGAACGTAATTTCTAAATCCCTGACATTATAACTATTATAATGTGAGAGTTTTAGGTTAACACAAAACCAAAGCCCAACATTCTTTCCCTTAATAGACCGGTTGCCATCGGGCCTTTTGGGCCCATTCCAATTAGTGCTTATATGTGTGACCTTATAGGATTAAATTATTTTAGTTGTAGGTCCAATCAATATTGTCCTACTAATCACATTTATTCTCTAGCAAGCAAATATGATTACTAAAATAATTAACTTATTATCTTCATAATTAATTCCTATTTGTATTTAGTAATTGCCGGAAATGTCTAAGGACATAATTCCTTCAATCTCCCACTTGTCCGAAGACAAGAAAGCAATGCTAAATTCCTTAAGTCTCTTAATGCCAAAATTTGATAACACACTGTTATTCTCAAAGTCTAGTTTCTTGATCGCCGAGTTCGAACTGTTCAAATAAAGATTAACATTTTAATCCCATTCCGCATGGCCATGCAATTTTTCAGTTCTCGCTCATCAAGAGGCCCAGACACCATTCCTATCAAATAGGAGGACTTATTCACTCTTGTATGACCATAACTCCCACTCAATTCTTAGCCCACCTGATCACTGCTTTTATAACCTCCTTTTACGGCGCGGCGTTTAACAGAGTCAAGGTTAAACTAATTGTCTCATGGTTATTAAGACATACTCATGTCTAAGGAATCCACTAAATATAGAATTTTGATTCTACTTTTAGAATCTAGTTAGGTCAAGTCTCAATGCATCAAGTATACATCCATATAATCAATTAGACATCCCTATGTCTCCATAGCCCATGGAACTGCACTATCAATTAATTACATGCTAGTCTTCTCATAAATCACTTATGTCCAATTTAGTGATTCAGACTAGGGACTTAATAAGTTGTGATTTCAGTTCACTTTATAGGGTTCCATTATCAAAACGTTTTCGATAATCCTATTTGAAAACACAAGTTATTTGGACATTTTATTTAATACTAAACCAAACAATTAAATAAGAATGAACTTTTATTGATAAACATTCAAAGCATAATAAATGTCTTTACAATTGTAAACATAAAGTAAACAAACTAAAGCCATTCTCCCATATGCCTAAGCCCCATAGACCTAGTATGACTCTCATGCTTAGGTTGAGCAAGCGGTTTAGTTAGAGGATCAGCCACGTTATCCTCAGTATGAACCTTGCTTACTTTCACATCCCCTCTTTCAACGATCTCTCGAATAAGATGGAATCTCCTGAGCACATGTTTGGATTTTTGGTGCGATCTGGGTTCCTTGGACTGGGAAATGGCACCATTGTTGTCACAATACAACTCAATGCCATTTTCAATGCTAGGAACTACACCAAGTTCACTAATGAACTTTTTGATCCAAACAGCTTCTTTTGCTGCATCACTTGCTGCAATATACTCAGCCTCTGTTGTAGAATCTGCGATGGTACTCTGCTTAGAACTCTTCCAGCTCACAGCCCCTCCATTGAGACAAAATATGAAACCAGATTGTGATCGGAAATCATCTTTGTCACTTTGGAAGCTTGCATCGGTGTATCCAGTGGCAACCAACTCATTATCTCCACCATAGACCAAGAAATCATCCTTAGTCCTTCTTAAGTACTTAAGGATATTCTTTGCTGCCATCCAGTGCGCCTCTCCTGGGTTTGACTGGTATCTGCTGCACATACTCAAAGCATATGCAACATCCGGTCGAGTGCATACCATGGCATACATAATGGACCCTACTGCAGAGGCATAAGGAACATTACTCATGCGCTTGACCTCATCAGGTGTCGAAGGACACTGAGTCTTGCCAAGTGAAATGCCATGTTGCATGGGAATGAAACCTCTTTTGGAGTTTTCCAGCTTGAACCTTGCAAGAACCTTATCAATATAAGTCTCTTGGCATAGTCCAATCAGCCTTTTGGATCTATCTCTATGGATCCTTATTCCCAAGATGTATTCAGCTTCTCCTAGGTCTTTCATGGAAAAACAACTTTTAAGCCATTCCTTGACTGAATCAAGCATGGTCTTGTCGTTTCCTATGAGAAGTATGTCATCCACATACAAGACTAGGAAAGCAATACTACTCCCACTCAACTTCTTGTATATACAAGATTCCTCTTCATTTCTAAGGAAGCCAAAAGATTTGACTGCCTCATCAAATCTGAGGTTCCAACTCTGGGATGCTTGCTTAAGCCCATAAATGGACTTCTTAAGTTTGCAAACTTTTCTTGGACTGTTTGGATCTTCAAAACCTTGTGGTTGTGTCATGTACACATCCTCTTTCAAGAACCCATTCAAGAAAGCGGTTTTGACGTCCATCTGCCAGATCTCATAGTCATGAAAGGCAGCAATCGCAAGAATTATCCTAATGGATTTCAGCATGGCTACTGGTGAGAAGGTTTCATCATAGTCAATACCATGAATTTGTCTAAAACCTTTTGCCACTAGTCTTGCCTTAAAGACATCAATGTTTCCATCTTTGTCCTTTTTCAGTTTGAAAATCCATTTGCAACCTATGGGTTTAACCCCATCAGGCAAAGCAACCAAGTCCCATACTTGATTTTCAAACATCGAATCCATTTCGGATCTCATGGCTTCAAGCCATTTCTCGGAGTCTTGACTCGTCAAAGCATTTGTGTAGCTAGTAGGTTCCTCATGTTCTAAAATCTCTATTTCAGAACTTTCAGTCAAAAGGAAATCAATATATCTCTTTGACGGAATGACGGTCCTACTAGACCTACGTTGGGGAACAACAGGAGAATTTTCCAACTCATTAGGTTGAGGGACTTCGCATGGATTATCTCCAAGTGGGACGGTAGAAGGCGCATGAATGGAATGCACCGCCTCCTGAGCATTTTCATGCTGGGTCGTCTCTGACGAGGTGTGAACCTCATCCATTTGTTGCTCATCTCGAATTTCTTCGAGATATACATTACTCCCACTTGTTTTTCTGGAAATAAACTCCTTTTCCAGAAAGACACCATCGCGAGCAACAAACACTTTGTTTTCGCTTTGGTTGTAGAAGTAGTATCCCTTAGTCTGTTTTGGGTAACCCACAAAAAGACACTTATCGGACTTGGGTGAAAGCTTATCAGAAAGTAAACGTTTTACATAAACTTCACAACCCCATGTCCTTAGAAAAGACAATTTTGGAACTTTTCCAGTCCACATCTCATATGGCGTCTTTTCTACTGCTTTGGACGGAGCTCTGTTGAGTGTGAATGCCGTTGTTTCAAGCGCAAATCCCCAAAATGAGGCAGGAAGGTTAGCAAGACTCATCATGGACCGAACCATATCTAATAGAGTTCGGTTCCTTCTTTCGGAAACCCCATTCAATTGTGGTGTCCCTGGTGGAGTCAATTGCGAAAGTATTCCACAATCTTTCAAATGATCACCAAACTCTTGAGATAAATATTCACCACCACGATCGGATCGCAATGCTTTAATTTTCTTTCCAAGTTGGTTTTGTACTTCATTTTGGAATTCCTTGAACTTTTCAAAGGATTCCGACTTATGTCGCATGAGGTAAACATATCCAAATCTGCTCACATCATCAGTAAAAGTAATGAAATACCCGTACCCTCCCCTAGCCAAAGTACTCATAGGTCCGCACACATCAGTATGTATGAGGGCTAAAAGATCATTGGCCCTTTCACTTGAGCCTGTGAAAGGAGATTTTGTCATTTTCTCCATTAAGCAAAACTCACATACTTCAAATGATTCAAAATCAAATGATTTGAGAATTCCATCCTTATGAAGTTTCTCTATGCGCTTTGAGCTTATGTGGCCTAATCGACAATGCCATAGGTAAGTAGGGTTCAAATCATTTGGTTTGTGTTTCTTGTTTTCTATGTGATAGATATGGTTTTGTAAGTCTAGTACATACAAACCATTTGATAATTTAGCAGAGACATAGAACATACCATTCAAATATGCTGAACAACAATTATTCATAATTTGAAATGAAAAACCTTCCGAATCCAAAATCGGAATAGAAATTATGTTCTTGGTAATAACTGGAACGTAATAACAATTATAAAGTTCTAATATTAAACCAGAAGGCAAGCGTAAACTATAATCTCCTACAGCTAAAGCAGCAACTCTTGCTCCATTGCCTACTCGGAGATCCACTTCGCCTTTGCTCAAGCTCCTACTTCTTTTTAGTCCCTGCATATTACCAATAATGTGAGATCCACAAGCGGTATCAAATACCCAAGAAGTAGTTGTAGCTAAATTAACTTCTATGACATAGATACCTGAAGTTAAAGCACCAGTCTTCTTATCCTCCAGATATTTGGGGCAGTTCCTCTTCCAATGACCAATCTTGTGGCAGTGGTAGCACTCATGTTGAGCAGCTACCTTAGCCTTGGGAGTGGCCTTTGGCTTGGTTGAAGAGTTCTCATTGGCAACTACCTTGCCCTTGTTCTTCTTCATGGGAGCCCCTTTCTTCTTGAACTGCTTACCTTTACTAACCATTAGAACATCCTTATGTTTAGATTTACTTGGTAAGTTTCTCTCAGCTTGAATTAGTGAACCATGCAACTCTTGCAGGGTAGCCTCCCCTCCTTGCATGTAGAAGTTCAACTTAAAGTTATGAAAATCTTCAGGCAAGGATCTGATGACTATGTCAGTTGCCAGGTCCTTAGGATAAGGGAAACCCAATTTCTCCATGGTCTGAAAATGTCCAATCAAATCGAACACATGCGGACCAACGGGCTTCCCCTCTTCCAACTTGGAATCCAGAAGTTTGCAGTTTGCTTCAAATCTCTCCAATCTAGCATTTTTCTGAAACAAAGTTTTCAGTTGCTGGATTATGCTGCAGGCATCCAGACCATCAAAACATTTTTGATACTCTGGTTCCATGCAAGCAAGCATCAAGCATGTTACTTGCAAGGAGTTATCCTCTAGAGTTTGTCTAGCTCGCTTTTGAGCTGCAGTAGCATTTTCTGGCAAGGGTTCAGGGAGAGGATTGTCAAGAACACTTTCTTTTCCTTCCGCTCTGAGAACAATTCTCACAGCCATTTGCCATTGTAGGAAGTTGGTAGCATTCAGTTTGTCTTTTTCAATTAGAGGGCGCAAGTTAAAAGTAGAGTTGTTTGCACCAGACATGATAACTACAATAAAAAGTAAAGCAAGATTCAATATAATGTTTATCAAAAGTAGCAATTAAACAAATTCAATTCACTACTACCCTTTATTCAAAATTAGAAGTCCCCATTGAATAAAGAATTAACCAAGATCCCCTCCCACTACAATCAAACGGACTTTGGCCCTGCTACTTTAATTTATAGTATTCGAGGTAAGTAAACATTTTACTAATTATAACTGATTATAACTCTTGGTAGACAGGTTAACAACTCTTTGTATTTTCCTATCTCTTAGCTTCAAAACCCAAAACTTTGTCTTTTGATAGTTTTGTTGAGTTAAACCAAACATTAACATGTAAGTTTCAAAAACCTACCCTACTATCCCCGGAATTATAAGCAACACCCTGCTTTGGCAGAACCTATTACTCATGACCTAAGGCTTTATAGGTGTTGTATGGAAAAGCACTTAAACTCAATATTATTTTGGGACCTAAGTTTACTATGTTGGTTAATTAAAAGTGAACACATTGCTTTAAATAACCACATACATAAACTCAATAAGCATTTTAAGGCAATATAAAATGCATAAAAATAAATGTGATCCTAGTATGGCCCCTAAAAAATAAGCTCAAATCTTCTTGGGTTCCTGTTCATCTTTCTTGGATCTCCATCCTTGAATTTTTGATCGAACCTTCTTACTTCATCGAACTCATAATACGAACTTTATAATCTAATTTAAACTTTTAAATTAAATTACAACAATACAGAACGATGCGCAGATCGTATTTTAAAATTTACAAGAATACAAAACGATAAGCAAATCGTATTTTCTATCCTATTTTGGGCCATACTAGTCACTTGCCTGTAACAAAATATCATAATATTCCATACACGCATATAATATTAAAATATATTAGACAAAAATTATTTACTTATTAACTATTAATAAGCAAATAACATTTCCAAAATAATACTAAAAACTTAAACAATTTAAGTTTAACATTATTTTAATTCAATTACTATTTAAATATGGCTAGAATAATCTCATTAATCTAGAATTTGCATTCATTGAAAATTACGAATTATGCTCAAAACGAAGATCTGATTTTCCAATTTAAAAAAAAAAAAATCAAATTACTCAAACTTTTTGGAAATTAATTGTATTTCCAACTTCCAAAACTGATTTAAAAGAGCTGATACATTCAATTGGACTTTTAATTCAAGTACTCAAACTGATTTTGAAAAATCCCCTTTCTTCTTTTCTCTTTTTTTTTTTTTTTTTTTTTTATTGTTTTAAAGCAAGAGAACAGCAGGCAGGCATGAGACCCGCCCCTGCCTCGCCGTGAAGCACAGAAAAATCCCTTCACGCCGGTCATCTTCCTGACCCAGTCACGCCGACCGACCCGACCACCAGAATAATTCGGCAGCCCGGCCGAGCAGCGAGCCAGGCCAAAACGACGAGTCCATCGCAACTGCCATTCAGTTGCAACAGCACGATCCTACGCTGCCTTACTGCCGCCCATCCGCCGCCCCTTTTCCCGCCGGAACGCCGCCCTAATTATCCCTCCACCGTGGCTCCACCGTCGCGGGTGGTGGCCACCCAGCCATGGAGGTTGTTATTTTAATTTGGGTAACAATTACCTAAATTAAATTAATCTTTATTCAACTTTTGTTAAAGATTAACAATTTAATTAGGGTTTAATTATCCGAAAATAATGGCAAAAAATTTGAATAAATTAACAATCCTTAAACTGGATTTTAGGGTTGTTAGAAGTTAGATTTCAATTTAAACTCTTTATTAAAATTAAATCTAACAAAAATTCAAAATTTAAGGCATAATTATCTCATTTTATTCAAATAATTCAAGAAAATAACAATTATAATCCGAAAAATTCGAATTAAATTACCAGGCAGATCTATTGAATATTCTTAACAAATAAAATCAAAAATTTTAATTGTTATCCTTAAATTTTATGATTAATCGAATTAAACATAAAAATTAACCAAATTCAATAATTAATATACAAAAATTCCGAAAATTAGTTAAAAAATTACCAAAAAATTTCGGCTATTGTATAAAAATTAGGGGATAATCAGTAGATTTATTTAACAAATTAAAAATCAAATCTTTAATTGTTAACAAATTATTTCCATGATTAATCTTATTAACCATTAAATAATTTAAAATCTGACGAATTTAATTTTTAAAAAATCCGAAAATTTTTATGTGATATTAACTGTTAATTTCGACCCTGTGATAAAAATTTCGGAATTTTATAAATTTATTTTGAGCAAAAATTAATTAAATCACGATTTAATGATTCCAATCAATTAATATCATATATTAATTTTGCAAATTCAAGCCATAAATAAATCTTCCCTTAATTGAATCAAAATAATAATGTTGCATACAATCATGATCATAAAATATTATGCAAGAGGCTAAAACTGATACCACTGTAGGAACATATAGATGCATAAAGCGGAATTTCAGGAAACAATTTCCTAACATCAATCACAGGATCACATGCATAACAATAATATAGATCAGATTAAGTCGAAAGAATAATCACCTTTGTAGCGTGTTCTCCCGTTCGTATGCAAGCTTCAAAGATCTTAGAGCCCCACTTGTTGCTCCTCTACTTAGTCCACAAGCACCAATTGAATCCCACGTATGCTAGTACGGAAGAGAACGATCACGATCAATCTCTTGCTTTGTTTGGGAAGAACGGCGTTTCAGAGAAATAGAATTAGGGTTTTTGTGTTTTCCTTTTTGTCAGATATTGAATGAACGTAATTTCTAAATCCCTGACATTATAACTATTATAATGTGAGAGTTTTAGGTTAACACAAAACCAAAGCCCAACATTCTTTCCCTTAATAGACCGGTTGCCATCGGGCCTTTTGGGCCCATTCCAATTAGTGCTTATATGTGTGACCTTATAGGATTAAATTATTTTAGTTGTAGGTCCAATCAATATTGTCCTACTAATCACATTTATTCTCTAGCAAGCAAATATGATTACTAAAATAATTAACTTATTATCTTCATAATTAATTCCTATTTGTATTTAGTAATTGCCGGAAATGTCTAAGGACATAATTCCTTCATTACCAACAGCAGAACTAGCATATAACAAGTGGGGTCACTTGACAAACAAAAGGCGTATTTTACAGTAACTAATATTTCATTAATTTTTAAATAGTGACCCGATTACTTTACATTAGAACTCTTTAATTTATACTAAGCATTTTGGAGTTTAACAAGGTGTAAAAAAATGATACTAGTCCAGGATAAAGGACAAGCTAATTAGCTGGCTAATCCAGGAGAAAAGACAAGTTAAAAGGTTGTTAAGAACAAAAAAAAAAAAAAAAAAAAAAAAAAAGAAAAAAAAAAATCGCACAAGTATATAAAGGAGAGCCGTTAACCGCGGATTCTCGCTTTCTTCCCTCCTGAAATTTCCCCGTGTTGACTTTCTCCATTTCTTTTCTCCTTTCATCATTTTTTGGACGAATTTCCTCAAAATTACATAATTTCCTTTTTTCGATTATTTTTTCCATTTTTATTTTATATTTCGCAGCTTCTCTATTGTTCGTCTGTTGGATGCTTTCTCTGTTCTGATTACCCTTTTCTTCTCCGGTAAGTTCCTTGATTTTTCGTTTATTGATTTAGGGAATTATTTATTATTTTTGTTAATTTGTTTCAATTTTTTTTAAAGTAATTGTTAATTTCTGGTTAATTAGTTGAATAATTTTTGTTTTATTCCTAATTTTGGGTTAGGATGAAGGGAACGATTAATATATTCTTCTGGGTTTTTTCTAATAGGTTGTATAAATTCAAATTTCTGCATAAAATTGCGCTTATTGATTTGTTTGTTATTTATTAAGCATGCAAAATTAAAGAACCCGCATGAGTTTTTTTAGGTTTCTTTTCAATTTTGAATTAGTGGAGCAATTACTTTTTCCTAAGTTGAGTGTAGGTTTAGTGTTTCTAGTGGGTTAGTTGGAAAGAAAGAGGATTAAGTATGATGTAAACTTAAAATATATTATTGGCATTTGACCTTGAATGATGATTATTAGGACAAAGTATGATAGCAATGATCATAATACCTCTAATCGGATTTAGTTGTCACATTATCAGTTTAAATTACATTATTAACATTACCATTCATTTCGTACAAAAGGGAGTATAAGCTATATTATTCGGACTCGTTTACCCATGTCAGACACGAGTACATGTCTAAGTGTCCGACTCAGTTATTTACGAAAAAAGTCATGATATTGGTCCAAATTGGATTGTCCAGTGTCCATACTCATGTCCAAGTGTCAGAGGATCCGACACGGGTAGTTGAGGCAAAATGAAGAGTCCAAGTAACATTGATATAAGTATATAGTTGTATAAGTTACTCAAAGAGTTGCATATGGACATCTATAGAATTTCTAGTGTTATGAAAACTTACATATATACTTGTATAGTTGTATGTATTAACCATTTAACGGCCCATTTGGTTGGTGGTATCAAATGTAAAGTTTAACCATTAGGTTCTTATTAGATCATTTGAATTTTTCATCATGGCAGGGGAGGTTCTAAGAAGTGAAACAGTTGGAGATGAGATGAACAAATTACTAAAACGGCTAATCGTGTTATTAGTGTACAAAATCGATTGGAGAAAACTGTTTGTTATATTAGCCATTGTAACAATACTGGGTATTGTTCTTCAAATTAGTCTCCTTCCATTCCCACTATGGCTTCAATCTCCATTAATCAGAGTTTCAACTGCTAAGGATTTGAGTAGTTCATTGCAATTAACCTTAACACATGGAAAACATTGGCCGTTGCGCCAAATATCGGTTCCTGTTCCATTGAATTCGTCGAGTGGTCTAACAAAGAGAGTACACAGTGTACAAAGGAGAAGAAAAAGGAGGAGAAAGCGGGAAGATGATTTTCAAGTTCCAATACCACCACCTCCTCCTCCTCGAACTCCACCGACACCCTTGGAGGTATCTTCGGATTTCTAATATCACCTTAAAGTTTTCGTACACAAAGAATGTGATTTTAACATAACTTGATTTAGTTATTTTTTTTGGCCTTTGGTAGAGACATGTATGGTCCTTATCCCCTAAGGAAGCACTTTTGTATGCTAAAAAGGAGTTGAAGAATGCTCCATTTGTTGCCAATGATTCTGATCTGTATGCACCTATCTTTAAGAATGTCTCTATCTTCAAAAGGTATGCTCATGTCTGCGTTTTGTAATGAATTACTTGTGAAGTTCCAGCTTTGTGTCCTTAGAAATGTGAATCATTGAACTATTGAGTGATGATATATGGTGGATTCTAGTGACATTATCGTTCATTTTATCGAATGCATTATGAAAAAGGAAATGTTAAGTGTTGTAACGGAAGCAAGAAAGATAATTAAGAACGCAAATAAAAAACACAGAGATTTAACGTGGTTCACTAGCAATATGTTAGCTACGTCCACATGCAGAGGAGAGGGAAATTTTATTGATCTTGATGGGTACAGATTACAAAATACAATTAGGTTATGACCTACAGAGTTTATATAGTACTATCTAGACAGATGAAAAAGTGTTTGCAGTGAATGTGATTCTCCTATATTACACCCTGCATTCTAAATTGTCAAGAAGTAGTCTTTTACTCTCTAATTTTCTGACATCCAACTGTAGGAGTTATGAACTGATGGAACTCATACTTAAAGTATATGTTTATCCGGATGGAAGCCCACCAATATTTCATGAACCACATCTTAGCGGAATTTATGCGTCTGAGGGATGGTTTATGAAGTTGTTAGAAGGGAACAGGCAGTTTGTTACCAGAAACCCAGAAAAGGCTCACTTGTTCTATCTGCCATATAGTGCTCGTCAACTTCAGCAAGCGATTTACGTACAAGGATCACATAATCTGGCCCCACTTTCTCTTTTCATAAGAGACTATGTGAACATGCTGTCTGCAAAGTATCCTTTCTGGAACCGCACTCATGGAGCAGATCACTTTCTAGTGGCTTGTCATGATTGGGTATCTATCTATCTATCTCATTTAGTCATTTACTACCTTGAGTTCTTATACTTCATGAAAATTACTTTACTTTTTCTGCCACATTTGATCTGGGGTCATTTTCAAGGAACTTGGCTAAAATTTTATAACTATTTTCTACTCCATATGTTTCAATTTTTACAGCTCTGCTGTACCAATTTAGTCTCTCTTAGTTAGAATTCGTACATTTCGTACCAAATTGTAATCAGAAGTGTCAGTTTACCTTAGTTTTTCTGTGTAGGCAAGCCCTTGTGAGGTTTTTCCTCTAAAAACAACTAACTAATGACACTACAAAATTATGTTTTTATTAGAAACGGATTTTGAGACAGATACGATAAGCATCTCAATTTGAGACGGATCACTAAAAAAAATTCTCTAAACAAAATTTGAGATTGAATTATATATGGAACTCAAAAAAACCCGTCTCAAATTTGTAATGTATAAGCCAAAAGTCCTTCTCAAAGATTTTGAGTCAACCTCTATAGGGACGCCCTATCTCCGTCTCAAATCCGTCTCTAATCATCATTTTGAGACGGATATGAACAAATTAGAGACGAAATTCTTCATCTCTATAAAGTGATTATTTTGTAGTGTGAGGATGTAAGCAGTATCAGTTCATCTTTAATCAAACAGCAACTGTATAGCCAAATCACTTTTTTTTACCTGGCTTCCTTCAATTTTGTTTTCTAACCTTTTTTCCGCCTTGGATTACACTTAACCCTGTACTTACACAAAATTGATGTATTTTCAGGGACCTTACACATTAAAGGCGCATGAGGAGTTAGTGAAGAACTCAATAAAAGCAGTTTGTAATGCTGATTTATCTGAAGGAATTTTCAAGTTCGGAAAAGATGTATCCCTCCCCGAAACCACCATAAGAATGCCAAGGAGACCTCTTCGAAACATTGGTGGTGGGATGAGAGTATCACAACGCCCAATCCTAGCTTTCTTCGCTGGAAACATGCATGGAAGAGTTCGTCCTTTACTTCTCAAGCATTGGCATAACAAAGATGAGTCTATGCGGATTTACGGACCTTTACCTCGTAGTGTGTCTAAGAAAATGTCATATATTCAACACATGAAATCTAGCAAGTTCTGCATTTGTCCAATGGGTTATGAAGTTAACAGTCCAAGGATAGTCGAGGCTATATACTATGAATGTGTTCCGGTAATTATAGCTGATAATTTTGTTCCTCCGTTTGATGATGTTCTTGATTGGAGCGCCTTTTCTGTGATAGTGGCTGAAAAGGATATTGCCAAGTTAAAGGAAATTCTCGAGGGAATTCCACTGAATCGGTATTTGAAAATGCTTCAGAACTTGAAAATGCTTCAGAGACATTTCCTTTGGAATTTGAGGCCGGTTAAGTATGATTTGTTCCATGTGATCTTGCATTCAATATGGCTTAGCAGACTAAACCAGATTCAAATTCCTGATTAGCAGAAGATTATGTGTGTTTTGCTGATTCAGTTATGCCATGAAACATTTGCTGTTATACATTGGGCGAAGAATGTGTTCCTTTTCAGAGAAAGTGGGTGCAAAAATTGTAAATATTGCAACTTCACTGCTCATCTTTATGCTGCTGCAATGGCATTTTGCTTCAACATAGTTGAAAGTTTACATCCACAGAAAAGGGAAGATAACTTCTATGCAATTCAGACTGAACCTGCTACTTGAAATTGCCGGTAACTCATCAATGTGGTCTTGAACTTCTATGGACCTATTGTTTTCTAATATTTGACATAGCTTGAAGTTTTATGATGATTCATGCATGAAGATTTTGACAGATGATATCTTGTTTTATCATTTGAGATGCAGGAATACCCAACAGATACGTGACAAACAAGTCTTTCGAACAGGATTATACTGTATCATAGTATATGGAAACCAACTACGCAGGAAAAAGGTTTATTTTTCATTGCTTAAACTGCATACATCAAAGCAGTGCCATATTTGTTCATTCATTTCCTTACACTGAACAAAAGGAGTTCAGACTTCAGAACACCTTTCAGTACACAGTAGTTTTTTTTTTTTTTTTGATAGGACAGTATACAATAGTTAAACACTTATTGATGTAATATATTGAACGAGCGCAGTTAATTTCTTAAGTGCCTTCCATATGTTGCATATAGGTTATAGGTGGATTTGTTAGGAAATATACGGAAAAGGAAATTACAGATGTTATTATTTATTACTGTACAGTAAAGAATGTACCATATGCTGTAAAATTCTCCATGGAATGAAATTACAGAAAAAACATACTGTAACATTGTTTAGCCTACTTCTCTGTACCCTTTTTCTTGCAATGTTTTTGTTCGCACAGGAAACTAGAAACTGACGTGATGCAGACGAGATTTGATTACAATTGTTCATCTGTTTTAAGAAATTTATCAACCCAATCCAAGCCACAGGTTTCTTCAGCAGAGCTATCAAACAAGTTCTTCATATCAATATTATTTTTACTGTCACCATCTTTAACATTAATCTCACTGTCGCCATCTTTAACAGTCTTTTCTCGAATTAATCTCCGCGCTTAAAGATGTTATTGATGTTGTAATAGCAGTAATAGAGGTACTGAAAGCTCTGTCTTTCTTGTTTCCTGATTTAGCTTTCTGCTCAAATGAGAATTCTAGTAGTTTTTTTTATCTCATTATCTGTTCTTTCTGGAAGTCTTCCTGCTATCAATGACCACCTTACAACAAAATGACAGCTTCAATTAGTCATTTTCTAAAATAACAATTTATAGTAAAAACTTACAACAACCTATCTCTTGCCTTTATACATGTGGCAAATTTTCCATTGAGTACAATTTTCGTGCACGTCGTTAAAGGTCTTTGTTTAGAAGAATGGAGCGGTAAAAGGAAATAAGAAACAAGACATATCACCAATTTCATACCGTTTCAAGCAGTGGCGAATCTTGGCCAAAAAATTATAAGGGGTCAAGGTTTGAAAATTCAACATCTTACTGAATACAAATGCATTCAGTATCTACAACACTTATAAGGGGTCAAGAAATGCTCTTCTTTAGTTGCATTTCTTGTGATCTTCGATCCTTTGCTGCCTAGGACTTGAGTGAATGCGTGTGTGTGTATGAGAGAGGGAGAGACAGAGAGAGGGGGGGGGGGGGGGGGGGGGGGGATGTTGGGAAATGAGGTGTTTAGTTGGTTAAGTTAGAGAGCCTAAAAGGAGTGTTTTGTAGGTTCTTATGTGTTGTTTAGGGTTAGGTTAAGAACTTTAATTGTGGTTTTTTTAGGATTGTAGACAAATTAATAACCATCCCAACTACCTTTCTGATCGTTGGACTCCTTTAATTATATATCATGACCTCATTAATATCAAATATGAAACACAATATCAACCAAGAACTTACTTGTTGCTACATGATCTATTTCATTAATAGAAAAGGATTCGATGCGATTTTTGTTATATAGCTAAATGTAGTTGGCGTTTGGTAAACTAAAGACTATGTTTTGCTCATTTAGAGAGCTCGATGCACAAATAAGGGTCAAATAAGGCTTTCTAAATGAGTAAATGAGCACATATTAGATAGGTTATTTCAGATACACCCGGGTGTATAATGGACACTCTACAGAGAGGGGGGAAAGTGAGTTAGTACTTTTGACACTTAAGAATTCCTTCAAACGTTTGTTGGTCACAGAAAAGATGTGATATACTCCGTAGTTTATTGGCAATATTTTGCACTTTTTTATTTGTCAACTATGTACATAGTTGACCAACATTTATGCACTTTATTTGTCAACTATGGACATAATTGACCAACATACTAAGCGGTTAACTTGTTTATTTGACTTGAGCACTTTAGCTAACTAGTAGTTACACCAAATTTCAGTTTAGATTTCAGAACATACAAAGTTGAAATTAAGCACTTGAACACAAATTAGCTGCTATTGTAGTCTTTGTGATCATTCACTACACATATACGGAATAGTAAACAATGGGTACTTAACCAGTAACAACCTATTTTGATCGTCATTTTCATAAAATAAATAGATAATAAATAATAAAATAATCATTTTCCTGCCACAGCGCCCTCTCGTTATTTTCTGCAGCTTGTGGTTTCTGCAATAATATATGGAGGCGACCATTAACGACACAGATAGCATCATTTCTCATATATTTCAGGTTGAGGATGCTGCCTGCCAAGCGTAGACTCTGAATACAGAGTTTTCACCCTTCACCTCAACCAAAGATTTTAAGTTTTCACTCTGAATACATGGTATGGGATGTGTGCATACAGTTAAGTTCTTTCTCCGAATTTAAATGTCACATCATTATTAAAAAAAAACAGACCTAACTATGTAAGATATTAGTATTACAATACATGAATACATCCCTGCTCAATGAAACCAATAATTTAATGCATTCAAAATTTTCCTCAAGCACAAAACAGAATTAACCACTATATAAAAAAATCATCAGAATACCAGAATTGAACACCATATAATCTTCACTAGAATACCAGGAAGAAATAAGGTTTAGCTGTCAAAAAGAAGCAGCTGTCATTCCCATGAAGATTAGTGACAGCGTATGAGTAAGATAAATTGAAATCATTATCTGTAGTACATTGTTCCTCTATGAGAAGTGTAGAGCATGTTTAATTGACCAAAAACGTAACGGAAAGATATTTTCTTACGAAACAACCCTAGTACAATGACACACACGAACAACATTTCAACAACGCCTATTTTCCTCCTCGGAAACAACAGAACTCGGGTTTTCCAACATCCAGCCACCAGTCCTTGGTGGCTAGAATCAGTCCTGCTCTGAAATCCACTTCTACTACTAAGAAAACTGGTTTTGCAATTTGCAGGGAATCATTTATAGTAACAGATGACCAAAACTGACCAAAACTTCAAGCCTTGCAAACTGCAGTCCAAAACCCTTCTTGTCCTCATTTTGTCCTGTTTGGACATCATCAGTCAGAACAAGTTCCATCATAGTTGGCCGATAGAAAACTAATACTTCGTATCATTCACCAAATCTACCTGTGTGCAAGTCGTATTTACAGTAAACAGAGCAAGTTCAAAAGCCGCAAAATCTTGCTATAGACAAACTCTTCCTTAATACTTCGAGTTACCTACATTCTACCAAATTGACCTAAAAGCTCTCCTCAGCATGCTGAACAGGGCAAACACAATCACCACCGATACAAACTTCTTCGAGGCAAAAATCCTCAAGTTTACTTTCAGTCCATATCTTATCATCAACCTTGATATTGACAAACGCACTGCTGAAAACCACGACACTATTGAACACATCACAACTTTCAAGAAATCAGACATACCGTACTCAGTTACTCTGTCATTTGGTACCTCCACATAAGGACAATTACCATCAAGTCCTCCATGATATAGCCCCAAAGATTGATTAAGCCAACAGGATAAATGGATCAGAAGCTTTGCAAGCCAAGCAATCTCATCATCTGATATGGGTCGCCTCAACCAATCACCCTTGTAGTTATCGTTGACAACTGAACCATTACGCAGCCTCCTGGGCATGAATAGCTCATCACGTGAGTGTTGACGTTGTTCTGTTCTCGTAGATATAGGGGACTGCTTCACAGCATGGTCACCGAATAAACAGTGTAACTTTGACTTCAAAGAGTGCAAACACTGGAGGTTGTTCGCAAGGTTATCACCGGATATTGCTTGAAGCTCTGTCTCCGCACGCAATATGAACAGCTGAAAATAATCAGAAAACAGCGTTTAACAGATGCTAGAATGTGTAAAAATTACAAAATTAGGATCAAACCCTAATAACAACCACAACCAAGAGTCCAAGACTTCTCCACTTTCACTATTATGAACTTGTTTCGGAAGAGCCTACAGAGCAAGATAGTGAAGAAATGGAGAGAAGGATACCTGAAGCAGTTGAGAGCCACCATCCTCACTATCATTGAAGAGTCTAAGGTCTTTGTTCCAATTCTCGTGTAAGAAGGAACCATCAGCATCAGTCTCACTTAAGCCATCCTCCCAATCCTGCATGTTTTACAGATGACTTGGAGTCAATGATAGAATATAAAATATCCATGCAGAAAATCTAATATACAGGGTTTAGATGGATCCTGGATATTAAGAGTAAAAATAAAGCATACATCTTAAATTCCTCTTCCAATGAAACAGATAATGGATATCAAAGGTAGTTATAAGCAGAATAAAAGACGAGAAAGAAAAACAAACAAAGAAAAACATTCCCCATTAAATGGAAGATAATTTTACCTGAAGTTGCTCACGGATCTGTGGAATAAATTTGTTCAGGTTATTAGCTGCTGATTTGCCAGATCCAGCAGTCTTTGAGTGGAAAGTAGCATCGACATTCTTTATGAGCTCGAATAGCTCTCTTGAAGACATTAATATGTCAATCACCTGTTGAAATTAACACATAATCATCAGATAGCTTTCCAGAAAGTTCACAACAATACTAATGCAGGACTAGACAGTTATGATGAGGTTAATTTAGCTGATACTATCACTATCTGCATTTATACCAGATATTAGAAGTTCACAGCAGAAAAACATAGTTTAGTCCTTTTTCTGGAAGGAGGGAGAAGTGAACCAAAGGACAGGATTTGCTGCAGTAGCCACTACATCATTAAGTCATGCGACATTTACACAGCCAGTCACCTCTATCCATCCCCATGGGTTCTAACCCTTCTCCCCTTTCAAAGGCGTTTGAGATACAAATGGGGGTACCATCTTAATAGCCATCAAAATAGCCCATTTTATGTTCAAAACTTGTCCATAGCTATGATATTTCAACAAACAAAAAAGGCTATTTGCATGACATTATTCAAACAGCTTTTACACTCCATAGCCCAAGCATCAATGGAAGCCAGTGCAAGCTGGCAGCAAATAAGTCATATAGGTCCAACAACTACATCTATGAACTCTGAATGTCAGATCAAAAAAATTGGAAGTGTCCTCAGTAGTTCGGTACACCATGTATCTCTAATGTCATTTCCCCCCTCAAGAGACTATCATTAAACACCTAAAACAACAATTTCAAATACGATGTTGCCTATTATAAGTTATAACGGACAGACAAACTTTGCTGACATTAGTAATTTTTCTATCATGATTAATGATTCTCTTAAGTGTTGATGAGTACAGTTCATTACTAAAATCACCACGCGACACAATTGTTAGAAAAATCAACTTACGCTTAAGAGCGCTTGTCGACAATAACATATAGGGCATAGCTGGCATACCAATGTCTTGGTCTAGTGGAAAGGATTGCACCTTTCAACCAAAAGGTTGGGGTTCAATCCCCACTATGGGCGCTTTGAGGGAGGGTTCCCTTTACTATTTCCCCCTCTCTCAAAGTGTCTAGCCCGATAACCTAGGCCGGATTGTCTCAAACTGTTGGTCGGGAGGGCCATGGTCTTTAAGAAGGAAGCTGTGAAGGACTAGTCAAGCAGGCTCTATGAAATCAACTAAAGAATCTGATGAATCTATCGAGTACATTATTTTGGTGACACTGAGGCAGAAATTTCTACAGTTACCTACGTACCTTCATAAAAGATCTATAAAGATGAAAGTAGTGGATCATAAATAACGGTCAATAAAACTTATTCAAGTGCACTTGGAAAAACCAATAAAGTGTAACTGACTAAGTAGACACTGACCAATTGGAAAAAAATCTTCAAATGCAAAGGTCTAAGCTCCGCAACTTTTAGGGCTTTCACAAATCTATATCAGTTTCCAGGTGATTGCTCAGCTTAATCATCGACACAAACTATTAAAGATCAATGAATATGCAAAATATTTCAGCTTGGCAAAGGTTTTCTGTTACATAACATGTGCCCCTCTGTAATGAACCTACCTAACCTGCCACGTGTTCCCTTGTTTTACAGCAAGAGGCAGGAACAGAAGCAAACAGCAGCAGTCAGTGAGCAGAAGTAACAGGTTGGTGGAAAAGAACCGTTGCCACAAACAACTAGAGAACAAAAGGGAGCAGCATAGGCAATTAATGAAGCGTACTAGCAGCAACTCTAGCATATAAGTAGTAGAGAGGAAGAGAGAGAGGGCATTGAGTAATTTGTATTAGCTTTTGGTGATTTGTAACCTCAAGTTACCAACTTGGAGATTAGTGGCCTCAAGCTACTGGTTGTATTCAGTTTGCACTATTCAGTGTTATTAATCAAAAACTTCTCTCTTTCTCTATTTATTGGTGTTGTATACGTATCACTTTGTTGAGGCAGGGAACGCAAGTCCATTGCACCCTCCCTCGGTTTTTTGCTATTCAATTGAAAGATATAAAAAATTTATGAGAAAACACCAATGATAGTCACTAAACCTTCTCCATTGCTGCAAAAGAGCTTGATTTTTCATTCTTGTAGTCAATACTACAATCACACCCACGATTTGACATAAATGTTACTTGGACTTGGGCACTCATGTTGGAAACAAGTAAGTGTCCGACTCAGCTATTTAATGAAATTTTCCATAATTTTGTCACAAAATGAGGTGTTGAAGTGCCTAGCTGCATATATACATATTCGAGAGGAATAAAGAGTCTAATTAACAGACATAAGCATCTAATGCTATGCAACATGATACCAGCAATCTACACTTGCAGTTCTAGTTCACCAAGACAATGTAATTCCCCAAAGCTGTTTTATATGACTTATTTGTCTGTTGTTTTATATTTATTGATGAGAAGTAGCTCAGAACTTGGTTTTAGAACAGCATGAGGCGTTCAAAGCCACAAAGGGTTTCTGATGCCAACGCGTAGGCAGTTGCATTGGGCACATGAGCTACACTTGTTGGAAAAAACCTTAATAATATATTCACCTCGTTTTTTGCAAAATACTGCATTCAATTTTAAAAAAAAAAAATTAAAGGCGGGTGATTTCTGAAGGAGAAGCGAGAGAAATAGAGGAGGCAGACTGCAGAGAGACCAGTGAACTAGGAGACAAAAGGAATGGTTGTATCTCATGCGTCTTGAGAGTGCCTCATGCGTCTTGAGAGTGCCTCATTTGCCTTGGATGAGCCTCACGTACATCCATTGTCCTTGCTGCACTTAAGTTTGCTGGAGGGTAGTGCGGCTAGTGCTTTATTGCACATTGACCTAAAGTATGCTTTTCAAATATCAAAGCTCCGAATAACACTCTTAATCAAGAAAATTCACTTGACATGTCATATCAACAGCAAAATCAAGTGATATGACTAAGATAACCAAACAGATCTACGGTGAGATAAAGAACACAACGTGACAGCTACATCAGCTGCAAGGTGTTTAACGGTTTAATGTGTGACACCATTCGTGTTTAGCGGGTCTTTAACATGCCATGAAAGGAACTAGGCCTGAACAGATGTTAAACAAGTGATCCAAATTTCCATCTAACAAACCACGTAAGGCAGTTCTCAATGTTACCCCCCTCTTAAAGGTTAGCAACTCTTGTCTGAGCACCTCCTAAAGGTTAGCAACTCTTTTCTGAGCACTTGTCAGAAATCCATTTCTCCACTAATAAAGTAAAAGCTCAAATATTGTAAAATGATCTCAATCAAGATAATTCTCTAATATTCACAAGTATCACAACCATGTAACATGAACGCACGGGGTAAAACTTAAACAGACCGTTACACGAGTTGTCGAGTTAGTCATCAAATATAATCACAACTAGACAACTATTTCAATTCCAAGAATCGAAGGTGATCAAACAAAGGTTAAAGCATAAGCATGAAAAAATAGTAATTTTAAAGCGATGCTACCTTGAAGGATCAGCTAGTCCTCAATAGCAGCAGAATGCATAAATGTGATGTATCAGTACCTAAAACGACTCCTACCTTAGATGTTGAAACAAAGAAAATAAAATAATTACTCCTTCAACCCGAAATCATATAGCATATGGCCATTGCAATTCATAAATATGCATAGCAAATCCCGTGACAACTAGATTTTTATAAGCTTTGAATGAGCACTTTCCAGCACTAACAATATGTGTAACTTATTCGTGGAATCGAACCAATAATATACGGAGTACTTCATAACACAAAGGACTGACACACCAAGCTGGCAGACAAGGATTGCTTTACGAGAAAGCATCACTACCTTCCATAACCACATTGTGGATTTAGATTTTGATAGCACATCAATATTCCAACAAGGTAACTCTTTACTCTTCTTTCTTTAGCCACTACAGCTAAAATGAATGTCAATGGGGATAACTACTTCCACCAAATATGTTATCCAATAACTTAGGTAGGTGATAAATTTCATTATTAATGTTGAACACTTCACAGTGACTTGAAGCATCATACTTGGGATTATTCTTGCGTGGACCTGATCCACAATAATATAAGTGTGGACCCAAAATCAATAGTTTTCTCTAGCACATTTTTTACACTCATGGTGACCTTTATTGTTCATATAGTAACTATAATAAATTAAACACCATAATTCTTAGACATAGTAACCATTTTTTGAAGCATAGTAACCCAATGTTTTTAAAAGCGAATTGTGACTTAAATCACATTATTCAACCACAACGTGTATCAACGACAGTACTTTGATAAAAAAAATTCATAATAATCCTAATAAAATCCAAAATAAATTAGGAATAAGTTATTGACTTTATTTTTAGGCGTGGTCCACAATAAATTTAGTGTGGACCAAGTCCATTTAAGAATTTCATACTTGTGGCAAAAATATGCAACATGGAAAGACTGTAAAAAACTAAACATGGTAATACCCAATCACTCAAGAAAATACAGCATATTTTCTTGATGCCTATATACAAATGATAGAGAACTGAGAGACACTAGATGTCTACCCCACCCATCTATGCTAATGTTAAATAGCAATAACTACCTCCAGATTCAGAAAAAACTTAAAGCAACAGATGAAAATGGAGCATAGGACTAAATTCATTTCAATATTCAATGCATTATGTACCCACATAACCATAATCTTGTAGATGCTTCTGTTTATGACATTGATAACAAAAGTAGTTCTCTTTGTTGTTAGTTAACATATAGAGAAGTGAAAGTAATAAAAGAAGCAGATATGCAAGAAACATACCCTTGATGTCATCTGGACAATCCCTTCAGCATCGGTATGAAGAAACTTGTGCGCAAAACCAATAAAATGCATGACCAATGATGTGTAGAACAGATAATTCGACAGCACATAGCCTTGCCAATTCATTGAATACTGCAGCTGATTGGAGTCATCACTATCTCTGTCTGGCCTTTTCTTAGAAGCGTCATCCATTCCATCAAGCTCTGAGAATTCTTCCTTGCTAAGCCTCCATGGTTCAATATAATTAATCCAGACTGAAAAAACCTCAGAAATATTCTTCATAGAAGACCCCATTGGACAATACAAAAATGTCCTTAGAATAAATCTATACAACGGCCTTTGGATATAGGAGTTCCAAGAGCCACCAGATGGCAAGCTGGATAAAACATAAGGAACCTCCCTAGTTTTCACAAAATCACTGGATCCCAACTTCTTGCTCATTGGACTTACACCATACTCAACTTGCTTAGTCCCATCTGTTACGACTACGGAGCTCAAATTCAAGTATTTCACCAACAACTTCACCACCTCACCCAATCCTGAAGCCGGGGGTGTCTCACCCAATACTGACCGAAATGGAAACAACAAACCAAATGATTTACACACATTCACTGCCAATGGCGAGAAGTCACTATCCACCAACCAATAGTGCACCAAGGTCTCAACCAAGAACTCAGCACGCAGTACAACAGAATCATCATAGCTCGGCGAGTAATGGAGAAGCGAGCTACGGTAAGGCTGATGTGCATTCAAGTCATCCATGGGGACAAAATCACGTAGATAAGCATACAAAAGCTTCAGGTACAAATTACAATCAATTTTCTGCTCTGACGTGCGTTTATTACCACTCGAAATCACTGGAATGGACGAAGCCCAATTTTCCAGCTTAGATTTCCTACTATTCCTAACCGAAACATTTCCAGAATTTTCACATTTACCTCTACAAACAGGATAATAAGCAAACCAAAACATAAAGTACTCAAAAATATTCAAATGAACCTGAAAATTCCCTTTGATTTCATCTTCCTTAATCCTCCCCTTAAACAACGGACAAAAATCAGATAAAATTCGACAGTCTTTCTCACTAGAGAGCAAAAACCTAACCCACTCAGGCAACCTCTCAACAGGAAACACAAATTTCACAAGAGATAACCGATCAACAGCCATAATTGAATTCACTAGGGTTCCATGAGGAGAGAGAAGATTGAAGAGTTTACCAGCGAGGTCAGAGTCATTAGAAAACGACACCGTATCGATCCAACCAGCAGCTCCGGAAGGCAGTTTCTGCGGAGAAGGCGAAGAAACATCGAACCCGAAGAACTTGCAGAGGAAAGCAGGGAAAGCGAGTGAGAAGAAATGGCGGTTTTGGTCGGGCGAGTGAGCGGAGAGGTGAGATTCAACGGCGGTGACAACGGCGGCGATTTGCGCCGGAGAATTAGCGGTGAAGAATTTAGCGGCGAGGTCGGAGGATTTGGATTGGGAATCGAGGGAGTAGGAATGTGGCGTCATTGAGGAGAGAGAAGGTGAGAAGAGATGAAAATGGCGGGTTCTGAAAAATTGGAGAGAGAGAGAGTGGGAGAGAGGGATTCAGGGAGGGTTTTAGGGCACAGAAAAGGGAAGGATTTTGAAAGGGGTGGTGGTGGTACAGTGGTACAGGTGGTTGTGATTTTTATTCTGGGGAATGAATTTTAAATGAGGGTAGAATATAAGCAAATGGCGCGTTATGTTAGAAACTTGGAAGCATACGTGGCGAGTAAAGCAGTGAAGCCGTGTGTGATTGTGTGAACAGTAAGCCATTCAGGAGTAAAGTTGGATGTGGGTCGGGCCGACCCAGAGCCCGATCCGGCACGAAAAAGCCTGGCCCGAGCAAGAAAAAGGCCGGCGCGGGCGCGATGTTGTGGGCTGGGCTTGGGCTTTAATTTTTTGAAAAAAGCACGATAAGGCACAACACGACTCGACTAGGCACGACAAAGCACGCAAAATTTTGTAAAATTAGCCTTAGGCACGACCGTCCGGCCCGGCACGAAAGCTCGTGGGCTTGTGTCGGGCCTGGGCCTTGTTTTGAACTTTTCGGCCCGGCACGATACACCGCGTGCCTAGATTGGGCCCGGCCCGTGAGCTCGACACGAAGCCCGACCCACAAGTCCACAACCATCTTTATTCAGGAGTTTGAATTTGTTGAATACGAATTATGTGTTTGTCAACGGGATCAACTAATTCCAAATTTGTTGATTGTTTAAGAATAAGATTTTGTTCTCCTCAGCTGTTTTGATTTTATATTTCTAGTTTATGTTTTGTTTTTTTTATGATCTGAATATTTTATGTGGGTGTTTTTTTTTTTTTTTTCCTGATCTGATTTGATATGAAGTGATGTTTCTGGTATTATCTGATAAGCAATACGAATAAGGTGAAGAGAGCACAACCTAATCTTACGGATAACCATCTTTAGTCACGTAGGCCCGAATAGGGATGTTAGCAATTCATACTTATTCATAAACTTTTTGATGCTTTGCTCGGTCAATTCTCAACTTGAGTGGTTCAGGTGCTCGACTTGAACCTGAGTATTGTAGTTGTGTTCAACCCCAAATCTCGAGTCGTGCATTAGTTGTCATTTCATGCTCTGCATATTTTAGTATTAGTTATTACCTTGACTTGCAGGCTCTTGAATGTAATTCATAATCTTAACCACCACTTCATCACTAATACATCGCCAAACCCCAACATTTTGAATTGCGTAGTAATTTTACTATTAGTTTTCTCAAATGTAATTTTGTTTATATTTGATTTATATCAAAATGATATTGAGTTGTTGCCTTTAATTATACGGCCTTCGTCGCTAATCCAATTAATTTCATAAAAAACAACTATTAACATTTGTAGTTAAGCTTGATTTGGGCCGTACTCGTTCTATTTAGTTTCAAATTTGAGCTGAACTTAGTTTTTCGAGCTCGGCAAACTTCGAGGTGTAGTTGAGCTCGACTAAGCTTTGTTTAAATTCAACTCGTTAACATCCTCGGGCTAGGTGAACCACTGAACCAGATCTTTTAAAGCAATACTCATATTGGTGCGTCTCTTACTCTCTTATTTTCATGCAACTCATTGTTAGTTTACCAATTGCAACTTTTCAGTCATTTGACATGTCATGGCCTTTAAATTGTGAGATCAAACCCAAATAGCGACACTCTTGGGTGGATATTATCGTACTCTTCCCCTTCGGTCACCCGATCCTAAAAGGATGTTGCTAGCTAATCCGTGTTAAGTTCATTTGTGCAGGGCGAATTAACAAATTATATTATTTTTTTCTTTCCTTGAGAAATAAACATACAGAGAATTATAACCTTAAACTGGCAGTAGTAATTATTCAATGAGCCACAAGTGCAATAATAAAATCACAAACATGAGAGGCGATTCGAACTTGAGACATCTCGTACACAAACCTCGGTGTTAACCACTAGGCTAAGACATCATTGATAATAAAGTGAATTTTGCTATGAAGCAAACAAGAAAGAGGGGATATGATATCATCTCATTCCCACTAAACTACTAAACACGTGTTCGTCTCATAAAAGCTTATGATGTATGTTCTTATAAGTGTTGATGGCACCATTTTTTTTCCCGGTGTTACAAAAAAGGGTGTTCAACAGTCCAAATCCGGACCGAGCTGACCCGACCCAAACCGAAGAACAAAATTTTAATAATTCAAGGCCCGGAGATGGACTTATACTTGGACCCGGACCGAAAAGTTGGTCCAAAACCCAAACTGGACCGGTTTGGACCGATTATAGACCTATTTATATAATTTTTTTATTTCTCTACGAAATACAATAAAACAAAAAATATACAAAAGTATATTGTTTGAGGATATTTTTTCAAAGCTAAAATAAAATATATCACAACATAAGAATATTTATTCCTTAAAAAAAACATAAGAATATTTACAACATAATAAAAAGAGAAAATTAATCTTTTAAATAGTATATAAGCTTCAATTTTGGATAAGAAAAAATTATAAAAAATTGATATTTAAAAAATATTTATTGAGACGAATCTAACAAGACCCCACACGATTATATTTTTACTTAAGTATAAACCACAAAAGGAAGTCAAAAAATGTTGTGTAAATAGTGTCTAAAATCCTATAGTATCATATACGTAATAAATAAGAATGGAGGACGTACGTAGTACTTTATTTTGGAAAAATCGATCTGATCTAAAATCCGATTAAAAACGATTTTAGACCGGACCAAAATCGGAAATTAATATTTCTCGACCCGGAGTGTCTCCGGTCCGCAAACGGCAAACCCAATTTACAAACTTGCAAAAAACGCTTTCTAAAACACTGTCGCAAACTCGCGAAGCTGTGAATACACTGGGAAAATTCTAGAAAGATTTGTGAGTCTGCAGTTGAAGGTGTAACGAATCAACGATGCTAAATCTCCCTGTCGTGGAGCCGCCGGCGCGGCAGATCACGCAGTGGTTGTGGTGGCGGAGACGGAAGCTATGGTTCTATCTTATTTCAACGAAGGTGTTTTTCTTTCTTAGTTATTTCCGCTATTATTGGTAGATTAACACCCAATTAGATGCTACTGTCATTTTTGAAGTGATTTGTTGATGTCCTAGATTTATTGGTGACAATTTGTTTGATAATTTGGTGAACCTGGGATGGGATGTGGTGAATTTTGCGGGTTAGGGTTTTGAATTTTAGTCATGGTGCAATGAATCAATCCCCAAATTGGGATTTTCATGTTCAAGAGACAACAGATGTATTTGCTTGAGCACCCTGATCAATTTTCAATAATGACTTACTCTATATATTTTTTTAATTATAAATTACCAGCCATTGTTTGGGGTTGAGGTCTTTGGGCAATTGAATTATTGATATTTGAATAGAATTTCAAATTTTCTTAAGGTTGAAGATGATGCTTATTTCTTTCGTTGTTCTTCATAGACTCTGTTTTAAGTTGCAATTGGTGATTTGGGTGGTCATTGTTCTTGGCAGCTTAAGGGCTGATTTCCAACAAATTAGGCTACTGGCATTCAAGCAATCTATTATTGTCGACGAAGATCTAAATCAGGCAGATGTTTTAAGAAATGTAAGAAACACTAATGCTTGTAAGTAATTTGATAAGATGATGGTTAAATGTCCTATGCTACAATTCAGTGGATTTATAACTTCTATTAGAGCATCTACAATGGTAAGCTAATTTCTAAATTAGCTTGTCATGCCATATAATATTTCAAGCTATTTCCCTTTCTAGCTAGTTAGTACCCTAGTGGTTAGCTACTAGTTTGATATTTAATGTAGTCATATTTGTCAATTAATATTTTAATTTAATTTAATTTAATATTATTTCATTGGCCAAGTTTTTTCAAGCAAATTAGCTTAAATAAGCTAATTTGCTTGGCCAAGCTAATTTATTATATCAACTCCAATGGTCAAGCTAGTAGCTTGGAATTTCTAAAAATTGCAAGCAAGTCCCTAGCTACAACCATTGGAGATGCTCTTAGTGCTTGAATACTTTTTTGACATGGGGTTCTAGAATGCAGTAGTCTGCGTCCTTCATTTTTTTTTTTTTTTTTGGGATAATGTTTCGCCGAATCATGAATAAATTGTACGCAAACAAAAATCGTCAAACCTCACTACTAAATCGTACACAATTAGAAGTTTTTACTTTGTCTATTTTATTTGGTACTTATATTAAAAGCCTACTTCCACCTTCCTGTTGCAACCAAATCCTTAATCTCAGCAGAAAGAAAGAAAAAGAAAGGGTAAATGACTACCACCTCATTTCAAAATCATTTAGGCACTTCACTTATCACTTATCACTTATCACTTATCACTTATCACTTATCACTTATCACTTATCACTTATCACTTAGCTTGTCAGTTGTTAGTTTGTCACCAAAGATTGCATGTATGCATCATGGATCACTGATGAATATGAAGGCATTAAGGCACAGCTAACTAATATACATAGGAAAGAAAATTGCTGAAAATTTCCATTTTACGCATCCTGTAAATTAAAGTTTGCCAACACTTACCCATTTCTAACAGCATAAAGCATATACATGCTATAAATTTATAAATACCATGCATACCTTTGTTTCTATCCACTAGTTGTGTGTTAAAATATTTTTCTCATCTTCCAGAATCCAACTTCTTCATAATTACACACTTTTGACGTTATGCCCATTCTTGATCACATCAGCCTCCTCTACATATTAGTATCGTAAAGATGGCTCTAATCTCTTCTGTGAGTCTTGTCCACGCTATTTTGTAAGTTTTCTTTTTATGTAGTATGGCTCAAGTTCTAATTTTGCATAATTTTTGAGTAATCTTCACATAGATGTTAATTGTTTATTTGATCTTTCAACCTTGTGTTAACTGCTACGTAGTAGTTATGGAGTAGTACTTGTTCCTCTAATTTGGTAGTCTGGTTTTCCTAACCAGTAAAATAGAATCATGGCTGTAATTGACTTAAGACTAATTATTCGAGCAGTCTCCATTGCATGTCTTCATGGTTCAATTACTTAGCTTCATCACAGCATGTGCAAAAACAAAGAAAAGAAAATGATGCATTTCTGTTTTTCCACTCTACACGACTCAGTAAACCATGTTAGATTCACTGTTGACTTCTTTCATGCTCATTCTGTGCACAAATTCAGGTGTCGTTATATGCTTGTCTATGTTAAGCTTGAATGTAATGAATGATGAACTGTTGGGGGAACGGGGGGCACCTGCACCGAGACTTAGGATATTTATAACATTATAACTTCTGGCGTGTTAAAATAAATGAGAGCTATTTGTCGAATGGATTATTATACTAGTCCTATAGTTTGAAACTTTGAATTAAGGCAGTAGGTACTATGTAGTACATGTTTATAACAGTTTTGAGGATAAGTGATAAGAGCATATGAGCATTGTTTGTGTGCTTCTTCAAGTAATCAATCTTTTCAGATCAATTTGATTATTTTGTCCCAATTTTTTTTTTACTTATTATAATAAATGACGTAGGCTTTGCATTTAGCGCCAACTTCATGAGTGTGTGTATAGACTTAAGCTTTAGAATCTGAAACCTTTATGAAAAAATTGTAACCCTTGGAAATAAATTCAGCCTATATTCAAATCTGGTGTGTAGACTCATGGTTTAGAATTTGATACCTTTGTGAAAAAAATTGTTGGAAATAAATTCATCCCACATCAAAATCTTGTTTTTACTTTGGTAAAAGAATACAAGAGCATTGCTATGTGATCAGTTCTTGCATTTCAATCTTCTTGCTTGATTTTTGTTCAAAGTTAACAAATTTCTTGGCTTTTTCTTAAATGCCCCAAGGACTGAACTCAGTATTTCACTGTAGCAGTTGCTACTAATTTTATGCATGTTACAATTTTGTTTCATGCAAAACCGATTGCATTATTTGGAAGTTTGAACACTAATTTGGATGAAAAACAGCTGGTATCCTGATGATGGTTCTGCTGTTGAAGTTCTTAGAGTCGATTTCTCATGTTAGATTAAGATTCCAGTTTACAATATCTCATCCATGATTGCTTAAGCTAGCCTTGAAACTTTTGAAAGCCAATAAACTAATGAACGGGGACTTGTTAATATAGGGTGTTAAAAATATGGGGAGTGATTTGTCGATCAAATTCTGATATTTGGTTTTGCCAATAGTTTGAAGTCAGACAAGTAAGTTAGGGCGGTTTTGTGAATATAATCTCTGAAGATGTTAAATAACTGCATTAAAGTCCTACAATGAATATTTATGCATAATGCAGAAGATTTATCTATGCATTGCACATCATGTGGTGTTTCATCCCTTATAAACTGACATTTATGCTGAATTAAGCGATGTAAAAGAAAACCCTAGCTTAGCTTCACAGTAACAATGATCAGTAACTTTATTAGATTTCAATGTTTTGACACAGGTTTGTTATTGTATCAAGTCTACTGGCACAACTTGGACTCTCCATGGATGATGGTGGTGGGCATAATACCTTCACACTTCATGGAATAGATAAATGGATCATCCAAGTATCACTAATATTAGGTAGTATTCTAACACTGGTTCTTATTTTTTTTATTAGACGTTTTTGCAATAAAAGGCAACAACCTACACCAAGTATCCAACTCCCTAATCTTCCCCCGTCCCAAGTGCCTGAAACTTCTACCAACCCCTCTAATACTCTTCCAGAAACCTATGTCTTACGTAGATTACCGGAAGAGATTTATAGGCGTTTTCCGGTAGATACATATTCAACTGAACGTTGTAATGACTTCAGTCATATAGATTGTATGATTTGTAATTTTTCTTTTGTTGATGGGGAGGAGCTGTGCATCCTTCCTGTTTGCCGCCATGTTTTTCATTCTCACTGTACTAGCTCATGGTTTTTAAACCATGATTGTCGTTGTACATTGTGTCGTCATGATTATTTTGACGGTTTTAGTGATGACCAATTAGTATAGTGTAAAAAGAGTTATTTTTGTTGTACTCTGTACATGCATAAGTAAATTTTATCATTTTAATAAATCATATTTATCGACTCTGTGTGATATATCATCTTGTTTACTGTAAAACCATCAATATTTTGTGGATTCCACAATGCAAGAATACCTTGTGCAAATGTTAAGTATCTTTACAAAGCCATGGGTGGAAGAAAGTGTACAATGTACTTCGCGATTCCACCTTATATACGAAGGCCCTAAGAATCTTCACTTCTCTTTGGGTTGCTTTTCATATTTCAGGCAAAAGTCGTCTATCTTTTGGTAAGGAAGTAGCTTCCTTGACGTTCTTTGTTATGCTATTAGCCTGTTATGTCCTCTATATTGTAAATTTGTAACATATGAAGCGTTCGCGTTAATGCATCTGTTTCGTCTATAACAAGATCCATGTATGTATTGTCTGGAAATTGGAAAAAGTGTTGACAAACTTCAATAATCAAGTATTACTGATCGTCGTTTTTATTTCCTCTATTCTAAAAATGTGATTACATAGTAGTACCACCGAAGAAGACGGTTCTTCCGAAATGGTCATAATGTTCCCTATCATAGACTCCATAATGCCAATTATCGGTATACTTTTCAGTTTGTTGAGGGCTAACCTGTTTACGATTTGCATCTAAAACCCCAAAACTAGAACAAAATGCAGATAATGTAGCATCTTCAACCGGGTAATAGCCGTTTCCCATGGGAGGAAGAGGCTGACCAGGTGGGCTATATGCCTCTCCACCAACCGCAATGTAAGTCGCGCCGCTAGCCAAACCGGTGAATAGCTCTCGCGGCCAATAACCAAGAATGTTGTCTGGTCTGACTACGTCGTGTACTTGAAGCCACCAATGCCCTGTTTTAGGATCCTTTTCAACATATTATGGGCATTTGTTTGTGTTAGTGAAACATTATTAGGTTTACAAACTCATAATAAATACAAGTATAAAATGTAGAGGAAAAAAGTTATGATGTACGGGTTCTAATCTTCTTACTATTCTATTTTTTTTTTTTTTTTTCCCGAGAGAATACCCAGTTAAACCTTGTTCTTAATGGTTGAATTTCAAAAACAAGTAAGTTCAGTTCATTTCAGTGACATTTGGTTTATTTCATTCAGTTCAAAGAAATAAAACTTTACTCTAATAAAGTCAAACCTTGGATTGAGCAACAAATGATAAGTTAAGGACGGGATTTATATACAACGTGTAGCATCACGCATTAGTTTAGCTAGTACTCCATCAAGAGTTTAGCTAGTAGTAGTTGATTGCCTAATTTTCTCATTAATCTAACTATTATTTTGGTACCACAAATTTACGAAGAATCGAAATTTGAAATTGTACCTGGTAAACAAAGGGGCCCATAGCAAATATTACCGAACTTCCTCTTCTCGATGTGTTTCTTATGACAAGATCAACAGGAAAATCTTTATTGACGCTGATGAATCCAGGGCACAACATGTTGAAACAATGTGATTGACCAGCCTAAAAATAAAGACAACAAGTTTGTCAAAAAAGTAGAGAAAATGGACAAGATCAAAGAGAAATATCGGATCATAAACTCACATTAAAGTATTGAAAAAGATGTGTACGATTATCTTTATTTAATGCTGGATTAACCTACATTTGAAAAGAAATAATGTTAGAGTCAATTATTGTCAACCAATGTGAAAAAGTCATAAAAATAAGGAAAAAAAAAAAAAAACTAAGGGTGATTACAATTAAACTAATTAAGCTCAAACTTGGACAGAAAGCTTGGACAGAATTGAAACTAATTTTTCAAAAGTACTGTGTGTCACGTTAACGTTCCTTACTTCCTTGTCATAAAATACTAATCTAACTGATAATTAGTAAGAATGTTTTTGGTTGCGAATGAGGCACAAGGGCGGGGATGATAATCGATCCCAGGATCACCTGGAACCAGGATGAAAGCTATAACCAATATGTTATCCATCACAAGCATAATTAGTAAGAATGTAAGGACCGGGATATAAAATTTGCTTCATTTGTTATTGATTTTTGTGTTTAGGAACATAAAAAAAAATGTGAAGATTGCGAAAAAGAAATGTTGCATTTGTTGAAGCAGAAGTTTTACTACGTAACACGTATGAATATGTTTACAATTTTATTGTTCACGCTATTATAACTTCACTCGAACCATCTTTTGTGATTTATGTGTAAAGAAAAATCATATCACTTCCCTATCAAAAGTTGACATGAACTCATGAAATAATAACTTTGGAGGGAGAATTACGAGCAATCAAAGTTTTTCACTCAAAAGGATCAAGATAGTCCAAAAGATTGAGGATCGTTATTAAAACCTAAACACACAGTTTTGATATCTACAAGAATTAAATATTGTTAATTTAATGCGGAGGATATTGTTTGATATAGTGTTATTTTTTCTAGGAGTACATGGAAGACTTAAAAAAAACAAAAAATGTACGAAGATATTACATGTGTACTTAATTTTCAATGAAAAAAGATAAGGATACGGCGTTACTTACCGTCCAACCAACTTGTATTCGATCGTTGCCATTTTGAATGATCATTTCTCCTGATGAATATTGTTGTGACGTAACATGTGGATTATAAACACTTAAATCACATTTTACACCATAGTATTTCACTTTACTTGGGTCGGAATTTGTTTGAACAATTGCAAACTGTGACAACAATAAATCAAACCTTCTTATTAGGAACACATATAATAATTAGGAGTTTCTTACATGCTCAAATTATTTAGAACGGAGGGAATAAAAGTTTTACATGAGTTCCTGGTTGTTGCAGATTAGCGTTAGACTTCGATCTAGAAACATAATCTTTTGTAAATCGCGATATTTGGATAAATTCATCTTTACTCCATCGTCTGATTGGAACAGTTCCCTCAGGGCATCCTTCATCCGGTAATTGCATATTCTCTACCAATACTACATTTCTAGTTGTTGTCCATTCTGGTATAAAACTTGGTCTCATCTAAATCCCAACAAAATATTAGAGCAAGAAAAATATGGTAATGAATAATATCAACAACTACAAAATAAAAATTTAAAGTATGAACCTGAGGATGGGATGAATGGGTTTTCAATAGAGGATGGTCAAATGCAGGTTGTTTGTAGAAGTCCACGCAATCATACAATTCTCCATATTTTGTCTGCAAATCGAACTCTTGATTATAATTGTAAATGAAACATACGAAATACTTATAAAAGGGAAAGTGGATAATTAAAACAACGGGAAAAGATACATTAAGAACCTTGATTGCCTTAACACTTGGCTTTTTGAGGAGCTTAAATTGATTGACCCATTGAAGTTCTTCTTGTTTAGAAAATTGAATGCCTTCTATTTCATAATTTATCAGAGACGAGCACAAGATCACAAAGTATGCTAGGACTTTGATACCCATCACTCTACGAATAATCGAATATAACAATATATAAATAAGATATATTTTCTAAGATACAAAATATGGATTCATGATCATAAAATCAAACAAAAAATTAAATAAACAATGCATATTACGTACACCTTTAGTTCGATCGGAGGTAGAATATTGTATTTCTTACTTGTTCTTGAGCATGTAATTTTAGCAAACGTATTCTTTGTTTTGCATGGCTAAGAATTAAGAAATGCAATATAACTCCTGGTTTTGGTATTAGAAAACAGTAACAATTAATACAGATGCACTACAATATGGAGGGGCTTGGATGTTAGACAATAGAGGACGACAATAAATGAGCGTATCTGGAGTGATTTCTTTTAAACATTAAACATGTATCATTAGATTATATAAACTCCCTGATCGAACTATATTTCATTCATTAGTATGTATAAGGGTTACAACACATTAGCTTTGGTTGTATTAGAAAACCTTATGTGAATTCAATTAACTACAATTTAGAAAATGTATCCTAAGCGTATGAAGAAAATATTCTCTATTACACCTCACAATTATAGTAGGAGTAAGTCGTACACTAATATTGGATATATCTAAACTCCAAAAACAATTGTCACACAAGCCTTTTGTGAAAATATTTGCAAACTCATACGGTCATACCTCGTAGGAACATGTAATACCTGGATCTGACCCAACAAAATATTTTCTCATACGAAATGGATATCCATCTCCACATGTTTTATAAGTTGGTATTGAACTGGGTTGGAGTGTAAATGAATCGAGACTCTTAATAAACTACTCGTGCTCGAGCTCGGCTAAAACCCGTATATGTAGGTTTATTTAATAAATGCGCCGAAATTTAACAATATTTGAAGCTAATTTAATAAACGAGCTTGAACATGAACACATGTATGCTTGTTCATTTAAGTTTATGAACAAATCGTTTCTTTATGTTCATAACCAAGCTCATTTATGTTAATAATAACAAATTTACCATATATAATTTATTTTATCATATTTTGACTTTTAACATCTAAAAAATATAACATAGAATAACTTGTGAATCAAATGGTTAAACACTAGCTCGAAATTAAAACGCAAAGCTCGTTTATAAAAAAAGCCCATTCAAGAAAAAATTCGTTTATGAACTCGAATCAATTTATAAACGAGCAACTATTATATTCAAGAACAATTTTGAGCTTGGTTAAATGCTCGAGTTCTTTCTCAAGTTCGCCCAAGTTAAGTAAACATGAACCTGAACAAGATAATAAACTCTAAATTAAAGCGCAAAGCTCGTGTATAAAAAGCTCGATCATTCAAGAAAAAAAAATCATTTATGAACTCGAATCGATTTATAAACGAGTAACTATTATATTCAAGAACAATTTTGAGCTTGGTTAAATGCTCGAGTTCTTTCTCGAGTTCGCCTAAGTTAAATAAACATGAACATGAACAAGATAATAGCTCAACTCGGCTCATTTATACCCCTAGAATCGGGTTTTTTGAGAGATAGATTTGCAAATTCGATTTCACTGTGTCCTCCCGATACACGCTTCTAGACCTATCAAACGGGTCGGTTTGGTTATAAAAGGTTACTTTTGGGTTCAGCTTCATTCAGGTCAATCACTTTCAGTTAGTGTTTACAAATGCTTGTTCAAGATCCAGAATTTTCGGGCTCGGATCGACCTAATTATGGGTTGAGAAATTTTAAAATGCGTACTCCGTATAAAATTTTCATTGATTTTTGTACTAATATAAACAAATATGCGCACAAATTAACAAATTATCATACACAAGTTTATGTTTAGTCAAAATCAACCATAAATTGATGTAATTCTAAATCAAAATCATATTACACCAACAATAGTAACAACAACGTATTTATTGTGCTTAAAGTTACTTATACTCTCGTTTATTACCATTAACACAATAATTTTCATTCGGTAGGGTCCTTCACAAGTTTGGGATGTTCTGGTCGGATAAATTGGTTACGGGTCGCAAAAACTTGTTCAAGACCAAATATTTTTGGGTTGGGTCGATTTTTGACGGGTTTACACGCTTCTGATGAGTGACTTTGATGATAGACACACTTTCCCAATGTCGCAAAAAATCGCTTACCAAAACACCAGCTTGAAGTGCGGATTGTGAGAGCAGTTGAAGAATAACGAATTTACAATGCACAATCTTGCTGTTGTGAAGGCAGCGCGGCTGATTCCATCTTATTTCAACGGCGGCGCGGTGGTGGTGGTCAGTGCAATGGACCAATGGTTCCATCTTATTTCAACGACGGTATAACTATTTCGGCTTTTTAACACCCAATTAGACGTTTCTATAAATGTTGAATTGAATTTGTTGATTTCCTAGGTTTGTCGGTGAAAATTTGTTGGATAATTTGGTGAACATGTGGTGAATTTTTCGGGCTAGGGTTTTAATTTTCAGTTGTAATGCAATTATCAAACTCCAAATTGGGTCTTCATGTTCTATAGATTACAGATGTACTTGCTTGAGCACCCTCGTCCAATTTTTCTTAATGATTAAGAAGAAATTACCTTCTTAATGTAGGAATCCAACCATTATTTGGGGTTGAGCCGTTGAGGTCTTTGGGCAATTGATATTTTAGTAGAATTTCAGTTTAACATTCTAAAAGTTGAAGATGATACTCTTTTGTTCTTAGTCATAAACCCTGATTTAAGTTGCAACTGATGATATTGATGGTCATTGTTCTTGGCAGCATGGTTTTGATGGGAAGTTGAAGGGCGGATTTTCAACAAATTTGCGATAATTCAAGCATTCTATTGTTGTTGAAGCTGACGATAAATATCTAATTAAGGCAACTGTTTTAAGAAAGGTAAGAAAAACTAATACTTGCAAGTAACTTGCATTTGATAAGACGATAATTATATTCCCTATGCTACAAGTCGGCCGGTTTTTTAACTTTTGCCAGTGCTTGAATACTTACAAGGTTCTACAATTCAGTAGTCCGAGTCCTTCATTTTTGTTTAGCAAGTGCTTTAGCTAAGACGTTTAATGTTTTGTTGAATAATACGCAAATAAAAGTTGTCAGACCTTGTTAATAAATCATACACAAACCAAAGTTTTTAATTTCTCTTTTTTTTTTTGGTATCGTTAAAGACCCCCCATTCCAATTCCAACCAAAATCCTTAATCTCAGCAGAAAAAAAAGAAAAAAAGAAAAAGAAAGGGTGACTACCACCTCATTTCAATATCACTTAGGCACTTAACTTGTCACATATCACTTAGCTTGTCAGTTGATAGTTTGTTACCACAGATTGCGTGTATGCATTATTGATCACTGATGAGTAAGAAGGCAATAATGCACAACTAATTAATGTACTACATATACAGGAAAGAAAGTTTCTGGAGATTTCCATTTTAGGCATCGTGTAAATTAAAATTTGCCAACACTTACCCATTTCTAACAGCATAAGGAGCATATACATGCTATAAATTTATAAATACCGTGCATACCTTTGTTTCCATCCACTAGTTGTGCATCAAAATATATTTTTCATCTTCCAAAATCCAACACCTTATTTTTTCATCTTCCTGACATAACACCCATTCTTCATCACACCAGTCTCCTCAACAGATTAGTGTCATAAAAATGGCTCTAGTCTCTAGCTCGAGTCTTGTCCACGTTACTTGGTAAGTTTCTTTTTATGTAGTATGGCTCAAGTGCTAATTTTGCATTATTTTGGAGTAATCTTCACATAGATGTTAATTGTTTATTTGATCTTTCATCCTTATGTTAACTGTTAAGTAGTAGTTATGTAGTAATACTCGTTCCTCTGCTTTGGTAGTCTGGATTCCCTAATCAGTAAAATGGAATCATCGCTGTAAGCCTGTAATTGAGTTGGACTAATTATTCGGGGAGTCTCCATTGCATGCCTATATTGTTACTAAACTTCATTACAGCATGTGCAAAAACAATCAAAACAAAACGATGCAGTTCTGTTTTTCCACCGTGCATGACGCAGTAAACCATGTTAGGTTCACTGTTTGACTTCTTTCATCCTCATTCTGTGCACAAATTCAGGTGCCATTATATGCTTTTTTAAGTTAGGTTGAATGTTATGAACTATGAACTGTTGGGGGCACCTGCACCTAGACATAATCTAGTGAATTTATAACAGTATAACTTGTGGGTGTGTTAAATTATATGTGACTTATTCGTTGAATGAATTCTTATACTTTTCTTATAGTTTAAATTAAGGCAGTATGCAGTATGTGTTTATAACGGTTTTGACTTTTGAGGACATAAGTTGATGTAGGGGTGTTCTCACGACTCACCCTATGATTTCAAAAAGTTTATAAGTATGATTAGTGTGCTAGAGTTGTGTCCTGCTCCAGAGCTGATGAATGGTGTCAATTAACTTGATCCAATGCACGTAAAAAGTGAGCCAAAATTAATGTTGGGTGCTCACTAATCAAAATTCTGGCAATCAGGAAAAAAATATATCTGGAGCTGTGTTTGCTATATTGTATATACGATGATGATGAGGTTCTTCGGATCTCAGTTTACAATATCGAGTTCAGGTTGCAAAATAAACCTGCAATGATTTATGCTTGTTTAAGTTAGGCTTAAAAGTTTTGAAAGTCAATGAACTATTCATGGGTACGGAACCTATTGCTATTCATGGGTGAACGAAACCTATAAATATAGGGTATTTAAAGAATGGAGGCTGATTTGTCAAACAACTTCTGATCTTTGGTTCGGCTAATAGTTCAAAGTTAGACGGTAAAGTAAGGAAGGGCAGTTTTACCTACACATTGCACAACATGTAGTGTTTCATCCCTTAGAAACTGACCTTTATGTTAAATTGAGCTAGGTAAAAGAATATCCTCGCTTATCTTTACAGTAACAATAATCAGAAATCTCTAGGACTTAATTAATTTATAGCTTATCATGCGAACCTTGGCAATTTGGCATTGGATTATTCAGTTAGGGACTTTTTTTTTTTGACATTGATGTAATGCGTAAAAGACTAAAAGGTACAGAAATTCTTCCTACAATTGTTAGCTATCATGTGAGCTTTGTCGACAATTTCTTTTGGCTTTTAGGATGGTGCAATAACTGAAGTTTAGACCCATCTTCCTAACATCTTCAATTATCCAATGGATTGATGTCTGCTGGCGAATCGTGATGAAGCATTGTCACTAGGCTTTTTGAGTCAGTGTGAATCCAGATGACTTGCATTCCAAGGTTTTTCGCCACTTTAGTGCCAATAAGCAAGCGATAGCTTCTGCCTGCATCGCTGAAGTCGCTACTCCATAGTCTCCACCCACTTCTTCCTCCAGTCCCCCGCTTTCCATCGCCGTCCATCCTATTCCATATTGTTTTTTCTTTCTATCCCATAACCCATCTATCCTTATTATTGTCCCTGGGAATGAAGTTATTGTAAAATTCGGAAACAAGCTTTGTTTTCCTATTGCTACTTGGTAAAACCCCGGGGGATGAACAAGTGCATTGTTTCTACTATCCATTGGTTCCCTTGGAACATATGTTAGATTTGTAAACGAAGACAAGGTTGCCTGGGATTGAGTAATTTGTTGGAGCAGAAAACGAGCATTGCCATGAGTTTCTTTGAAAATCCTAGCATTCCTAATTGTCCAAATAGCCCATAATATTGGCACAAACATCTGTATTCTACCACTTTCGCTTCCATCCGTGCTTATTGAAGAACCGGATATAGTTATGAATCCAGTGTCTCAAAGGACTAGATTCATCCAATTCAGGGTTAATTGCTAATGGACTATTCATCCAGGCATATTTTGGTAATGAACAAAATCGAAAAATATGTTGAGTGGTCTCCGCTGGTCCTCCACAATAATCACATTCAGTTCCCAAAGGAATCTATCTGGCGCAAAGATTAGAATTGGAGGCCACTGCATCATGAGATAGTTTCCAAAGTAAGACCTTCCATTTTGGTGGGAGCTTTAAATTCCATATTAGCTTATAAAATTTGTTGTCTATAGGTCCATGTGGATGGTCGTCATTGTCTTCTTATTTGAGTAAAAAGGCATATCCTGTCTTTGACTGTGTACTTCCCGTTCTTGTGATGCCCCCAGTACAAGAAATCTTCCTCTTCTCGGTTCGGTAAGTCCATGACTATAATTTTTGAAGCACTATCCCACTCAAACCTTTCACGAACCAAACCAGCTTTGCAAGCTCTATTCTCCTGACATATAAAGTCCTTAACCTTCCACTACCTACCATCCATCAACCTCTGATTGGACTTGACTACCGGGATATGGCCATCCACCCATTTTGAGCTTGCAGCTTTAATTTTGTTTAACTTTTTTAATTTTAAATTTAGTACAATATAATTATTTGTAACTTATTGGATTTCATGTTTTGATACAGGTTTATTGTTGTATTAACTATACTGGCACAACTTGGACTCCCCATAGGAGATGGTGGTAATGACCATAATCCCTTCACATGTCATGGAATATATGAATGGATTATTGAAGTTTCAGTAATATTAGGTATGATTTTAACAATGGTTCTTATATTTCTTATTCGGCGTTTTTTCAAGAAAATGCAACAGAGTACACCACCTACTACGGGTTTGAGAATATAATATCTGGAGAAGTTAAATAGCAGCGTTGGAGTCCTAAAGTGAATTTTATGCATAAAGTAGTAGATTTTATCTATATGCATTGCACAACATTTGGTGTTTCATCCCTTAGAAACCAACTGACATTTGTTTTAAATTAAGCGATGCAAATGATTATCCTAGCTTATTTTTACAGTAGCAATTATCCGGTAATATTTAACAAAAATCTCTATGGCTTAGCTTATCATGTGATACCTTGACAATTTGGCACTGAATAATTCAGTTGGAGACTTGGAGTGTGAATTTAATTTGATACGAAGTATTTTATTTTTGATACAGGTTTACTGTTGCATCAATTCTACTGACACAACTTGGAATCTCTGTAGGAGATGGTCAGTATAATCTTTATGGGCATGAATTGGTTATTCAAGTTTCACTATTAGGTATTATTTTAATAATTGTTCTTATATTTCTTATTTGGCGTTTTTTTCAAGAAAATGCAACAGAGCACACCACCTGCTATCCAACTCCCTAATCTTCCCCCAGCCCAAGCCACCGAAATTTCTACCCACCCTTCTAATACTCTTTTAGATTACCGGAAGAGATTTATACGTATTCAACTGAACATTCTAATGATTTTAGTCATATAGATTGTATGATATGCAATTTTCCTTTTGTTGATTGGGAGAAGTTGTGCATCCTTTCTGCTTGCCGCCATGTTTTTCACTCTCACTGTACTAGCTCATGGTTTTTAAACCATGATTGTCGTTGTACACTGTGCCGCCATGATTCTTTTGACGGTTTTAGTAATGACATATTGGAATAGTGTAAAAAAACTATATTTATATGGTACATGCATAAATGAATTTATCATTTTAAATGAAATATTTTAATAAAAATCATTTTTTGACTCTGATACGAGCTTGGGGGTAAAAAACTGTCAATATTTTGTGATTTCAATTCACGATGGATACGAAATTGTTAAGTATCGTCACAAGCCATGGATGCCAGAAAAGACGTGCAACACTTCGTGACTTCGATCTCAAAGGCTGCAAAACCTACGATGCTTTGCTTTTCAGGTTTCAGGCAAACATTGTCTATCATTATTTGCCAAGGATTTCCTTGGCTTTGTTATGCTATTGGTGTAGCTTTTTATATCCTTTGTAAAACATTTAGGATGCACCTTTCCTTGGGTTGTAGCTCTATGTTGTAACATACTTCAGTATGAAGTAACAAGATACGTGTGGTGTTTATGATATGGTAGAAGGCGGAAAAACAAGAATGCAAACGTCAATTATCGAGTATTACTGATCGTTGTTTTTATTTCCTGTATTCTGAAAATGTAATTACATTGTAGTACCACCGAAGAAGATTGTTCTTCCTAAATTGTCATAATGTTCCCTATCATAGACTCCATAATGCCAATTATCGGTATACTTTTCAGTTTGTTTAGGGCTAATCTTTTGATGGTTTGAATCTAAAACTACAAGACGAGCACAAAATGCAGATAATGTAGCATCTTCAACCGGATAATAACCGTTTCCGATGGGAGGAAGAGGCTGACCAGGTGGGCTATATGCCTCTCCACCAACTGCAATATAAGTCGCGCCATTTGCCAAACCGGTGAATATCTCTCGTGGCCAATAACCAACAATGGCGTCTGGTTTACCTGGGTTGCGTAGTAGAAGCCACCAATGCCCTGTTTTAGGATCCTTTTCAACATATTATGGGTATTAGTTTTGCAGATTGCCTATTTTTCTAGTTAATCCAACTGATTAGAACCACAAAGTTATGAAGAATTGAAATATGAAATTTTACCTGGTAAACAAAGGGAACCATACACCATGTTTTCGAACTTCCTCTTCTCGTGGTTCGTTCCGCAGCAAGGTCGATTGGTATGTCTTTATTGACGTTAACGAATCCAGGGCACAACATGTTGAAGCAATGTGATTGGCCGGCCTAAAAATTAAAGACAAAAAATTGTTTAAAAGGGGAAAAGAAAACAATCACGAAGAGGAGAAATATCGGAGCACATACTCACATTAAAGTATTGAAAAAGATGTGTGCGATTATCTTTGTTTAACGCTGGATTAACCTACACGTTTGAAAAGAAATGAAAGTTAGAGCAAATTACAGTTGAGTATATTGTTTGATGTAGTGTTACTTTTTTCTTCGAGTACATAGAAGGTTCAAAAAACCAAACAATGTACGAAGAAATTTGCATGCACTAAACAATTCCTACGAAAAAAGAGAAAGATGCGGAGTAACTTACGGTCCAACCAAATTGTATCCGATCATTACCATTTTGAATGATCATCTCTCCTGATGAATATTGTTGTGGCATGATATGCGGATTATAAATATTTAATTCACAATTTACACCATAATATTTCACTTTACTTGGGTCAGAATTTGTTTGAACAATTGCGAACTGCGACAACAATAAAGCAAACCTTATTTTTTGAAGGTAAAAGCAAACCTTATTTTTTGAAGGTAAAAGCAAACCTTATTAGGAACACGTGTATTAGGAACCTCTCAAATTCTAAACTATTCAGAAACTGATGGATTACAGGCTTACATGAGTGCCTGTTTGTTGTTGATTTTTTGTGTTAGGCTTGGATCTTGAAAAATAATCTTCTATAAATCGTGATAATTGGATAAATTCATCTTTACTCCATCGTCTGATTGGAATAGTTCCCTCAGGACATCCTCCATCTTCTAATTGCATATTCTCAACCAACAACTCATTTTTAGCTTCTGTCCATTCTGGTACAAAACTTGGTCTCAACTAAATCCCAACAAAATATTAGAGCAAGAATAATAAATCACGTGAAGTACTACGCATATTTTTTTGAAACTACACCTAAATGAATATAAGAAGAAAAATAAATTAAAGTTAAAAATCATGAACCTGCGGATGGGAAGAATGATTTTTCAATAGAGGATGATCAAATGCAGGTTGTTTATAGAAGTCCACACAATCGTACAACTCTCCATATTTTGTCTGCGAATTGAACTCGATTATTATTACAAGAGTTATATACTTGCAATAAACTAGCGCCTTACACAATTTCTCTTGCATAAAACATTATAAAAAAAATAAAAAAAATAAAAAAAACACATAAGTAACGTTCAGTTCTGTAAAAAAATTGTAAATCAAATATATTTCGCACATACAAATTAGAAAATTTAAGATAAAAGAAGAAGAAAAAAAAAAGAAGAACCTTGATTGCCTTAACACTCGGCTTTTTGAGGAGCTTAAATTGCTTGACCCATTGAAGTTTTTCTTGTTTAGAAAATTGAATGCCTTCTATTTCATAATTTATCATAGACGAGCACAAGATCGCAAAGTATACTAGGGTCTTGATACCCATCACTCTACGAGTAATCGAATAAAAAATATATATAAGTACGACATTTTCTAAGATGCAAAATACCGATGTGTGATCATAAAATCAAAAACAAAAAATTAATAAACCTTGCATATAACAATTTTAGTTCAATTGATATAGAATTATTGTATTTCTTACCTGTTCTTTAGTACTCCGTATGCAATTTCTGAAAGTAACTAGCAAAAATATCCTTTTTTTTGGTTTTAATTTACAGTCTATGAAACGTAATGTAACTCCTGGTTTTGGTATTATAAACAGTAACAATGCACATGCACTAAAATATGGAGGGGTTTGGATGCTTCCATATAATTACATTTTGGACATGTTAGACGATAGACAATTAATAACAATAAATGAGTGTATCAGGAGTGATTTCTTTTGTAGAGTGTTAAAAGTCACCCCATATTAAACTGCCTCATTTATTTACCATATACCCTCATTTACTTACCACATTTAATATTTACCATCCTCATTTACCCTCTTACCTCCCCACCTCGAATCTGACACCACCGACCACAACCGGCCAGCCACACCGCCACCACCACGTCGCCGGCGACAAAATGTGTAGCAATGTTTTACATGGCCGAGTCTATCGGTGGAACATCGAATTACTAATTTAGTTTTTAGTCCACAAACTTATGCATTTTAAGCTCATACCATGGTAGAGACTTACGCATATTAAGCTCACACTATGGCGTAAACTTATGCATTTTAAGCTTCTCCCATGTTACGAACTTAAAATTCATAAGTCTATAGCACGGTCGAAGCTAAAAATTCATAAGTCGCTAATATTTTTTTCCGAGTAGATTAATCAAATTCAACAACAAATCAAAATCTTAAATAATATAGACTTATGCATATTAAGATCGCACCATGGCGTAGACTTATGAATTTTAAGCTCCTTCCATGGTACGAACTTAAACTGCGTAAGTCTATACCATGGTCCAAGCTAAAAACTCATAAATCTGTACCATGGTAGAAACTTAAAATTCATAAGTCTGTACGTACAAGCTAAAAATTTATAAGTTTCTGAATATTTTTCCGGACAAAAAAAAACCTCAGCTCTTGTGAATTCACATAGTTATGCATATTAAGCTCGAACCCATATATGCATTTTAAGCTCCTCCGATGGTACGAGCTTAAAATTCACAAGTCTATATCACGGTCGAAGCTAAAAATTCACAAGTCTTTTTTTTTTTTTTCCCGAGTAGATTAAATCAATTTCAACAACAAATCAAAACCTTAAATAATATAGACTTATGCATATTAAGCTCACACCATGGTGTAGACTTATGAATTTTAAGCTTCTTCCATGGTACGAGCTTAAACTGTATAGGTCTATACCATGATCGAAGCTAAAAACTCATAAGTCTGTACCATGGTACAAACTTAAAATTCATAAGCATGTACCATGGCACAAGCTAAAAATGCATACGTTTTTGAATTTTCTTCCGGACAAAATAAAGTACCGCTTGTGAATTCAACGTTCCACCAGTAGACTCGGCCATGTAAACATTGCTACACATTTTTCCACCGACGACGTGGTGCAGGCAGTTGTGGTCGGAGGTGCTGGCCGGTGGTGCTAGCCGGTGGTGGTCAGATTTGGGGTGAAAAGTTAAGAGAGGAATAAATAAAGAAGGATATATATATGGGTACATAAATCGTGCAATTTTAAGTTATATGGGGCGGTAAATAGTAAACCCCCTTTCTTTTAAAACATTAAACATGTACTTCCTCCGTCTTTTAATACTCGCAACGTTTGGACTTTTGCCGCTATTCATATAATCTACTTTGACTATTCTTAGTGCATTTTATATAAGACAAAACATAGTCATGTGGATTCTTGTTAGATTCGTCTCAATGTGTATTTTCAAAATATCAACTTTTTATAATTTTTGCATAAAGAGAATTTAAGATATAAATGATCAAAGTTGTGCATTGGCATGCGTGAAACTAACAAAGTTGCGAGTATTAAAAGACGGAAGAAGTATTTGTTACATTGTATATACTCCCTAATCGAAGTATATTCCATATGCCACGCTATTCGACGCCCACTTTTACACATGTCGCCCATTATTTAATGGTGAAAATCCAAAATTACCCTTATAAAAAATCAACCCCCCTACCCCACCCCCACTCCAACCCCAACCCCATACATCACTTTTTCTCTCTTTAATTTACCCACCCCTTTCCCAATTTAGGCAGCCACCATCGCCATCCACCACCGACACCATCACTCCCACCTAACTTGTTTTTTTCTCCGCCACCCACCACCACCCCCACCTAACTGGTTTGTTTTCCGCCACCCACTGCCGGAGAATACATCGCCATTCATCAAAATACCAACCGGCGCATGCACCACCATCAACAAAGCTACTCGTATTCAATTAATTAAATAATTAATTAAATGTACTCGTGTTACTTAACGATACACGTCGTTTAAAAATTTAGTGATAAAAAGTGCTACAATTACTAATTAGTGTGTTTCACCTATTTCATATCGACTCAAAATAATAAAAAAATATTACCACCTAGCTTAAGCGTTAACCAACAAACAAATATTAGTCTTATTCTTGTCAATTATTTAGTTTTCGACTGATAATAACCGTAAACTACCCTAACAAGACAATAAATATTCAAAGAATAAATTTAATTATGTGATTACATGGAATAGGGTTAAGAGCCCAATTCCTACCCTAGGCCGAAATAGGGATGTGAACCCTATTCCCTCCCTAGGCATGAATAGGGATCTCAACCTTATTCCCTCCCTCCATGTGAAAAAATAGGGAGCTCAACCCTATTCCCAACCTAGGCAAGAATAGGGATCTCATCCCCATTCCATGATTTGTTTGTTTATTTCAAGATTTGTCGGTTTGCTGTTGTTAACATGGAATAGGGCTCATACCCCAATTCTTGTCCTAGGACATGATTGGGATCTCAGCCCTATTCCGTGTTTATCATTTTTGTACCATTACAACACGGAATAGGGCTACAACTCCAATTCCCTCCTAGGACAAGATAGGGATCTCAACCCTATCCCGTGTGCTTTTGTCGCCTATACAAACCACGGAATAGGGCTCCTATTCCCATTCCCACCCTAGGACAAGATAGGGATCTCAGTCCTATTCCGTGTTTTTCCTATTTTGTCTCCATTACAAAACACGGAATAGGGTTCCCAACCCAATTCCAACCCTAGGACAAGATAGGGATCTCAACCCTATTCCATGTCTTTTTTCCCTTTTGTCGCCATTACAATACACGGAATAGGGCTCCCACTACAATTTTCTCCCTAGGACAAGATAGGGATCTCAACCCTATTCCGTGTTTTTTCATTTTTGTTATTACGCGTTTTTCCTCAACTAATTCTTCGTCGAATTTATTACATTTGTTATTATTATTTAGTTAATATTTTTATTACGTTTTTAATAATGCATTATTAAGGTTTTTTAGGGTCATTTATTAATTATAATGTCAATAAATAATTTTTTCAAATGAACACAAGTGAACATTTTTTTCCTTAAATAATTATTAACTTAATTATAGTCAACAAATAAACATGCAAACTTAATTATAGTCAACAAATAAACAAACATAATAAAAATTCATTTACGTTCTCGGCCAAAATTTCACTTCAATCACGATGATGACGTGGTGGTCGGGCCAATGATGGCGGTGGCTAAGGTGAGGCCGACAAAATAGTGGTTGCCGGAATTTAGTGGTGGGTCTAGTGAGAGAAAGTGAGGTAAGTGAGTGGGGGAAGTGGGGGTGAGTGAGAGTGGGTGAGGTGGGGTAGGGTGGGGTGTGAGGGACATTTCATTAAATAAAGATGGGCGTTTTGCGTAAAAGTGGGCGTCGAATAGTAATGCCCTATTCCATTTATGAATACATAGTGTACTACTCCACTATTGTAAGCTATCAATCGACATTCATTAAAAAAAATTGGGAAATATGATTTTAACATTAAAGCATTATCCAATTGAGATATAATCTTTTGCATGTTATCTTTTCAAAATTAATACTTTCTCCGTCTTTTAATACTCGCAACGTTTGGACTTTTGCCACTATTCATATAATCTACTTTGACTATTCTTAGTGTTTTTTATATAAGATAAAACATAGTCACGTGGGATCTTGTTAGATTCGTCTAATTGGCATGCGTGAATCTAAGAAACGTTGCGAGTATTAAAAGACGGAGGAAGTACCAGTGTATTATAGACTAATTATCATGTGAAAAACTTCAAACATAACTAATTATTATTCACATCATAATCTGGAGCATAGGCGGACCGAAGTTACTGGTTGAAAAATTAAACTCAAAATGGAGTGTCCCTCTCATGAACGCTTCTGAATTTCTGATGAGTTATGTACTGATGACGACGCAATAAATGCTTACCAAAACACCAGCGTAAGGTTGCAGTTGAAGAGTAACGAATGTACGATGCTTAATCTTGCTGCTGCGGAGGCGGCGCGGCTGATTACGCAGCTGTGGCAGTGGTCGGGTCAATGGTTCCATCGATTTTCAACGAAGGTATAATTATTTTGGTTTTTTGGGTAGTTTTAACACCCAATTAGACGATTCTATAAATGTTGAATTGTGTTTGTTGATTGCCTAGCTTTGTCGGTGAAAATTTGTTGGATAATTTGGTGAACATGGGGTGAATTTTGCGGCTAGGGTTTTGATTTTGAGTCGTAATGCAATTAATCAATCTCCAAATTGGGGTTTTCATGTTCCATTAATTACAGATGTACTTGCTTGAGCACCATTTTCCAATTTTTTAAATAATGTTTAAAAATTAGAAAATCAATTTGGGGTTAATAATTGCTTGGCTTCCAACCATTATTTGGGGTTGAGGTCTTTGTGCAATTGAAATTTTAGTAGAATATCAATTTAACTTTTCTAAAGGTTGGAGATGATGCTTATTCTTTTGTTGTTAGTAATAGTCCCTGATTTAAGTTTCATCTGGTGATATTGATGGTCATTGTTCTTGGCAGCATGGGTTTGATGGGAAGTTAAAGGGCGGATATTTAACAGATTAGGTTCTGAACTGACAAATTTGCGGTAATTCAAGCATTCTATTGTTGTCAAAGATTACAAGGATGATCTAAATCGGGCAACTGTTTTAAGAAAGGTAAGAAAAACTAATGCTTGCAAGTAACTTGTATTTGATAAGACAATATCATATACCCTATGCTACAAGTCAGTCGGTTTTTTACTGTTGTTAGTGCTTGATTACTTTTTTGATAAGTTGGTTCTAGATTCTAGAATGCAGTAGTTTAAGTCCGTCCTTGTTGTTTTCGCAAGTGCTAAAGTGGGTTTTTAGTGTTTAAGTTAGTAAGATTATTTATGTTTCGTCAAATCATCAATAAATTGTACGCAAACAAAAATCGTCAAACCTCATTAATAAATCATACACAACCAGAAGTTTTAAATTTATCTTTTGTTTTTGGTATTTTAAAAGCCTACTTCTGTTTCCTATTTCAACCAAAATCCTTTATCTCAGCAGAAAGGAAGGGTAAATGACTACCACCTCAGTTGAATATCACTTACGCACTTAGCTTGTCAGTTGGTTACCACAGACTGCATGTATGCATCATAGATCAATAATGAATATGAAGGCATTAAGGCAAAACTAACTAATATAAAGTATACAGGAAAAAAAGTTGCTTAAATTTTCCATTTTAGGCATCCTGTAAGTTAAAATTTGCCAACACTTATCCATCTTTAGCAGCATAATGAGCATATAGTCATATACATTATGATGATAAAGGTCGCAAATTGCGATAACATTTAGTTGTCGCAATCTTACGTGTCAGAATTTAAATTGGTACATATAGGCGCCACTTAGGCTATGCGTCATCAGAATATTTTTACTATCAATGCAATATTTTTATTATGAAAATATGTAAATAAGGTAGTCGATATAAAGAAGAAAACAAATTAAAATATTAAGATTTTCTTACTTTTTTTGTAACGTGTGTAATAGATTATATAAGTTAAATATTTTAGTTTCCAATTTAAATCGTGACGCATAAGCATGACATGTAATCATTGTGACACGGCTTAAAGGTCGAATGTTGCGACCTTTATCATTTTCGAACATTATAAGCACATAAATAACGTTTTTCTACAAATATGCCCGCCTTGATGAGAAATCCTTAAGAAATCATCATAAATTCATAACCATTTTAACTCAAAACCTCAAGACCGCCATAAAAGGATACGAAGCCACCCAAATTATTGCAATTCAACGAAAATTAACACCCGATTACGGCTAGTAAAATCAATACTATTAGGTTTGAAAAAAATTGTAAATTTTTATATGAAGTACTCCATATATACAAAAGGAAAAACAAAAGGAAAAGAAAATGAACCTTAATTGTCTTAACACTTGGCTTTTTGAGGAGCTTAAATTGCTTGACCCATTGAAGTTCTTCTTGTTTAGAAAATTGAATGCCTTCTATTTCATAATTTACTAGAGACCAGCACAAGATCACAAAGTAAATTGCTATCGTCTTGATACCCATCACTGTACGAGTAATTGAACAAAAAAATATATATGAATACGACACAAAATATCGGTGCATGTACATTACAATTTTAATAATTTTAATCATAAAAGGGAAAATAATTTTAATAAACCATGTATATTACGATTTTAGTTCGGCCGGATTATAGAATTATTCTTGAGTATGCAAAAATAATTTTTGTATTTCTTACCTATTCTTGAGTATGCAATTTTAACAAAAGTACTCTGTGTTTTGCATGAGATGGCTAGGAAATGTATTATAACTCCTACTTTTGGTATTAAAAACAGTAACAATTGATGCACATGCACTAAAATAAGGAGGGGCTTGGTTGCTTCCATATAAATTACATTTCGTACATATTAGACATTAGAAGACGATAATAAATGAGCATATCTGAGTGATTTCTTATAAACCATTAAACATGCATGTATTTGTTATACTTGTATAAACTCCCTGATCATTAATGCGTATATGAGTTACAATGTATTAGCTTTGATTGTTATTTGGATATCTTATATTTCCTCCATTTTTTAATACTCGTGATGTTTATATTTCTTACATTATTCACATATTATATTTTGATTATTATTGGTGATTTATAAGTAAGATAAAACATAACCGTGTGAAATCTTGTATAGATTTCTTACACTATTCACATATTATATTTTGATTATTATTGGTGATTTATAAGTAAGATAAAATATAACCATGTGAAATTTGGTTAGATTTGTCTCAATTTGTATTTTCTAAAACATCAACTTTTTATAATTTTTGCTTAAAAGAATTAATGATATGAATGATCAAAGTTATACATTGTCATGCATGAAATTGACTAATGTTGCTAGAAAATACTAACAGAGGAAATACAATTTCCAAAATGTATCCTAAGAGTATGAAGAGAATATAAACTATTCTCTATCACACCCCGCTGTTATAGTGGGAGTAAGTAAGCCTTACACTAAGATTGGATTGAAACTCCAAAAATAATTGTCAGATATGTCTTTTCACTACAAGAAATTGTGCTATTAACGACGGGAAATCCTGTCGCTAAAGACCAATAATTGTTGATTAACGACGGGATTTTCCGTCGCGAACCCGTCATAAAACAACGCGCGGATGGTGCAGGGGCCTGCACGTAGATCTACGTTCACCTGCACCAAAACGCAAAAACATTAAAAGAAAACGAAAAAGAACATAACAAACTAAATAGAAAGAACATAATAAAGTAAACGAAAAGAACATTAACTAAAACCTGAAAAGAACACTAATGCTAAAAAACTAAAGAAAATATACAAAAATAAAAATAACATATTCTCTCTCCTGATAAACTATAAAAAGAACAATTATTTTTCAAAAAGAACATCGTGTGAAAAATACAACAGAAAAACAAAAAAAAATAATTATCGATAATGTTATTAAATATTAAAAAACATAAATAAGTTAAAAAGAACACAAAATAATTAAAAAAAGAACAACAACTTTTTTATAAAACAGAAGAAAAAAGAACAAAACACATGGAAAAGAACAACATTTTCTTTTTCCTTATCAAATAAAAGAACAGAATGAAAGGGACGAAAAGAACAACAAATCTATGTTCTTTTATTAGTTGTATTTGTTCTTTTCAAACCACTTAGTGTTCTAATTAAAAAGACGAAAACGACGATATTTTGATGCACTTAAAACTAGATCTATATTTTTATTTAAATGTATTTTTGTTCTTATCCCACGCATCAGAACTATGTTCTTTTATTAAGTGTTATTTGTTCTATTCAAACGATTTTATGTTCTAATTAAAAAGACGAAACGAAGATTTTTTGATGCACTTAAAACTAAATCTATATTTTTTAAAAAAGTATTTTTTGTTCTTTTACCACAAATCGGACTATGTTCTTTTTTAAGTGTTATTTGTTCTTTTCAAACCATTATATGTTCTTTTTTAACAATCTATGTACGTTGATATAAAAGAACAAACTATGTTGATTTAAAAGAACAAACTATGTTGATGACACAGTAAAAGTAAAGTTGTGAAAAGAACATAACAACTTGAAAAAGAACATTAGAGGAAAGAACAAGGAAACGTACCTTAATCACTTGATCAACATGTATCAGGAACATCAATATCTTTTAATAAATCTTAAAAAACTGATCTCAATCCTCGGAAAATATCACGCTCTCCAGAGATTCTCTTGCTTCGAAAACTAACCAAATTGAACTAGTGTTTTTTCTTAATTCACTCATTTTCAACAAACAAGAAACATTCAGAAGGAATTTTAGAGAGAGAATAAGGAGAAAATGTTTTTTTAACTCTATCACTCACCATCTAACTCTTTCTCTTTCAAAAAATCTCTCTTATGTTGAGAGAATATAAATCATCTTCTCTTTCTCTCTCTAAAATGTATTTATAAAATGACTAATGATTATGACTCATAAGTACAATTATTATATATATAGTTGCTGAAAAATAGAAAATGAACAAATAGGAAGTAGAATCAAATAATTGAAGAACAAAGAAGGAGAAAGGAAAAATTGTTAAAGAGTGCATAATGAGAACTGTGCACGTGTTTTTATTTTGTTATTTTAACAGAGTATTATAAAAAGAACAAATGAAAAGACTAAAAGAACAAATATAGAGACTAAAAGGAACAAGTCAAGTACTTTGTCCCACAATAACATATGATTCGGAATCATCATTTTCATCATTCTGTTATGAATTATCAAGCACATTATTCTTAATATCTGAAAAAAAAAATAGGTTAACATGTATAAAAACAAGAAAAAGAACGCAATCAAAGAAACAAAGGATAAATAAAAAGTAACAAGAAAAATAACACAATAAAATAAAAAGAACAAGTTATGAAACGCAAATAAAATTGAAAATAATAAAAAAGAAGAACACAGTAAAATAAAAGAACAAATTATGAAACGCAAATGGTCTATTTTTCTACTATAATGAAACTGTTCTTTTAATACGAGCATAATGAAACTGTTCTTTTAATACGAACATATGTTCCTTTAATAGGTAAAAATGTTCTTTTCTGGGAAAAAAAATCGTAATTACGTAATCAAAATCTTCAAAATCAACGATTTCAACAAAATCAGCGTGTTATTACATAATTTGATTCATTAAAATCATCAAATTCATCAAAACACGATTATTACACAATCAAAATCATCAACATAGTCAAAATCATCAAAAACACAATTATTACAAAATCAAAATCATCAAAACATACCATTTATTATTACAAAATTGAAAAATTACCTCCCAAAATCAGATTACCAGCTGCAGAATTCAGGTTTGAAGAAGAAAAATCAATTTAATTTGATGTTGAAGCAGAAAAATCAACGAATTTTTGGGGATTTTCATTACTTTCTCTCTCTAAAACCCATTTAAGAAAACCTAGTTCACACTTTCTCTCTCCTCTTCATAGTTTGAATTCAAAATATAAAACCCAGAAGAATATATATCGCAAAAATAACAACGAATCAAATAAAAACGCGATAAACATAGCTGAAAAGAACAGAGCCTTTAATGTTCTTTTGTTTAGGGGAATTGTTCTTTTGTTCAAGGGCATTGTTCTTTTTTCTGGGAATTTAATAAAAACGCGCGTTTTATGTTTAATGTTGGTCGTTTTGATCCCGGTGCACCTAGAGCTACGTGCACACGCCTGTACTATCCAATTTGCGGTCATAAAAGGGGGTCGTCGTTAATGGAAAATCCCGTCGTTAACCCGTCGTAAAAATCATTTGCGACGGTTGTCCCGTCTTTGTTGGGTTTTTATCCCCGTCGCAAAAGCCCTTTTACGACGGGATTTTTACCCGTCGTTATTAGGTTGTCATAAAAGATACAAATTCTTGTAGTGTTTGTGAAAATATTTGCGGACTCATACTCCGTAACTCGTAGGAACTTGTAACACCTGATTACCTGAATCAAACCCAAAACATCCTTTTCTTGTACGAAATGGATATCCATGTTTTGTACGTTGGTATTGAATCGGGTGGGGGTGTAGATGAGCCAAAACTCTATGAACTACTCGAGCTTGACTAAAGGGGCGTTTATGTCAGTTTATTTAATAAACGAGTTTAACTTGAACAACTTTCTAAACTAGTTTAATAAAGAGCTCGAACAAACATAAATATATGTTATATGCCTGTTCATCTAAGTTCACGAACAAGTGAACAACTCTTACTCTTTATGTTTATGAACACGTCCATTTATATTCATATAATAAAAAACGTTACCATATATAATTTCTTTTATTTTTATTTTTTTTATAAACAAATTAATTCATTGATAAAAGGTCATATGACATCTACATAAAGATTTAAATCTAACAAATACATAACAATCGAATCAAATAAAAACTTCATTTCACCATAGCTACGATCGTAGTATATCAAACATTCTGTATACCCTCTTTTATATCGCTGAGATTTACAGCCTTCATTGACGAGGGGTCTATAGATCTGGTGTAGCCGTGACAAATATGATTTCCGTCTGATTCGTCTGATTGTAGTCGAAAGATTGACATCCTCTTCGATCCCGCATACATCTTTACCAAAGAATGGGTACTTACTACACTGAAACTATGTAGTTTTATTGAAATCTAACGCAAAAACACAACAGAATGGAAAGAGATCATATTTTCAACATCTAAATCAGCCAACTATTCAGGTTGATATGGAGTATTATTATTTTTTGGTTCTACTACGAGGAGTTCCCACCGCCTTTGACGAGGTACCTCGATGGGCGGCATCCCTCCCAGTTTAGATTTTTTCCATTCCCAAGGCTCGAACCCTAGACCTTGGTTAAGGAGCAAGAGACCCTTAACCACTAATGTCAATCTCAATTGATTGATATGGAGTATTATAAGATAGCACTCGTAGAGTCATAGCAGCTCGACTCGACTCTGCTCGCCTCGTTTAAACTCTTAGAACCGGGTTTTTTTTCTTATTTTTTTACTTTAAGGATTAGAACCGGGTTTTTAGATGGATAGATCTATCTGCAAATTCAATATCACCGTGTCCCTCCCATACACGCTTCTGATGAATGATGAACTGATGATGACACACTTTCCCAATGTCGCAAAAAAATCTTACCAAAACACCAGCTTGAGGTTGAAGAATAACGAATTTAAGATGGTCAATCTTGCTGCTATGGAGGCGGCGCGTCTTATACCGCGGCGGTTGTGGTGGTGGTCGGGTCAATGGTTTCATCTTATTTCAACGAAGGTATAATTGTTTTTGCTTTTTTTTTTTTGGTAGTTTTAACACCCAATTACACAATTCTGTACATTGTGAATGGAATTTGTTGAATTCTTAGGTTTGTCGGTGAAAAATCGTTGGATAATTCGGTGATCACGGGGGTGAATTTTGCGGGCTAGGGTTTTGGTTTTTAGTTGTAATGCAATTAATCAATCCCCAAATTGCGGGGTTCATGTTCCATAGATTGCAGATTTACTTGCTTGAGCACCCTCGTCCATTTTTTATATTAAGAAGGAAATGATCTTTTTATTTAGGCTTCCAACCAAAATTGGGGTTGAGGTCTTTGGGCAATTGATATTTAAGTAGAATTTCAATTTAACTTTTCTGAAAATTGAAGATGATGCTTATGCTTATTGATGGTCATACATTGTTCTTGGCAGCATGGTTTTGATGGGAAGTTGAAGGGTGGGTTTTCAACAAATTAGGTTCTGAGCAGAAAAATTTGCGATAAGTCAAGCATTCTATTGTTGTCAAAGATGACGAGCAACATCTAAATCAGCCAACTATTTTAAGCAGGTAAGAAAAACTAATGCTTGCAAGTAACTTGCCTTTGATAAGATGATATTTATATACCCTATGCTACAAGTCAGTTAGTTTTTTAACTTTTGCAAGTGCTTGAATGAGGAAGTCTTGGCCTCAAGTGACTTGTGTCCATATGGACACAAGTGACTTGTAATTGGTACCCGCTAATTTGGTATTGGTACTAAGACTAGTATGGTATTGGTATACCAATACATTGCTAAGAAGTACCAATACAAATTATTTGTGTTATTGGTACTGACATAAGTTGTGTTGGTACTAAAAATAATTGTATTTGAGTCACTTGTGTCCATATGGACACAAGCCACTTGAGGTTTAGCAATCCTCGTGCTTGAATACTTTTCTAGTTTTCTGATAAGTTTATAACTTATAAGATTCTAGAATTCAGTAGTCTGAGTCCTTCATTATTGTTTTATCAAGTGCTTTAGTGGGTTGTTACTGAGACGTTTAATGTTCCTTCGAATATCTTTAAACTCTGTGTTAAATAAAAATCGTCAAACCTCGTTAATAAATCATACACTAACCAAAGTTTTTAAGTTCTCTTTTGTTTCTGGTCTTTCGAAGGACTTTCAATTCCAACCAAATCCCTTAATCTCAGCAGAAAGGAAGATAAAGAAAGGGTGACTCCCACCTCATTTCAATATCACTTAGGTACTTAACTTGTCATGTATCACTTAGCTTGTCAGTTGATAGTTTGTTACCACAGCTTGCGTGTATACATTATTGATCGCTGATGAATAAGAAGGCAATAACGCACAACTAATTAATATACTACGTATATAGGAAAGAAAGTTTCTGAAAGTTTCCATTTTAGGCGTCCTGTAAATAAAAATTTGCCAAGCTCATTACCCATTTCTAACAGCATAAGGAGCATATACATGCTATTATAAATACCATGCATACCTTTGTTTCCATCCACCAGTTGTGCGTCAAAATATATTTTTCACCTTATTCTTCATCTTCCTGACATAACACCCATTCTTGATCACACCAGTCTCCTCAACAGATTAGTGCCATAAAGTGGCTCTAGTCTCTAGTTTGAGTCTTGTCCACGTTACTTGGTAAGTTTTCTTTTTATGTAGTATGGCTCAAGTGCTAATTTTGCATTATTTTGGAAAAATCTTCACATAGATGTTAATTGTTATTTGATCTTTCATCCTTATGTTAACTGTTAAGTAGTAGTCATGGAGTAATACTCGTTCCTCTGCTTTGGTAGTCTGGATTCCCTAATAAGTAAAATAGAAACATGGCTGTAATTGAGTTAGACTAATTATTCGGGCCGTCTCCATTGCATGCCTACACTGTTACTAAACTTCATCACAGCATGTGCAAAAACAAACAAAACAAAACGATGCAGTTCTGTTTTTCCACCGTGCATGACTCAGTAAACCATCTTAGGTTCACTGGTTGACTTCTTTTATGCTCATTCTGTGCACAAATTCAGGTACCATTATAGGTGAACGAAACCTATAAATATAGGGTATTTAAAGAATGGGGGCTGATTCTGATCTTTGGTTCGGCTAATAGTTCAAAGTTAGACGATAAAGTAAGGAAGGGCAGTTTTGTTCATATACTCTGTGGAGAAGTTATATAACTGCATTGAAGTCCTAACTCCTAAATGAATATTTATTCATAATGTAGTAGATTTTACCTACGCATTGTTTTATCCCTTAGAAACCGACTTTTATGTTAAATTTAGCTATGTAAAAGAATATCCTTGCTTATCTTTACAGTAACGATAATCAGGTATTATTTAACAAAATTCTCTAGGACATAATTAATCTGTAGCTCATCATGCGGACCTTGGCAAGTTTGGCATTGGATTATTCAGTTAGAGACTTGGAGTGTGAATTTTGTTTAACTTTTTTAATTTTAAATTTAGTACAATATAATTATTTGTAACTTATTAGATTTCAATGTTTTGATACAGGTTTATTGTTGTATTAACTCTACTAGCACAACTTGGACTCTCCATAGGAGATGGTGGTGATGGCCATAATCCCTTCAAATTTCGTGGAATATATGAATGGATTATCCAAGTTTCACTAATATTAGGTATTATTTTAATAGTGATTCTTATATATTTTATTAGATGTACATTTTTGCAAAAAGTACACCACCCACTATCCAACTCCCTAATCTTCCCACCAGCCCAAGCCACTGAAATTTCTAGCCACCCTTCTAATACTCTTTCAGAAACCTATGTCTTACGTAGATTACCGGAAGAGATTTATACGTATTCAACTGAACGTTCTAATGATTTTAGTCATATACTTCGTATATTGTATGATATGCAATTTTCCTTTTGTTGATAAGGGAGAAGCTGTGCATCCATGTTTTTCACTCTCACTATACTAGGTCATGGTTTCCGAAGCACGATTTTCGTTCTACACTGTGCCGTCATGATTATTTTGACGGTTTTGCCGATTACTAATTGGTACAGTGTAAAAAACTATGTTTATATGGTACATGCATAAATGAATTTTATTTTAAATGAAATATTTTAATAAAAATCATAGTTTTTGACTCTGATAAAAATCATAGTTTTTGACTCTGATAAAAATCATAGCTTGTGTAAAACTGTCAATATTTTGTGATTTCAATCCTTGATGTATGAATACCTTGTACGAGTTTACGAAATTGTTAAGTATCGTCACACACCATGGATGCCACAAATGATGTGTTATGTGTGCAACACTTCGTGACTTCGATCTCAAAGGCTGCAAAACCTACGTTGCTTTGCTTGTCTGTGTTGGTGTTCCGTTGCTTTTCTGGTTTCAGGCAAACATTGTCTATCTTTTGTTATGCTATTGGTGTAGCTTTTATGTCCTTTGTAAAACATGTAGGCTGCACCTTTGCTTGGGTTGCAGCTCTATGTTGTAACCTTCGCGTTAATACATTTGTTTCGTGTATAACAAGAATACTTGTGGTGTTTATGGTATCACGGAAGGAGGAAAAACAAGAATGCAAACGTCAATTATCGAGTATTACTGATTGTTGTTTTTATTTCCTCAATTCTGAAAATGTAATTACATTGTAGTACCACCATAGAAGATTGTTCTTCCTAAATTGTCATAATGTTCCCTATCATAGACTCCATAATGCCAATTATCGGTATACTTTTCAGTTTGTTTAGGGCTAATCTTTTGATGGTTTGAATCTAAAACTACAAGACGAGCACAAAATGCAGATAATGTAGCATCTTCAACCGGATAATAACCGTTTCCGATGGGAGGAAGAGGCTGACCAGGTGGGCTATATGCCTCTCCACCAACTGCAATATAAGTCGCGCCATTTGCCAAACCGGTGAATAGCTCTCGTGGCCAATAACCAACAATGGTGTCTGGTTTACCTGGATCGCGTAGTAGAAGCCACCAATGCCCTGTTTTAGGATCCTTTTCAACGTATTATGGGCATTAGTTTAGCAGATTGCCTATTTTTCTAATTATGAAGAATTGAAATTTGAAATAGTACCTGGTAAACAAAGGGCGCTATACACCATGATTTCAAACTTCCTCTTCTCGTGGTTCGTTTCACAGCAAAGTCAATTGGAATGTCTTTATTGACGTTAACGAATCCAGGGCACAACATGTTGAAGCAATGTGATTGACCAGCCTAAAAATTAAAGACAAAAATATTGTTTAAAAGGGACAAAAAAACAAATAAGAAGAGAAGAGAAATATCGGATCACATACTCACATTAAAGTATTGAAAAAGATGTGTGCGATTATCTTTGTTTAACGCTGGATTAACCTACATGTTTGAAAAGAAATGAAAGTTAGAGCAAATTACAGTTGAGTATATTGTTTGATGTAGTGTTACTTTTTTCTTCGAGTACATAGAAGGTTAAAAAAACCAAATAATGTACGAAGACATTTGCATGCGTTAAACAATCCTTACGAAAAAAGAGAAAGATGTGGAGTAACTTACGGTCCAACCAACTTGTATCCGATCATTACCATTTTGAATGATCATCTCTCCTGATGAATATTGTTGTGGCATGATATGCGGATTATAAACATTTAATTCACAGTTTACACCATAATATTTCACTTTACTTGGGTCGGAATTTGTTTGAACAATTGCAAACTGCGACAACAATAAAGCAAACCTTATTAAGAACACGTATATTAGGAACCTCTCAAGTGCTATAACTATTTTGAAACTAATGGATTAAAGGCTTACATGAGTTCCTGTTTGTTGTTGATTTTTAGTGTTAGGCTTGGATCTTGAAATATAATCTTTTGTGAATTGCAATATTTGGATAAATTCATCTTTACTCCATCGTCTGATTGGAATAGTTCCCTCATGACATCTTTCATCTTCTAATTGCATATTCTCAACCAATACCTCATTTTTAGCTTCTGGCCATTCTGGTACAAAACTTGGTTTCAACTAAATCCCGACAAATAATTAGGGCAAGAATAATAAATCATATGAAGCAGGCCCGACCCTAGGGGGTAGGCGAGGGGTGCCACCGCCTAGGGCCCAAGGCGAAAAGGGGCACAAAATAATAGCATGTTCAGTAATTTAGTACTAGTAATAAACAACACATTAAACATACATATTATTTTCTTGGCTCATTGGTTGAAAGTAGGTGTTAATGTTTTGATGTTTACTAGAGGTCTAGTGTTCAACTCCCCTTACTTGTTCATTTCTTTTGTTTTTTAAACTTTCTCAATATTTTTATTTTTGTGTTTACGTTGGTTTTTCTTTTTTAAACTTTGTCAATATTTTTATTTTGTGTTTTACTTTGAATTTTTCTTTTTTAAACTTTGTCAATGTTTTTTATTTTGTGTTTTACGTTGAGTATATGTACGTAGTATTTGATTTTTAGTACTCAGTTCTAATTGATGTAACTATATGTGGGCGAAAAAAATGCTTATTTTATGGACTATAAGGTTTATAAGTTTTAAAATAGATATCAAATTTTAATGAAGACAAAATTAATTGATACTTTTATATGCTCAAAATGAACCTTTATTTACAAAAAAAAAAAAAAAAAAAAAACTTTTATACATATTAATTATCTTGCAATTAAGTGAGTATTTATTTTATTGAAATATTTCAAGAGATCGACTAGAGCATGATTTTGAAATTCTAGGATCCTGCAAAGGAGATATAGTAAGTTTTGATTGATTTGAATTCAACAATATAATGGATTTAACAAAAATGATATTATTTCAGTTAAAGAAGTATTATTTCGGAAGGGGCCTTGATCCCTTATTTTGTCTAGGCCCCTCCAAATATCAGGACCGGGGCTGATATGAAGTGCTACGTTTTTTTTTTGAAAACTACACCTAATTGAACATAATAAGAAAAAAAAAAAAATTAATCATGAACATGTGGAAGGGAAGAATGTTTTTCTAATATTTTTTTGAAACTACACCTAATTGAATATAACAAGAAAAAGAAATTAGAGTTAAAAATCATGAACCTGTGGATGGGAAGAATGGTTTTTCAACAGAGGATGATCAAATGCAGGTTGTTTATAGAAATCCACACAATCGTACAAGTCTCCATGTATTGTCTGCAAATTAAACTCTTGATTATATTACAAGAGTTATATAATTATAATAAACTAGCACCTTCCACAATTGCTCTTGCCAAAATAAAAAATTGTAAGAAAAACTAACAAACAAAATGAAACACATAAATAACGTTTAGTTCCGGATAAATTTGCAAATTAAATATATTATGTACATGTAAATGGAGAAAATTAAAGAAAAGGGAAAAAAGAAAAAGAACCTTGATTGCCTTAACACTTGGCTTTTTGAGGAGCTTAAATTGCTTAATCCATTGAAGTTTTTCTTGTTTAGAAAGTTGAATGCCTTCTATTTCATAATTTATCATAGACGAGCATAAGATCACAACGTATACTAGGGTCTTGATACCCATCATTCTACGAGTAATCGAATAAAAAATATATATAAATACGACATTTTCTAAGATGCAAAATACCGATGTGTGATCATAATAATAAAATTTAAAAAAAAAAAAAAAAAAAAAAAAAAAATAATAATAATAATAATAATAATAAACCATGCATATAACAATTTTAGTTCAATTGATATAGAACTATTATATTTCTTACCTGTTCTTTAGTACTCCGTATGCAATTTCTGAAATTAAATAGCAAAAGTATTTTTATTTTTATTTTGTTTAATTTACAGTCTAGGAAATGTAATGTTGCTTCGAAACAAAAAGGAAATGTAATGTAATTTCTGGTTTTGGTATTATAAACAGTAACAATAAATGCACATGCACTAAAATATGGAGGGGCTTGGATGCTTCCATATAATTACAGTTTGGACATGTTAGACAATAGACAATTAATAATCATAAATGAGCGTATCTGGAGTGATTTTTTTAAGACATTAAACATGTACTCCGTATTTTTTTTTTTTTTTTTTTTTTTTTTTGACAAGAGGACTAGAAACAAACAAACGAAAAACAGAGCAAAACCAAAATAAAAAAAACTAAAATCTATGCCTAATGAGATGTCGACAACGCGCCAAAATGGCCAGCTTATGGGCCGGGAACACATACTGACGAGAGACCTTGAGAGCTGAAAACATCGCTAATGAACTCAGGAGCCGTCGCAGATCCTGAAGCGCCCAAGTAATAGAAACAGGACCCTGTTGAGTCGAAGTAACCAAGTCCACAAGCAAAGCAGAATCCGAAAACAGAAGGACTCTAGTAAAACCCCGGTTGATAGCCATTCGAATCCCCCACAAACAAGCCGATAATTCTGCCTGCAAAGCTGAAGCTAAAACGCAGGCCTGAGCCCCTCCCCCAGTATGAGACAGAGTCCTAGGATCTTGAAGAATCCAACCTAACCCAGCCTCATTAGTTGTGGAATTCCAAGCACCATCAGTAATGAGACATGTGACAGAAGAATCCATAACTGACCAAGGAAAACCAGGATGGTCCAACTTTTTTGGACAGAGACTGCGCGCATAATCTGCAGAGGGGGCAGACCTTGCACGAACCTCAGAACATCTCACCGTCCAGGACTCTACTAATACTAACAAAACTCCTGGATCCCAGACTGCATTTCGAAACCTGATATTATTGCGGAGAATCCACACAGACCATAACATAGAAATGAACTTATCTAATAGGACCTGGTGAGACCTGCAGGAAGAACAGTTTGCCATAAACCCCGTGCACCAATATTCCAAAGAACCTGACGAAGAGGGCAAGAAAAGTCGAAGAGAAGAAGCAGCCCAGAACTGGGTCATCATAGGGCAATCCCAAAATAAATGCTCAAAAGTCTCCGGATACCGATGGCAAAAGGAACATGCTGGATCTATAGGCATACCCCGAAGTTGCAGAGAGGAAGCTAAAGGAAGAGAATGCTTAAGCAATTTCCAAAAGAAAACCTTAAGCTTATGCATAATCTTCAACCCCCAGAAATGTTTCCACCAAGAAGCGGAGGGAACTGAGGTAGACGAAGCAACATTATGGTGCTGACTCATGAGCATAGCATACGCGGATCTGACCGTGAACTTCCCGTCATAAGAAAACTTCCAGTAGACAAAATCGTCCTTCTGCATAGAAGGACGTTCCAGAGCCAGAATCTGACTAGCTGTGTTGTCATCAAAAAGTTGATGCACCAGCTCAACCTTCCACGCGTAGGAACGCGGATCTAGTAATGAGGAAACATGAGTCGGCTTAACCGACTCAACCACCGACGGCCTGAAACGAACCAAAAGACCTGGAACCCAAGCATCCCTAAGAATGCGAATACAATTCCCTGCCCCGGGTTTCCAAGCAATCCCTTGGTCTAAGACTTGGAAACCTTCAGCAAGGCTCCTAAACCCCCAAGAAGGACGAGAACCTGAAGCCCGAGAACCAGCAAGACCAAGATTCGGGTAGCGGACCTTAAAAAGACGAGACATAAGAAGTTGCGGGTTGTGAACAATGCGCCAAGCATTCTTAGCTAGAAGAGCCTGATTAAAACCTTGAATACCTCTAATTCCCAGACCCCCCATTCCTTTCGGAAGATGTAAAATGGATGCCGGAAGCATTGCTATCCCCCTGGAATCTGCAGAAGAGCGCCACCAGAACTGAAGACACAACTGGTCAATCCGATCACAAATTGACTTCGGGATCTTGAAAACAGAGAGAACGTGTGTAATGGAGGCTATGAGCACGTAATTGATAACAACCAGTTTTGCCGCTGAAGAAAGGCGCAAAGATGAAAAATTAGCAATTCGGCGTGCTATGCAATCCACAAGGCCATAAAATGCTTCACACTTAGACCGACCCATGTCCACTGGAACCCCAAGATAAGGCCCTAAAGAGGTACGCTGACCCAACCGCAAGGAGGTAGCCAGGAAGTCACGATAGTCCTGCGGAGTATTAGGACTGAATTTGACAAAGGATTTTTGGTAGTTAATCACCTGACCAGAAATAGAGCTGAACTTAGACAGTAAGGCCAGGACCTGGTCACAAATTTCAGGAGACAGCCGGAAAAACAGGAGAGAATCATCAGCAAAAAATAAGTGTGAGATCGAAGGAGCGCCTCGAGATATAGAAATCCCTTCAATCAAGTGCATCCGTTCCGCACGATGCAAGATAGAAGAGAACACTTCCATGCACAAAACAAATAAATAAGGAGAAAGGGGATCTCCTTGGCGCAAACCGCACTTTGGATGAAAAGCCCGAGTAGGCTCACCATTTACAAGGACCTGGTAAGACACCGTAGTGACGCATTGCCGAATGATGTTGACCCAGTATGGAGGGAACCCAAACGCTTGTAAGGCCTGAAACAAGAAATCCCAACGCACTCTATCATAAGCCTTATTCATATCAAGTTTGACCACTGCATAGAATTTACTCCTTGTTGAAGCCCGATTAACGAAAGAAATCAACTCATGAGCAATCAGACATTCATCTGACATTAGACGCTCTGGAACAAAAGCATTCTGGTTGCCCGAAATCAGAGAAGGAAGCACAGAGCGCATACGATGGGTCAGGCACTTCGAAATGCACTTGTAAATGACATTACACAGTCCAATAGGACGAAACTGGGACACCAACGTAGGATGTTGTGTTTTAGGGAGGAGCACCAAGAAAGTGCGGTTCCAATCCCTGAGCATAAACCCATGAGCAAAGAAAAATTGAACAGCATTAATGACATGAGAACCCACAATTCCCCAGTGGGTTTTGAAAAACGATGCTGAAAAACCATCCGGACCTGGAGATTTGTTGTCAGCGATATTAAACATGGCATAACGAATCTCTGCAGGGGAGAAAGGAACCATCAAGAACTCTCTGTTTTCCTGGGACAAAACTGGAAGCTGGAGCTGCTCCCAGTCATACGGGAGAGGATCGGAAACTGGCTTATTGACCTCATATAAGTCCGAGTAAAAACCAAAAATGAGCGAACGGAGAGCAGGAGGAGAGGAAACCCATTCACCCACATCATTCTGTAAGGTAGAAATGGTGTTCCTACGCTTTCGAGCCTGAACTGACGCAAACAAGAGCTTTGAATGACATTCACCAAAAGCATCCCATTTAACCTTAGAACGTTGACGCCAGTATAAGAAGGTAGCCTGCGCTCTAGCTACACACTCATCCTTTGTTGTAAGAAAAAGAGTTGCAGCAGGACCGGGGCCAATGGAGTTGGCAGCAGAGATCAAAATAGTAGAGAAATCCCTCCAACTAATACCCCAACTACGTCTGTTCCGAACGCACCAATCTAACATGAAATGACGACTGGCAACCAATTTGGATTGCAGAATGTACATAGGCGAACCTACATACTTGCGTTGAAACACAGACGTAATAAACTCAACCACCTGCTTGGCCTGTAGGCACCAATTTTCGATACGGTAAGGACGTGATGAACGAGGCGTTGAATCCAGGCGTAAAATAATTGTAGCATGGTCCGATAAGAAAATAGGTTGATGAAGGATAGAGGTGTCAGGGTTTTCCAACAACCATGTCCCCGAGGCGTACGCCTTATCCAACCTCTGAAATGTGAGAGAATTATCATGGTGGTTATTTGTCCAGGTATACGGGCACCCTGAAAAAGGAATATCCATTAACCCATTTTCAAGGCGCCATTGCATAAACTTGTGACGACCCGGGGTGTACAATGACCCTCCCATTTTATCATCTAAGAACTCAACTTGGTTAAAGTCCCCAATGAGGACAATCTTGGGGTATTGGGCTAAAATTAAAGAAATCTTATCCCAGACCAAGGTTCTATCAGCTAAATGAGGCGCTACGTACACAAACAACATGTAGCTTATTTCACTATTAACATTCGAAATTTTACAAAGTACAAAGTTGCTACAAACTGAAACAGGCACAATTTGTACATCAGAAGACCACAAAAGGACTAAACCCCCGCTTAACCCTTCCGCATCCACCCCGCAAAATTCTGAAAAAGGAAGGGAAGCCAACTTTTGACGAGCACTATCTACAGAGACCATTGTTTCCATGACAAAAACAACATCTAACCCAAAAGAACGGACTAAGGAAGCCAAATAAGGAACTTTAGGGGAGTCTGTTGATCCCAAACCCCTACAGTTTTAGGAACACACCTTCACTTAACTACGGGTGGCCCATTGGCAGGGACCACATCACCTGAAGAAAACCCCACAGAAGGCCCTGACTTTCCCAACTCTGAACCTGAAGAACACTGCCTCTTTTTTAGAGGTAAAAGAAAAGGACAACACAAAGGAGAGGTAACATCCTCTTTAACCTCACTCCCAATCCCTTTAATCCCAGCAGAACCACGGCTCTCATTCTCAACCGGCATTTTTCGCTTTGCAGGACAAATATTCTTTACACATTTCCAGACACGATCCCCTTTCCTTGACAAAGCCAGCTTCAAAGGAGATATCTTGATGCTCAGATTCGGCGGAGATTCATAAGAACAAGTAGAGTCAACATCTCCTTCAGAGAAGAGTTCCTGCGATGATGCAGGGGAGTAATCCATCGGAACCGGGCCATTGTCGATGTTAACCAGAGCATCCCCTTCAGCGGCGGCGACGTCATCGTGGCCGTGAAGAGCCTCGTTGGTGCTGTTTATCTCCTGCAAAACCTCCGACTCCGCCGAATATTGCTGGTCGCCAGGTGAATGATCAAAATGAAAAGCAATCGACGAAGAGTCATCTTCGTAGCCGGAATTGTTGTCCGGCACCGTCGGAAAAGACGAACCCAGGGACGGTGAAGGAGACCCAATTATAAAATCATCTCTTTCTGGTGAGTTTGGAGGAGTAGGATTATCTTCCAGCCTGAATTGATGAGGGTCAAGCCCGGATCCGAATCCGTCGGGGAAGAATGGCCCGTGGGATAGTGTACCCCAAACCGAAGAAAGAAACCTGGGTTGCTCATGGACTGAGGGTCCATTATTTCGGGAAAACGGGTCACGCACAACATGTTGGTGAGGATCGAAAATAGGGAGGCCCATAACTATATCAGACCCATTGGCAAGAGGTGGGCTGAATATTGGGACACACTGGTCCATTGAGTTAGGAGGAGTGGAAGAAGGCCTGCCAAACCAGTTACTTGGGCCAGCCCCAAATGGATCATGGAAATACGGCCCATAAGTAAAGACACCAGCAGAAGAAACATAGAACCCAGGTTCAGGAGATGGATTTGGGCCATTACCATTGGGCTGACTAACCGAAGAGGATTGCAGGTCCACAGTTGGTGGTGAAGAGGAAAGAAACAAAGCATTAGTAGAGGACCCATCACCTGCAGACCCATTTTGTCCCCCTTCATCAGATGTTGGGTTGATGTGTGTTTCATTCAAAGAACCACGTGGCCTTTTCCTGCTTTCAACTAAAGGGGCTACTGCAGAAACAGAATTAGCATGCAAAGACGTGGCCGATTCGTGAGACATACCTTCAGACGGGGCTAATGTACTCCGTATTTGTTACATTAGGAATTGGGGTTGGCTCAAGTGGTGAGTTTTCCCTTTTTCCGTAGCATTGTCAAGGGTTCGATTCTTATCCTTTGGGATTAAATTGGCGGATTTTTCATGAAATACTCCCGAGTTTTACCATAATTCACCAAACGGCAATCAAATTTCAATAATTCGTAAAATACCCCTTCATGACGTCATTATCCTCATAATCAACCAATTTCGACCTAATTAACCCAACCATTTTTTTTCCTTCCACTTCTCCACTCTCTCTCTCCTACTCCATTACCACCACCTTCCTTCTTCCTTGATCTTCCCAGATCTTTCTCTCTCCCCCCTTTCCTTCTTCCATTTACGGCTAATTCGCATCCATCAATTACAATCCCAACATACAACAAATCTCCTAATTTAAGCAATAGTAATACCAAAAATCAAGCATTGAAGAACTGGGTGAAGAATATGGCTAATTTTGATGGAAATGAATGGGGGTTTGTGCGAAAATAGGTGGTTTTGTTGAGGAAATTGAGTTTGGGATTGATGGAGTAAAGAGAACCCAACTTCGTTCTTGTGGGTTGTTCTCTTCAATTCTTCCGGGGTCGATTTCGGATTTTTTTTGTGGTTCTGGGTTCGACTGCGGCATCGGCGACGATTGTTCTCTTTGATTCTTCCAGCGTCGATTTTGGTTGTTTTTTGTGGTTTTGGGTTCGACGATGGTGGCTATTGTTCTCTTCAATTCTCCCTCCCGACATCAGCTGGTCCCCTCAACAACAACCACCACCACAAGAGGAGGTTGTTGTTGCTTCTGCTGGTGGTGTTGGTGTTGCCGGAGGAGGAGATTTGTGGATGCTGATGAGTGGAGGAGGTGGTGGTAATGTAACGGCTGTTGTTAGTGGAGGAGGAACAATGTGTACGATGTTACCGGGGGAAACACATCATCATCGGGGAAGATGTTGGGTTTTAGCGGGGCAAAGGAAAGTAGATTGAGAGCAGGGATAATGGAGCTGCGAGAGTGGAGGCAAGGGAAGAGGAGGGCAACGAGCAGAGGGAAAATGAAGGAGGAGAGAGGACGAAGGTGGCGGCATAGGGTGTGGCGGTAGTAGACGAGGGTGTGGAGGTGGACGGTGGAGGGTGGAGGAAAGGTTAGTAAAGAAGGTATGGGGAGAGGGGAAGAAAAACCAAAAAGAAAAATACATTAAATGGGTTAATTAGGAAATATGGGTTAATGAGTGGGTTAATTAGATGTTAATTGAGTTAATTAGCGATGATGACGTCATGAATGAATATCTGGGGTATTCAGTCAATTATGAGGGGTATTTTTGTGAATTATTGAAATTTGATGGGCGTTAGGTGAATTATTGCAAAACTCGAAAATATATTCATGAAATTTCCATTAAATTAGAGGGGGGTTGGGGGTATAAGGCTTGTAACGGCCTATGGGGGTCGGGCCCTGTGGGAGGTCAACCTAAAGGATTTCTTCTTGTAATAAAAAAAAATGTTTCTATAAGATTTAAACCCGCAAACTCTAATTTCAACCTTAAATCATTATCCAATTTAGCTACAACTTTTTAAAAGATGAATTGAAAAATTAAACTCAAAATGGAGTGTCCCTCTCATAAACGCTTCTTATGACTGATGAAACTGATGACGACGCACTTTCCTAATGTCGCAAAAAACGCTTACCAAAACACCAGTTTGAGGTTGCAGTTGAAGAGTAACGAATTTACGATGCTCAATCTTGCTGCTACGGAGGCGGCGTGGCTGATGACGCAGCTGTGGTGGTGGTCGGGTCAATGGTTCCATCGACTTTCAACGAAGGTATAATTAGTTTGGTTCTTTTGGGTAGTTTTAACATCCAATTAGACGATTCTATAAATGTTGAATAGTATTTATTGATTTCCTAGGTTTGTCGGTGAAATATTGTTGGATAATTTGGTGAACATGGGGTGAATTTTGCAGCTAGGGTTTTAATTTTTAGTCGTAATGCAATTAATCAATCCCCAAATTGGGGTTTTCATGGTTCCATAAATTACAGATGTACTTCCCTGAGCACCTTTTCCAATTTTCTAAATAATGATTAAATATTGGAAAATCAATTTGGGGTTAATAATTGCTTGGCTTCCACCCATTATTTGGGGTTGAGGTCTTTTTGCAATTGAATTTTAGTAGAATATCAATTTAACTTTTCTAAAAGTTGAAGATGGTGCTTATTCTTTTGTTGTTAGTAATAGACCCTGATTTAAGTTGCAACTGGTGATATTGATGGTCATTGTTCTTGGCAGCATGGGTTTGATAGGAAGTCGAAGGGCGGATTTTCAACAAATTAGGTTATGAACGGACAAATTTGCGGTAACTCAAGCATTCTAATGTTGTCGCAGATGACGAGGAAGATCTATATTAGGCAACTGTTTTAATAAAGGTAAGAAAAACTAATGCTTGCAAGTAACTTGCATTTGATAGGGCAATATTTATATGCCTTATGCTACAAGCCTACAAGTCAGTCGGTTTTTTAACTGTTGTTAGTGCTTGATTACTTCTTTTGATAAGTTTATTAGGTTCTAAATTCTAGAATGCAGTAGTTTGAGACCTTCATTGTTGTTTTCACAAGTGTTAAAGTGGGTTGTTAGTGTTTAAGTTAGCAAGACTATTCATGTTTCGTCAAATCATCATTAAATTCTACGCAAAGAAATATCGTCCAAAATAAAAATCCTTTATCTCAGCAGAAAGGAAGGGTAAATGACTACCACCTCAGTTGAATATCACTTACGCACTTAGCTTGTCAGTTAATTACCACAGACTGCATGTATGCATTATAGATCACTGATGAATATGAAGGCATTAAGGCAAAACTAACTAATAAAGTATACAGGAAAGAAGGTTGCTTAAAATTTCCATTTTACGCATCCTGTAAGTTAAAATTTGCCAACATTTATCCATCTGTAACAGCATAATGAGCATATAGTCATATACATAGTACATGCTATAAAATTATAAATACCATGCATACCTTTGTTTCCATTCACCAGTTGTGTATTAAAAAATATTTTTCATCTTCCAGAATCCAACATCTTCATAATTATACACTTGTAGTGACATAACGCCCATTCTTGATCACATCAGCTTCCTCAACATAAGTATCATAAAACTGCCTATAATATCTCTCATGAATCTTGCCCACGTTATTTCGTAAGTTTTCTTTTTATGCCTGAAGTTTTAATTTTGCATTAATTTGGAAAAATCTTTACATAGACGATGTTAATTGTTTATTTGATGGGCACTGGGCACATACATTGTTAGTTGCTAACTTAATTTTATCTTCCACCCTTGTGTGACTGTGTCAACTGTTCAGTAGTAGGTATTGAGTAGCACTCGTTCCTCTGCTTTGGTAGCTTGGTTTCCTAAACCAGTAAAATGGCATAATTGCTGTAATTGAGTTAAACTTACAATTCAGGCAGTCTCTATTGCATGTATAAGTGATCAGTTTCAATACAGCATATGAACAAACAAACAAAACAAAATGATGCAGTTCTGCTTTTCCACTTGCATGATTCAGCATATCGTGTTATAGGTTCCTATTAACTTCGTTCATACACATTCTGTGCACAAATTTCAGATGCCATTATATGCTTGTTTAATATGAACTGTTCAGGCACCTGGCACCAACACTTAGGATATTTATAACAGTATAGTTTGTGAGTGTGTTGAAATATATATGGGACATTAGTGTTAAGAGCATAAGCATTCTTTGTGTGCTTGTAAATAATTGATCTTTTCAAATTCAATCTGATCATTTAGTGTCAACATATTGATTCTTGAGTGTAAGTTTCCAACACTTCCATCACTACACACTCTGTCTGTATAGACTGAAGATTTAGAATCTGAAACCTTTTTGAAAGAATTGTATCCCTTGGAAATAAATCATCCTATATTCAAATATGGTTTTCGTTTTGAATAAAAGAATACAGGAGAATTGTGATGTCAGATCTTGCTTTTCAATCTTTTTGCTATATTTTTGTTCAAATTTGTACGTATTGCTTGACTTTGGCTTAATTGCTTCAAGGCCCAATCTCGGTATATTTTGCTGATGCAGTTGCTGCTAATAAATTTAATGGATGATACAGTTTTGTTTCTTGTAAAACCCGATTGTATTACTTGGAACACTAATTTGGATGAAAATCAGCTGTTTTGGAAGTTCTTAGATTTGTTTTTTCATGTTAGATGACGTACACCTTTTGATAATGTTCCCTATTTTAACTTGCCTTCGGTTGGTGGTAACTGGTAATCGTGTTCTCACCCTATTAATTCAAAGAGTTTATCAGTTTGATGACTTTGCTAGAGTTATGCCCTGCTACAGAGCTGATGAATGATGTCAACAAACTTGCTCCTTGACTTTGCTAGAATTCAGGAAGAGGGTCTGAATTTGTGTCTAGGACTTCTTTCTAGTGATCTACTGAACTCAGAAAATAAAAATTTCTGGACCTATGTTTTCTACGTTCTATATACGATTATGATTGGATTCTTCCGATCTTAGTTTACAATATTGAATTTAGGTTGCAACAATTTATGCCTGCTTAACTTAGCTTTGAAACGTTTGAAAGCCCTATAAATTATCCACGGGTGAACTGAAACTTAATAAATATGGGGTGTTTATGGGAAAATGGGGACTGGTTGTCTAACAAATTCTGATATTTGGTTTGGCTAATAGTTCGAAGTTAGACGATAAGTAAGCAACACTGAAGTCTGAAGTGAATTATATGCATAAATTAGATGTTATCTATATGCATTGCACAACATTTGGTGTTTCATCCCTTAGAAACCAACTGACATTTATTTTAAATTAAGTGATGTAAATGATTATCCTAGCCTCTTTTTACAGTAACATTATCCAGTAATATTTAACAAAAATCTACATGGCTTAATCTATAGCTTATCATTAGCTTATCATGTTATACCTTGACAATTTGCCATTGAATTATTTAGTTGGAGACTTGGAGTGTCAATTTTGATATTTTATATTTCATACAGGTTTACTGTTGTTGCATCTATTTTACTGGTACAAGTTGGAATCTCTGTAGGAGATGATGGTGATAATAAATCTGTCCACGAACTTTCTCATGCAGAAGAATGGATCATCCAAGCTTCACTTGTATTAGGTGTTATCTTAATAGTAGTAATTATTTATTTTATTAGGCGCTTTTTCAAGAAAAGGCAACATAGGACACCAGCCAGTATCCAACTCCCTAATCTTCCCCCGTCCCAGGTGCCTGAAACTTCTACCAACTTCTCTAATACTCTTCCGGAAACTTATGTCTTACGTAGATTACCGGAAGAGATTTACAGACGTTTTCCGGTAGATACTTATTCAACCGAACGTTGTAATGACTTCAGTCATATAGATTGTATGATTTGTAATTTTTCTTTTGTTGATGGGGAGGAGCTGTGCATCCTTCCTGTTTGCCGCCATGTTTTTCACTCTCACTGTACTAGCTCATGGTTTTTAAACCATGATTGTCGTTGTACTGTGTGCCATGTTGATTATTTTGACGGTTTTAGTAATGACTTGGTGTGATATAAGTTTTTGTTTGAATTGTCAATATTATGTGATATCTATCCACATTGTACCAGATTGTTAACTGTTAAGTATTGTTGTAAACAATGGGTAGAAGAGAAGGTGTACAATGTACTTGGATCACAAAACTGCACGACTTGAGTGCTTTGCTTCTCTGTGTTGTTCTTCTTCAGATTTCAGACAAAACATTGTCTAATGTCTATTATTTGCATACTTCGTATTGTTTGTTTCACTTTCCTACAGTTTCTGGTAAATCTGGTAGTAAAAGTAGTACGTCGTAGATGACATGGAAATACGGAGTCTTTCTTACTTAGATTTCCCCTTCATCCATTGCACTGTGCTGCCTATAGTAACTTGATATTAAGGCATTGTTTTTTTCACTTGTCCTAGACTGATCTGTTTTGGTCTGATTTAAATGTTTTCTGTGATTTATTTTTTCTGGTCTGATTTGGTTTAATCTTATCTGATTTTTCTGATCTGATCTAATATTCTAATAAAAATAAGAATAAGAATAAGAATAAGGTGATGAGCACAAAACCTAAGTATTTGTCAAACTCAAGTTAGTCCCATTTTAAACAACAACAGTCAACAGAGACGGAAAAACAATAAAGCAAACCTATATTATCGAGTATCACTGTTCGTTTTTATTTCCTCGATCTGTTCTAAAAAGTTTTACACTCTCTGTTTCTGTGTAAAATCCATAGTAGTACCGCCGTAGAATATTGTTCTTCCATGATCTTCTTCCCTATCATAGACTCTTATCACTCTATAATGGCATTTATCCGTCAATGTTTTAATTAGAAGAATATCTACTTCATCCGTTTTGGAAATATCGCATAATTTATTTTTTACACTACTCACACTACGACTTTAGCCATTTTTTGTGATTCGTACGCAAGGAAATTTTAGTCATGTGGAATCATGTTAGATTCATATCGATATATATTTTCTAAACATTAATTTTTTATAATTTTTACTTGCACATGATTTGAGATATTGAAAGTTAAAGTAATGGTTAGAGAAGTAAAAGTCAACCATGGTGCGATATTTCCGGAACGAATGAAGTATAAAGATTATTTTAATGATAATTGTCTACCAGATTTTCATATAAATTATACTAGTTACAATTATTAAATGTAAGGTGTAACCCGTTTCTCACGAGCTCCATGAGCTCCATGTAGTACTGTACTCCTATAAATCAAGACTCCCAATACTTCATTTTAATTAATTAAAAAAAAAAGATGGGTGGAGAGAAAGAGTTGCGGATAGTGATGTTCCCATGGCTTGCCTTTGGACATTTTATCCCATACCTTCACCTTTCAAACAAACTTGCTGAAAAAGGCCACAAAATCACCTTGTTGCTTCCCAACAAAGCTAGGCTTCAGTTGGAGTCACTTAACCTTCATCCTTCTCTCATAACTTTCCATTCAATTACTGTCCCACCCCTCGAAACTCTCCCTTATGGCACTGAAACAACTGCGGATATCTCCCTCGACCAACATGGTGAACTCTCGATTTCCATGGACCGCACTCGGCCCGAGGTGGAGTCTTTCCTATCAACCCATAAGCCCGACCTCGTCCTCTACGACATGGCCCATTGGGTACCCGAGATTGCTGCTAAGGTCGGGATTAAGTCAGTTTCATACAACGTTGTATGTGCTATTGCTGTATCTCATGTTAGACCTAGCCTCCCTCTTCCAAAAGGAACGGCAGCACATGTACCCCTGCCATTGTCGTCTGTCCCTAAGTGGAGTCTTAATCAGCACGGTTCATCAACACCATATTTTGGGGAAGGGATAACGTTACTTGAACGGTCTGTAATCTCCCTCTCGTCTGCGGATGCAATAGCCATCCGCACGTGCAGGGAGATTGAAGGGGTATATTGTGACCGTGTTGCTGCCACATTCAACAAGCCTGTCCTTGTCACCAGCCACGCCTTGCCTGATCTTGAACTCGAACTCTCTCCGTTGGAGACTCGCTGGGCCGAGTGGCTAGCTAGGTTCGAGCCAGGGTCAGTGATCTTTTGCTGCCTTGGTAGTCAGCATGTCTTAGACGCACCCCAACTGCAAGAGTTGGCCCTGGGGTTGGAAATGACAGGACTACCCTTCTTGATGGCTGTAAAACCCCCTGTGGGGTGTACCTCCTTGGAGGAGGTGCTTCCAGAAGGGTTTAATGATCGGGTTAGCGGGCGAGGGGTGGTTCACGGTGGGTGGGTGCAGCAGCAGCAGATAATGGCGCACCCATCGTTAGGGTGCTTTGTGACCCTTTGTGGGTCTTCGTCGATGTGGGAGGGGTTAGTGAGTGAAAGTCAGTTGGTATTACTCCCACAACTGGCAGACCAAACTCTGTATGCCAAGTTAATGGCAGATGAGCTCAAGGTGGGTGTGAAGGTGGAGAGAGAAGAGAACGGGTGGATGACGAAGCGAAGTCTATGTGAAGCTATCAAGAGTGTGATGGATGAAGATAGTGATATAAGTCATGTAGTTAGGAAAAATCATGCTAAATATAGAAGTATGTTGATTAGCCCTGGCTTTATTAGTGGCTACATTGACAACTTCATCAAGGATTTACAAGCCCTTGTTCCTTAGTTTTTGTTTTGCAATTCGCCAAGAGCTAGCGTCAATAAAATTAATTAATATTGTCAAAAAAAAAAAAAAAAAAAAAAAAAAAGTTGATTATCAGAAATAACGTAGGCTTAACTTTTTTTTTTTTGATAAGGAAAGAAAAATTAGTAGCCTCTTTGAATGGACCAACTATAGGGTTGACTTGAATGACAATAAAATTAATTTGTAATTTTATACACAGTGTGCGCGACCAGATTTATTATATTGTATTTTAATTATTTGGGTTATTAATAGAAGTATATGATTGACAAAGTTAGGCTAAATGAAAGCTCGAGTCTGAACTTACTAGGTTTAGTCTTGATATGACTCGTTAATTTCCTAATTATTACGTAGTCACTAGTCGGGAGTACGGATGTACTTCGTATAAATAATTTTGATCAAATATTGCAAATATTATTATCCTAACTAATATCTTTGTAATTTGTTAATAGAAAATTCAACTACTATCATATGTACTACGTACTCTGTAGCTTCTTTACACACACCAATTTAAGTTATAAGTTATAAATAAAAGTTGGTACAAATTTGCTACAAAAATTATTGAATACAAAATTAATTAATATTGTCAAAATTCAATAATTATACTTACATTTTAATAATAATAAAAAAAAACTTAAAAATTATATATATATGGGTATGTAGGTCGGATCTGGGTCTTTAATTCTTGGACCCAGATCCAGACCCGCCCCATTGAACAAAGATCCAAATCCGCCCTAGATCCGCAGGGTCTAATTTTTTTGGACCCAGACCCTTAAAAACGGACCTGGTCCAACCGGATCTGGGTCGGGTCTTGGACCCATTGCCATCCCTACTCACGAGCTCCATGTTTTTTTAGAACTACTGATAGAATATGTATATAATATTGATATTGAAAATCAAGAAGAATCAATCAAGTAAAATTTTTATGGAAATAAAAAGTAAATTGGGTAATACCTACTACGCATTATTTAAATCATAATATTCCATAGAAAACAATATTAAATCGGCAACTTTTGTGTAAGACCGCCTTACCGGAAAGACCACTTTGGTTGCTTAACTAATTGGTTTAATTTCTTAACTAATTGGTTACATTGCTTAATTAATTGATTCAATTGTTTAACTAATTAATTCCTTTGCTTAACTAATTGGTTTCAGTGCTTAACTAATTAGTTCAAGTGCCTAACTAATTGGTTTATTTACTTTACTTATATGATATCAAGGTGGTCTTTTGTGTAAGACCGCCTTATAGAAAAGTTTGTAATATTAAATACCTCTAATAATAACAAATTAATATATGAATAATGAGTCATATATTTTCATCAAATGAATTTTTATGAAATACCCCCGAGTTTTTGGCATAATTCATCAAATGCCCCTCGACTTTCATAAATTCACCAAATGCCCCTCACAAATGAATTAATACCCAAAATATCCTTACTAATGACGCACCTTTAGTCCTCAGTTAGCCTAATTTTCAAATTCACAAAATACCCTTATTTTAATTCTTATTTGACCAAATACCCGTATTCTAAAACTTAATTCACCATATACCCATAACTTAAAATTACCCATTTGATGCTCAACCACTAGTTTTTGTGTTTGAAAATTAGTCGTTGCTTATTGTTTGCTTATAAATACCCATTTTCTGATTGTTTATTGTACTTTTCCTATTGTTTTGTTAATTTTTTTTTTTTTTTTATCATTTTTGTCATGAGTTTTCTTTCAAAATCATCATCCACGCCCATGAATCAGCATATGTAAGAGCGCAAAAAAATTCTCTTATTGTAGGAGAAAATTTGCCATCCGAAGCTCCGATACAAAGATGGAAAAATGATCTCCCTCCCTTTCAAGGAAAATGTGTTTCCACCTTTGAGAGAGTTATGGAAAATTGTTTTAATCTCTTGCCAAACCAAATAACGTAAAATGATTAAAAGTGGAGAATTGTTTTCCATGAGAATTGTTTTACACCCTACCAAGCGGGGCTTAAGCCAATTGACCCGGTATGAGGCTAACGTAGCTTTAAAATGGTGCTAGGAATGCCATGCACGAACTTGATACAAAAAGGACATTATCCTATTCTTTAGTATGTCATTGCTAGAATACTAGAGCAAATACCCATACTACTTCCTCTGTTCCAGAATATTTTAACCGTTTTAATCGACACATAGTTTAATGCAATATAATTGACTTATTATTTAATTTGATGGTAGTTGATAATGGGGTATTTTTTATTTACTTTATAGTTATGTCCTTTGTAAAACATTTAGGCTGCACCTTTGCTTGGATTGCAGCTCTATGTTGTAACATACTCCGTATGTAGTGATGTATGAAGTTGCCCTAAAATATTTGTCAAACTCGGCTTAAGAAAGAACAGAGAGAGATAGTAGAAGGCGGAAAAACAACAACGCAAACGTCAATTATCGACTATCGAGTATCATGTACTGATCGTTCTTTTTATTCGAAAATGATAAAGGTCGCAATATGCGACTTTTAAGACGTGTCACAATGATGACATGGTATGTTTACGTGTCATGATTTAAATTGGAAACTGAAATATTTTACTTATATATAACATATTATATATGTACAAAAAAGGTGGAAAAATCTTAATATTCTAATTTGTTTCCTTTTTTATATCGACTACCTTATTTATATATTTTCATAGTAAAAAAAATGCATTGGTAGTAAAAATATTCGGATGACGCATAGCCTACGTGGCACCTATATGTACCAATTAAACTGCGACACATAAGATTGCGACAACTAAATATTGTAGCAACTTGCGACCTTTATCATCACCCTTTTTTATTTCTTCTATTCTAAAAATGTGATTACATAGTAGTGCCACCGAAGAAGACTATTCTTCCGAAATCACGATATTGTTCCCTATCATAGACTCCATAATGCCAATTATCGGTGTACTTTTCAGTTTGTTTAGGGCTAATCTTTTTGTGGTTTGCATCTAAAACACCAAATTCAGAACAATATGCAGATAATCTGGCGTCTTCAACCGGATAATAGCCGTTTCCGATGGGAGGAAGAGGCTGACCAGGTGGGCTATATGCCTCTCCACCAACTGCAATGTAAGTTGCGCCACTTGCCAAACCGGTGAATAGCTCTCGTGGCCAATAACCAACAATGGCGTCTGGTTTGACTGGGCTGCGTAGTACTAACCACCAATGCCCTGTTTTTGGATCCTTTTCAACATATTAGGGGCATTAGTTTATGTTAGATCAACATTAAACTCATAATTTTCACGAAGTATAACTACAAAACGTTAATCCATCGTGTCAAACACTTAATTGTTGGTATATAAAAAAAAAAAAAATCATTTTGGATTGTACAATTGAACATTTAATTATTGATAAGTTCGTCTCATTTTTTGTATAAATATCACTTTCGAAAACTAAAATTTTGAAGAATTGAAATTATAACGAACAAAAATCTATAAGAGTTTAAACACTACACGAATTAAAGGCCAATAATCGTTGATTAATGACGGGATTTCCTGTCGTGAACTCGTCATAAAAGAGGACCGTCGTTAATGGAAAATCCCGTCAGCAGTAAAAGACATTTACGACGGTTGTTCTCGTCGTTGTTTGGTTGTTAGCCCCGTTGCAAAAGGCTTTTGCGACGGTAATTTTGACCCGTCGTAATTAGATTGTCGTTAAAGATATAAATTCTTATAGTGAAATTAGAAATTTCACCTGGTAAATAAAGGGCCCTATACACAATATTTTCGAACTCCCTCTCTTCGCGGTTTCTTTCATAGCAGCATCAATCGGAATATCTTTATTGACACTAACGAATTCAGGGCACAACATATTGAAACAATGTGATTGACCAGCCTAAAAATAAAGACAAAAATTTTGTCAAAAAGGCAAAGAAAATGGACAAGAAGTGAAATATCGGATCATAAACTCACATTAAAGTACTGAAAAAAATGTGTACGGTTATCTTTATTTATCGTTGGATTAACCTACACGTTTGAAAAGAAATGGATGTTAGGAGTAAATTACTGTGAACCAATGTGACAAAAAGTTTCATTCTAAAGGATAAAAATAGTCCAAAAGATCGAGGATCATATAATTTTTAGGGGAAATTATCTATGGTAGCATTGTACTTTTGCAAATTCTCAATGGTAACAAAAAATTTACCTCTTTCTCTAAAATAGCATTAATGATATGTATTTTCTCTAATCTAACATTATTTTAATAATTTCCAAAAAATTAACCTAATTAGAGTTAATTATGATGAACTCATTACCTCCAAAAATTCTCGGAAAAAACCAACAATTCGATGTTCCCCTTTACGCTATTCGTCTTTTCCTCAGTTCCTCTCATCCCCTCCATCTCCTTTCTTGGACTTTATCTTCGTCTGAGTTTTCTTCTTCGTTCAATGAAATTAAAACAGATGTGGTAAAAAATTTAGACTTGTTAGTTCAACTTGCCTCGTCTCTTCTGAGTCCCCCATCATCCATTCACAGGTTTCTTCTTCTAAATCCCCTTGACCCCTTTCATGGATTCTTTTTCAAATACAAATTTCTATATTGAATTATATTTCGTCTCTGATTTTTGGTTACATAATTTAGTTGCATAAAATAATCAATTACGTACGAGCATCAGATTTTCACCAAACATTGATTAAACCTATTTTCGATTGGTATAGTACAAGCTTCAGATGTAGTCCATCTCATCGACTTTAAGCTTCGAATTTTTCCATTGCATAATTTAGTTGCATAATTAAACGTCAAATTTGCTGATGATTAATATTTAGGAACTTGGAAGGGGATAGGCCGGATGGCAATGGTTTTGTAATGGACGTTCTCCGAATTTTGGGAAGTATTTTGGTTGGGAATATTTGAAAATAGTAAAAAGAAGGTTAGATATTTAATCATAGTCAGTGTTATATTAGTTAGATAGATTGAAATTACTGAAATAATGTTAGATTAGAGAAAATACATATTATTAATGCTATTTTAGAGAAATGGGTAAAAATTTTGTTACCATTGAGAATTTGTAAAAGTATAGTGCTACCATAGAGAATTTCCCTAATTTTTAAATAGAAAGATTAAACAATTTATACGAAAAAATAGAAAGATGTGGAGTAACTTACTGTCCAACCAAATTGTATCCGATCATTACCATTTTGAATGATCATTTCTCCCGATGAATATTGTAGTGGCGTAATATGTGGATTATAAACATTTAATTCACAATTTACACCATAATATTTCACTTTACTTGGGTCGGAATTTGTTTGAACAATTGCAAACTGCGACAACAATACATGAAACCTTAATGAGAAGGCGTAATTAGGAACCTCTCAAATGCTAAAACTATTTAGAAACTGATGGAATAAATGGCTTACATGAGTTCCCATTTGTTGTTGATTAGTGTTAGGCTTGGATCTTGAAACATATTTTTTTGTAAATCGCGACATTTGGATAAATTCATCTTTACTCCATCGTCTAATTGGAATAGTGCTCTCAGCGCATCCTCCATCTTCTAAGTGAACATTCTCGACCAATACCTCATTTCTAGTTTCTGTCCATTTTGGTACAAAACTTGGTCTCATCTAAATCCCAACAAAATATTAGAGCAAGAATAATAAATCATATATAATTTTTTGAAACTAGACCTAATTGAATATAACAAGAAAAACTATAAAGTTAAAATTTCATGAACCTGTGGATGGGAAGAATGGTTTTTCATTAGAGGGTGATCAAATGCAGGTTGTTTATAGAAGTCCACACAATCGTACAAGTCTCCATATTTTGTCTGCGAATCGAACTCTTAGATTATTATTACAAGCATTACATTGCTTGATGGAGAAAATTAAAGAAAAAGGAAAAAGAAAAAGAACCTTGATTGTCTTAACACTTGGCTTTCTCAGGAGTTTAAATTGCTTTATCCATTGAAGTTCTTCTTGATTAGAAAACTGAATGCCTTCTATTCCGTTAAATACCAAAAACAAGCACGAGATCACAAAGTATGCTAGGATCTTGATACCCATCACTCTACAAGACTACAAGTCATCGAATATACAATTATAAGTACCACATTTTCTCATAAAAGCTAAAATAATTTTATTAAACCATGCATTACAATTTTAATTTCATCGGATATAGAATTATTGTATTTCTTACCCGTTCTTGAGTATGCAATTTCTGAAGGTTATCCTTTTTTTTTGGGTTTAATTTAAAGTTTTGCATGAGATGCAGATGGCTAGGAAATGTAATATAACTCCTGGTTTTGGTATTCAAAACAGTAACAATTAATGCACATGCACTATATTAAGGAGGGGATTGGATGCTTCCATATAATTACATTTTGTACATAGATGATAGACGACGATAATAAATGAGTGTATCGGGAGTGATTTCTTTTAAAATATTAAACATGTACTACCTCCGTTTCATTAAGTTCTTTACGCTTTAAAAAATATGTCCAATAATCAAAACTTTGACCATAAATTTTCACTATTGTATCCATCAAAAATTATCATGAGATATCTTGTTAGATTCGTCTCAAAATGTATTTTATAAATATCAAATTTTTATAATTTTTCGTCGTACAGAATTGGATATATTAACGGTCAAACATTGCACCGGAATCCGTGCAAATCGTAAGTGTAAATATATTTTTGAAACAGAGATAGTATCTGTTATATTGCACACGTACTCTTGCTAATCAACCAATTGCTTGTTGGTTTAGTGGTGATTGGGTTGAACTTGGTAGGGAGAACCCGTGTTCGATCCTCCACAACAACAATTGGGAGGGGACTGAACAGGGCCGGCTAAAGGGAGGTCCAGGCGGACCTCCAGCACCGGGCCACAAAATTTTGGAGCCCCAAAAAGAAATTATGTTGGTTAAACCCCCAAGAAAAAATATTATATATTTAACAGCTGCTTTATTATGCATTAAGTAATCTTTGTCCCAGTTGGTAAGGAAATAATAGTCTGGTAGCCAAGACCAGGGTTCAATTCTTCTCATGCCCCCTTTTTTTATTTGCATTTTTCATGTCCATCAATTTTCTCAAACCATCACACATAAAACGTTATACCATATTATTAATTTGACTTTATATTTTGTATAAAAAAAACAATATTAATATAATAATTAACAATATTAATATAATAATTATGTGTTTTATATTAAATAATTACCCGTAAAAATTTATTGAAGCCCAATATCTGTATTTTAGCACAGGGCCTCCAAATTGCGAGAGACGGCCCTGGGACTGAAACCTATCCACCCAAAACTCGCCCGAATCCGAATTATCCCTAAGGGTGATCCGGGTGCTAACACAAAATAATACTCTCGCTAATCATAGTTTCTCCCGTTGATCAATACTTATATGGATTACAATGTATTAGTCTTAATAATACTAGGAAAATCTAATGTGAAATCGATTTCAACTCACAAAATGTATTCTAAACCTATGAACGACATTCGGTTTTATATCATACTCCGTAGTTATAGAAAGAGCTAAGAGGATGTTGTACATTAAGACTGGATCGAAACTCTTAACATAATTGCCAGGTTGGCCGGCCTTTTGTGAAAATGTGTGCAAATTGATACCTCGTACTCTTGTAAGAACATGTAGCCTACAATTTGACCCAACACAACTTTTTCTTATTGAAATGGGTATCCATCTCCACGTGTTTTGTGCGTTGGTATTGAACCGGAATTTGAATTAGATAGTTAATATTTCATTGACATTACCACATGCAAAAAAAGATGGTAGCTTCGCGGGAAAGGGCAATTTAGGTCAAACAATAGTTACATACGGAGCAACATATATCCTTCAACAACAACATATTTGCGACGCCTCCGTGTTCTTCTTCTGCACTTGATCAAGAAAGAGTGGCCTAGCTTGTAGGACAAAGAAATGATATTATAACCGATAAAATAACAAAATCTCGAAGTCAAATAACGGGTGTCTGGACAACTTCCAAAATCTACATCAGTATAAGTGATCAAACGTGTATGAAAAAAAGGATATAAATGTAATACATGGTGCCCTGAACGTAATGCAATATGCGCTTTAATGCATCAAAGTAGCCTCCTTGAGATCGTGTATAAAATGATACATATGGCGTACCGCATAAGCAACATCAAGGCGAGTAAGAGCACTTGCCAAACTGCAGTATTCGATAGGATCCTTGATTTTTGGACCACATTTAAGGCTTCAAACGAGTCGATTGGAGCCGAATTTTAGTCTATTCGAGCTGACCTTGATAATGATTACTAGTGTTCGAGCTTGAGCGAGCTTTGTAAAATTCTTTTTCGAGTTTGGCTCGTTAAGAATTTGATTTGTTCGAGCTAATTTGTTCCCGAACAAGTTGTTTTGCATTTCGAGTTTGAGTTCAATTAGCTTGAACGAGTTTTAATCGAGCTTGATAAAATCAACAGCCCTAAAACAAAAATGAAAAATTTATATGCATCCATTAAATTTTATTAAGCTTTTTTAAAATCATTCTATAATAAAAATGTAATAAGATATAGTAAAAAATCTATGGCCAAATTTTATACCCAATGAAGATTTTGATTTCATTTAAAAGATATATAAAGAAACTAAAACAGTTATAACATATATATATATATATATATATATATATATATATATATATATATATATATATATATATATATATATATATATATATATATATATTAATTAATTAAAAAGGAAAACCATAGATGAATAGATGACACATGTCATCCTCTTCTTTGATCCATTAATTTTTATTTATATTTTTCAATTTTTCTTTTGTTGTTTGCAGTATTTTAGAGCTCTAACATCTCTTCCACAATCCCTCTCCATCTTCCTTATTCAACTTCAATTCACCATTTAATTCATATATTAATTCATCTTTACCACTCCATATCCCTCTTTAACACTCAATATTTATTTGCCATTTTTACAACGTTCAAATTTTACTCTACTTATCATATTTCAATTAAAATCACAAACCCTAAAGAGCAGACTCAAAAAGCTAGTTAATTAAATACAATAAAGCAAAGTCCTCCCTTAAATGTTTCTTATGAGTAGTTTGAGTCACTTTAAGGGAGGGTTCCCCTTACCATTCCCCCACTCTTAAGATGTCTAACCTGCTAATTCGGGCGGATTGACCCATACGGGGTTCCGACCCGCTAGGGGACTTCATCTTACTTTAAAAAAATACACGGTATGGAGTAATAGTTTGAGTACGAAATACTCCCTTTGTTCCTTAATACAAACCGGTGCGAAATTTAAGATACTTGAATTGACTTATTAATTTAATATGTGTTAATTGATAGTGGAGTATTTTTTTAATATAGTTAGTGGGAAATGTATAAGGAGTGGTGAGTGGTGTGGGAGTGTGAATTTTTAAATGATTTTTTTTGTAGGGAGTGAGGGTGTAGGTGGGGTAGAAGGTAAGTGAGAGAAATAATATAATATTGACATGAATTTCCATTTATAGAAGCGATGCAAGTATTAAGGGACGGTCCGAAAAGGAAAACGGTGCGAGTATTAAGAGACGGAGGAAGTACGGAGTACTGTACTCCGTATATCACAACTAAAGGAGGAAAGTAACACGTGTCCTCCCGTAAAGGCTCCTGATGAGTAATGAACGGACGATGACGCACTTTCCCAACGTCGCAAAAAACGCTTACCAAAACACCAGCTTGAGGTTGCAGTTGATGAGTAACGAATTTACGATGCTCAATCTTGCTGCTGCGGAGGCGGCGCGGCTGATAACGCAGCTGTGGTTGTGGTCGGGTCAATGGTTCCATCGATTTTCAACGAAGGTATAATTATTTTGGGTTTTTGGGTAGTAGTTTTAACACCCAATTAGACGATTCTGTAAACATTGAATTGAATTTGTTGATTTCCTAGGTTTTTCGGTGAAAAATTGTTGGATAATTTGGTGAACATGGGGTGAAATTTTCGGCTAGGGTTTTAAATTAGAGTCGTAATGCAATTAATCAATCCCCAAATTGGGGTTTTCATGTTCCATAAATTACCGATGTGAGCACCCTCATCCAATTTTTAAAATAATGGTCAAGAAGGGAATTATCTTTTTTATGTTGGATTCCATTTATATTCAGGGTTGAGGTTGTAGTCTTGTAGACACCTGCGCAATTTGTATTCATATTCTTTTGCTTCTTAAATTTATTTTTGGTCAAGAAAATTTATGGTTTACAGAGGTCTTTGTGCAATTGATATTTTAGTATAATTTCAATTTAACTCTTCTAAAAGTTGAGGATGGATGCTTATATGTTGTTAGTAATAGACCTTGATTTAAGTTGCAACCGGTGATATTGATGGTCATTGTTCTTGGCAGCATGGTTTTGATGGGAAGTTGAAGGACGGATTTTCAACAAATTAGTTTCTGAGGCAGACAAATTTCAGTAATTCAAGCATTCCATTGTTGTCGAAGATGATGAGGAATATCTAAATCAGGCAACTGTTTTAAGAAAGGTAAGAAAAACTAATGCTTGCAAGTAACTTGCATTTGATAAGACAATATCATATACCCTATGCTACAAGTCACTCGGTTTCTTAACTGTTGTTAGTGCTTGATTACTTTTTTTGATAATTTTATAAGGTTCGAGATTCTATAATGCAGTAGTTTGAGTCCTTCATTTTTGTTTTAGCAAGTGCTAAAGTGGGTTGTTAAGTGTTGTTAGTAAGACGATTGATGTTTCGTCAAATCATCAATGAATTGTACGCAAACAAGAATCGTCAAACCTCATTAATATATCATAAACAACCAGAAGTATTAAATTTTCTTTTGTTTTTGGTATTTTAAAAGCCTACTTCCACTTCCTATTTCAACCAAAATCCTTAATCTCAGCAGAAATGACTACCACCTCAGTTGAATATCACTTAGCTTGTTGTTTGTTGGTTACCACAAACTGCATATATGCATTATAACTGGTGAATATGAAGGCATTAAGGCAAAACTAACTGATATAAAGTGTACAGGAAAGAAAGTTGCTGAAAATTGCCATTTTAGGCATCCTGTAAGTTAAAATTTGCCAACACTTATCCATCTTTAACAGCACAATGAGTATATAGTCATATACGTAGACACATGCTATAAAATTATAAATACCGTGCATACCTTTGTTTCCATTCACCAGTTGTGCATTAAAAAATATTTTTCATCTTCCAAAATCCAACATCTTCATAATTACACACTTGTAGTGACATAACGCCCATTCTTGAGCACATCAACTTCCTCAACATAAGTATCATAAAAATGCCTATAGTCTCTCTCATGAGTCTTGCCCACATTATTTCGTAAGTTTTTCTTTTATGCCTCAGGTTTTAATTTTCAATTAATTTGGAAAAATCTTCACATAGACGTTGTTAATTGTTTATTTGATGGGCACATACATGGTTAGTTGCTAATTTATCTTCCACCCTTGTGTCAACTGTTCAGTAGTAGGTATTGAGTAGCAACTCGTTCCTCTGCTTTGGTAGTTTGGTTTCCTTAATCTGTAAAATGGAATAATTTCTGTAATTGAGTTAAACTAATAATTCAGGAAGTCTCCATTGCATGTATAAGTGATCTGTTTCAATAAAGCATATGAAAAAATAAACTAAACAAAATGTTGCAGTTCTGCTTTTCCACTTGCATGATTCAATAGATCATGTTATAGGTTCATTATTGACTTTGTTCATACACATTCTGTGCACAAATTTAAGGTGCCATTATATGCTTGTTTAAGTTAGCTTGAATGTATATGAACTGTTTGGGGCACCTGGCACCAACACTTAATTTAGGATATTTATAACAGTATAATTTGTGAGTGTGTTGAAATATATATGGGACTGGTTCGTAATGTAGTATGTGTTTATATTTTTATAACGGTTTTGAGGACATTAGTGTTACGAGCACATGTGCATTCTTTGTGTGCTTGTAAATAATTGATCTTTTCAAATTCAATCTGATCATTTCGTTCCATAAGTTTTGTTTTTTACTTATACAAAATGACTTAGGCTTTCCATTTGGCGTCAACGTATTACGTAGACTCAAGATTAAACCTTTATGAAAAAACTTGTGTCCGTAGGAAATAATCCTCTATTCAAAAGAATACAGGAGATTTGTTATGTGTTGTGATATTGCTTTTGAATCTTCTTGCTTGATTTTTTGTTCAAATTTGTACGAATTGCTTGACTTTGGCTTAATTGTTTCAAAGGCCATACTCGGTATATTTTTCTGTAGCCTGCTAAGTAATTGTATGCATGCTACGATTTTGTTTCTTGCAAAACCCTATTGTATTACTTGGAACACTAATTTGGATGAAAATCAGCTGTTGTGGAAGTTCTAGAATTAATTTCTCATGTTAGATGACTTAGATCCCTTTAAAGAGTTGAAGTTGACTTGAAGCAATTAGATGACTTAGATACCTTTGATAATGTTCCCTAATTTGACTTGAATTCGGTTGATGTAAGGGTGTTCTTACCCTATGCATTTAAGGGGTTTAATAGTGTGTTGACTTTGCTAGAGTTCTGCCCTGCTTCGGAGCTGATGAATGATGTCAATTAATTTGCTTCTTAAACTCTGTAGTTGTAGCAAAAGAAGTTTCAGGGTGCTCATTACTCATTAGGTTCGAAACGATCATGATCGAAATTCTGGTAGGGGGTTCGATTTGAATTTGTGTATTGGACTTCTTTCTAGTGATCTACCGAACTCAGAAAATAAAAAGTTCTGGACCTATGTTTTCTACATTCTATATACGATTATGTTTAGTTTCTTCCGATCTCAGTTTACAATATTGAATTTAGGTTGCAATAATTTATGCTTGCTTAAGTTAGCTGTAAAACGTTTGAAAGCCCTATAAATTATCCACGGGTGAACTGAAACTTAATAATATAGGATGTTTTGGTTATGTTGGAATTGAATTCCTTGAGTATTATTGATTATGGGAAAGTCCTTATATACAAATATTTAGTAACGTAATATGCGTATGCTAAGGCTAAGAATCAGGAACTAAATATGTACATGATGACTAAATCAATGCTAATTATATACGTAATCTATCATACGCCCGCAATCGAAGCGGGAGGTTTGCGAACGCTTAGACTGTCCCGAAAATCATTAAATAGTACGCGCGGAAGCCCTTTTGTAAAAATATCGGCAATCTGATATCGGGATGGAACATGAAGAACTCGGACCTCACCACGGGCAACCTTTTCCCGGACAAAGTGAATGTCCATCTCAATGTGTTTAGTGCGCTGATGCTGAACTGGATTACCTGATAAGTATATCGCACTTACATTGTCACAATAAACAAGCGTCGCTTTAGGGACCGGGTTATGGAGTTCCAAAAGAAGATTCCGGATCCAGCAAGACTCAGAGACCACATTAGCCACACCTCGGTACTCGGCTTCGGCACTGGAACGGGAGAGGGTTGGCTGTCGTTTCGAAGACCATGATATTAAGTTGTCACCAAGGAAAACACAATAACCGGAGGTGGATCGCCTAGTGTCCGGACAACCACCCCAATCGGCATCTGTATACGAAATCAAGCTGCCAACACTAGACTTATAGAGATGTAAACCAAAATCAATAGATCCCTGGACATAGCGCAAAATGCGCTTGAGAGCAGTCATATGCTCAATACGAGGGTCATGCATATGAAGGCACACCTGTTGAACTGCATAAGATATATCTGGCCGAGTGAATGTGAGATACTGGAGAGCACCAGCGAGTTGGCGGTATTTAGTCGGATCATCAAATGGAGCATCATTCGAAGCACTAAGCTTCGGTTTGGTGTCGACAGGTGTGGGGGACGGACTACAATGTGACATACCTGCCCGTTCCAGAATTTCTTTAGCATACTGTTTTTGAGATAAGAATAGCCCATTTGCATCACGAGTAACAGCAATGCCCAAGAAATAACTAAGATGACCAAGATCCTTCATAGCAAATTCAGCACCCAAAAGTGCCATAATAGACTTACGGAGAGAATCAGAAGAAGCCGTAAGAATGATGTCATCAACATAAAGAAGAATATAAGCAGTGTCTGTACCTCGGCGGTATATGAATAAAGAATGATCAACGGTGCTGTGGGTGAATCCGATGGATGCCACATAATCTGCAAACCGTTGGTACCAAGCCCTGGGTGCTTACGTAATCTATCAGGTTAATAGTTCTGTTATTGGTCGTTTTGTACGACGTGAGGTCGACGCTGGAACAAGTCATCGCAAGTCAGTCCGCCCTCGGATCCTATTAAGGAAGCAGTCAAGGTTGGTTCCTATATTCAAGGAGCCATCATCTCCACTATATGCTTGTTGGACAAGGTCAAGGAAGCTAGCAAGGGTCAAACAAACAGTTAGAGGAGATCAAGGGATCAGTTGAGAGTATCAAGGAATAACTAACGGCATTATTCTGTCTTCTATGCTTGACCTAGTACTATATAAAGACCATGAATCCGCAATGAGAGGCCACTTCCAATCTGCATCTAGAACGCCTACAATGAAACCCACGCTTCCCATGTTCTGCCATTTACTCCACTAACACACGTTATCCGAACGGCTATGGTATATATATATACTATCCCTTCATGCTCCTAGGATCCGATGGCTTTTCCCGTAGCTCCTACAACAAATATAAGCTAGCCTTCCTCTTATCTTCCACATGGGTATTCCATCAAGATATGAACCATTGTCGTTCATCTTTAGCCAAGGTATATTAAACCAATTACACTCTCTTTACACACCTACCCTTGCATTAAGCCTACTGCCCTATTATAAAGCTCTTTCACAACGAGTCTTCCCTGAATGTCTCGTCCGCTTACGTACTCCCACAATATTTGCCACACCTACTTGTGTTTACCCTATTATATTAGCTATACTTACGTTCTTGCGAATATACAATGTAATTGTACTCAGTAAGGCTTTTTACGCCTATTACCTAGTGGATTGGTGGACTCATGGCCACCCGCGGTTTTTATCCCTTTCGGGTTTTCCGCGTCACCATCTCTTGTCTTGTCTCTCTTTATTTCCGCCCTTTATTTCATGTCATTTACATACTTTATTTTATCTAGTCGTCTATGTCCCAACCAAAGGTCGTCCATACGAAATTTGGCATAAACAGTTTGGCGCCGTCTGTGGGGAGATGGCTAGATTTATCTTCAAACACATATCCACAAATATCCTCTCAAACACAATATCCGACCCACTTGGGTTCACCAATAAAGTTGTCGCCAGGCTATGGATTGTTGTCATACTTTGTCGCCACCATGAGATGGAGCTACGTCAGGGTGCATGTCGTCGCCAGATCAGGTGTCGACATCAGCAGGTGTCATCGCTAGAAGTGACGCGTCTGAGTGGTCGAATTCAACCTAGATGATGCATATCGTGACAACGACACCAACGCTTGATGACATCGAAAATAGACGTCACGGACCATCATGCAGATGTCACCACAAACAAGATACAATATGAGTTGTCTCGTACCTTGATAAGATCTCGAGACGATTTGACACTTGACGTCGCGAGAAGTATGGTATAAAACTCAACCCCAGTGATTTTAATTTAAACTAATATTGTTTCTAGTCCTTGTTGTCACTAAAACAGATGTGAACACGTGACGTCATCCACCAATGACATGACGTCAACATAGTTTCATCCGACGTGACCTCCACATCAGTCGACGACGTCTCCAAAAACGAAGGCGACAAATGGAGATTCAACAACAAATTGTCGGCAATACTAGATTTTGTGGCTAACTTCAGTCCAAGTATCAAATAGGAGAATTTGTAGTTGTCCTGAAGTCGCCACAGGGGAGCATATAGTATACTCTATCTCATTTAATTTTCATATAGTATACTTGATTTGCTTTTTATATAGTATACTTTGCTTGTTTTAATTTCCAAAAGCACTTTGAAATATATGCTATACGTTGTTATCCTACCTTTTGTACTAACATCGTCACCACTTGTCGTTTGATCATGTCGTGTCGCCAAGTATTGTCTTGTCTACAGGTATTGACGTGTCGCTTGGCTAGGTCATGAGTACATCAGGGGACCGACGTTAGAATGCAGGTGACAAGGTACTGTCTTGTCTATAGGTACTGACGTGTCGCTTGGCAAGGTCGTGAGTAAAGCAGGCGACCAACGTTAGAAGTGTTACACGAGGTCACGACACGACATGAGGTCACGACGATACAACATGACGCCACGACAGCAGGACGCGACCATTCTGGTTACCCCTATGACGACAAGAAGTTTCTCGGCGTTAAACATGGTACGTAGAAGTGATTATCGAACATCTTTATTTTAACAATATATTTCTTCGTAAGTTCGCCAACAGATCGTTGATTGATACATGAATATCAATGGGGGCTAAAGGTACGAACATACTTTCGAAGTGAGTTATCTTTTATTTATAATATACACGTATTGTCGCTGCCACGTACATCGCAGATCGTGAGGGTCATCAACACAATCGAATGGTATGAGTGACTCAATTCATTTATTAGTGACGTCAAAATTTTATAAACTAACACCTCATATCCTATTGAAATTTTCTCATATATCATCCGTGATAACTATTTTTCATTTACTAACGACATGCCGCGACTATACGCGTTAGTATGTATATTAATGACAACAGATTACCTTGATCATGACGGTATGCCCCGACGCCACGAGATGGCAATGACCGATGACACGACGCCACCAGACTACCGAGAAAGCTAAGGAAATCGGAATGTCGAATAATCATCATCAATGATCATGATGACACATGAGTAACTTCTAAACTATTTTTCACACACTTTCTCATTTCAATTCATTCATTGTTGTTCTCTTGTATTAATATGTCTCGTATTCAACGCTCATCAAGTTAACTAATAAATTTTTGCATCGCACCATGAATGTCTCAATTTTTCTAATGACTAAACCATTTTATCAAATCGTTTTGAGGTAATTTGACTTGACACATGAGACGTTTAGAGGTTGCATCATGCTGGCACGCATGTACGAAGTCAAATATAAACGAACGTCATCATATCTGTGGCCGACTTCAGTCATGATATCTTCCTAAAGCCGCCACAGGGGGGCAAGATAGTACATACTCCCGTTCAGTTTAATATACTTGTTACAACTTTGAAGTTTAACTGACGATGTGATACAATTTATTTTCATGATGATCTTGTCGTAAGATTTTGGTAACAGGTACGATGCTAAGACAAATGTACGAACACTGGGGGCTCAACCACTATCACATGTCGAAATAGGCGGATAAAGAAAATTCATTGGGTTTCCCAAAGACGACAAGTGATAAGACGTCAACCGATTAACAAGAAAGGTAATTTATAAAGAGTTCACATGTATTTGAATTTACGACATATTGTAATGTAAGTTTGTCAAATGATTTTACCAAAGACGTTAAGAAAAAGTCCACTTCTTAAGACAGTATAAGGAATTCACATTAACCATATGTTCTTTCTTGTGCCACATTGCGAGGATCAACCAATAAGTCGACCAACGTTGGAATGGACAATGTCAAGACCAGCGATGCGTCATCATTCAACATGACGGTACGACGCCAGATGTGACGACGATGGTACAAGCGATGGCAATGATCTCAGGAACGAAAACAAGATCGGCCACGAGAGGTGTCACGACATCAGGACAATGCTGTTGATTGTAGAATCGTCATCAAGGGACAGTCAACGACTCGACGTAATTTCGTTACATGAGCCCATATTAAGTAATATCTAACACTTACTTCGTGCGTTAATTAATTTATTACATTTTTTACTACACTGCGATTAAAGTTCAATTTCAGTTTTTGTTATTTGTCGCATTGAATATATCTTTCCAAACGCAATTATATTATATTTATGTTTCATCTTATTCATTTGAAAATCAACGCTAACATCGCATCAAGCGAACGTCCACCTCTACCTTTTCTATCCTCAATAGATCACTTGTTGACGATATCACCAACGACAACAGCAACGAACGACATCATCAGAAGACGACATCAACGAACGACGCTATCAACTACAAGCGACGACGTCTCCATGGTCATAACCCTTAAACTTATTGGATCCCAACGACGACGTGTCTCTTCTAAGCGCGACCACTACACACGACGCAGGTACTATTTATGTGCACATAGCTTCGTTCTTTGAGTACCTTACAAGTGACATTTATTCCACAACGAATAATAGATATAGCATAAACAACATTTTAAGCTAACAACGTGTATGCACCCCCGACACTCGTCCAAACGGCTAACCAATCGCCAAATATAAAATAGCAAACTCACGTCTTTCCTCCTCAACACTGACGAAAAACAAAGCAAACCCAGAATGCTCAAAACCTACTTAAATTGTTGTTCTAAAAATCCCATAGGCTAAAGTCTTATGCCATAGACTACACCATCAAAACATCTTATCCCTTGTCCCCATGTTATAGGAAACCTCACAACCCTTCGAATATTCTTGACATTCGTCATAAGGTTGCTTCAAATCATTCACTCCATTCACCTGTAACTTCAACTTAGTCTCCTGCTACCTACCCTCACACGACATTACATCCGACTAAAATAATTCGACATTATGCCCAATCGACGCAACTTCCTTCTCTAAATTCTTCGCATGACTACGAACAAACGAAAAGGCTTATATCGCCTGCATACGATATATGTCACACAACAGCGACAATAGAGGCACGCCTGTAAACATCAGATGACCGACTGAGATACAACAGTTAGCCATGGCGCCTGTAAACATTAGACGACAGACTAAGATACAATCGTTGGCCATGACGCCTGTAAACATCAGACGACAGACTAAGATACAACAGTTGGCCATGACGCCTGTAAACATCAGAAGACAGACTAAGATACAACAGTTGGCCATGACGCCTGTAAACATCAAACGACGGACTAAGGTACAATAGTTGGCCGTGACGCCCGCAAATATCAAACGACAGACGAAGATACAAAAGTTGGCCATGACGCTAGATACCTAACTAACGTTGTGTCTCAACATATATGTTTTCGCACAGGTTTTTTGAGAATTACATTCTGTTGTCTCACGCTCGTTAAGAGGAACGATTCTTTCACAAGATGTCAGGTTTACGTCTAATTAAGCTAAGGACACCAACGCCAACATGAAGACGCCAATATACGCATGATGACGTCAAGTGCTGTCAAAAATCATGGATGACACCAAGTTGCGACGCCACTGATCAAGATTAAGTATGGAAGACGACGGACAAGACGAAGACAATGACAGATTAGCATCGACATCAAATGAAAGCGGTGACAGACTTTGAAGATTATTTTCCTAACTTTCGACTCCCTACAATTAGGAAAATGGGGGCTATTGTTATTGGTCGTTTTGTACGACGTGAGGTCGACGCTGGAACAAGTCATCGCAAGTCAGTCCGCCCTCGGATCCTATTAAGGAAGCAGTCAAGGTTGGTTCCTATATTCAAGGAGCCATCATCTCCACTATATGCTTGTTGGACAAGGTCAAGGAAGCTAGCAAGGGTCAAACAAACAGTTAGAGGAGATCAAGGGATCAGTTGAGAGTATCAAGGAATAACTAACGGCATTATTCTGTCTTCTATGCTTGACCTAGTACTATATAAAGACCATGAATCCGCAATGAGAGGCCACTTCCAATCTGCATCTAGAACGCCTACAATGAAACCCACGCTTCCCATGTTCTGCCATTTACTCCACTAACACACGTTATCCGAACGGCTATGGTATATATATATACTATCCCTTCATGCTCCTAGGATCCGATGGCTTTTCCCGTAGCTCCTACAACAAATATAAGCTAGCCTTCCTCTTATCTTCCACATGGGTATTCCATCAAGATATGAACCATTGTCGTTCATCTTTAGCCAAGGTATATTAAACCAATTACACTCTCTTTACACACCTACCCTTGCATTAAGCCTACTGCCCTATTATAAAGCTCTTTCACAACGAGTCTTCCCTGAATGTCTCGTCCGCTTACGTACTCCCACAATATTTGCCACACCTACTTGTGTTTACCCTATTATATTAGCTATACTTACGTTCTTGCGAATATACAATGTAATTGTACTCAGTAAGGCTTTTTACGCCTATTACCTAGTGGATTGGTGGACTCATGGCCACCCGCGGTTTTTATCCCTTTCGGGTTTTCCGCGTCACCATCTCTTGTCTTGTCTCTCTTTATTTCCGCCCTTTATTTCATGTCATTTACATACTTTATTTTATCTAGTCGTCTATGTCCCAACCAAAGGTCGTCCATACGAAATTTGGCATAAACAAGTTCGATGTTGACGGGTTTTAGAATATAATATCTGGAGAAGTTAATTAGCAGCGTTGGAGTCCTGAAGTGAATTTTATGCATAAAGTAGTAGATTTTATCTATGCGTTGCAAAACATTTGGTGTTTCATCCCTTAGAAACCGACTGACATTTATTTTAAATTAAGCGATCCTAATGATTATCCTAGCTTATTTTTACAGTAGCAATTATCCGATAATATTTAACAAAAATCTCTATGGCTTAATCTATAGCTTATCATGTGAATTATTCAGTATTAGATTTGGAGTGTGAATTTTTGATATTTTATTTTTGGTACAGGTTTACTGTTGCATCAATCCTACTTACACAACTCGGAATCTCTGTAGGAGATGATGGTCATCTTTACGGGCACGATTATTTTCATGGACATGAATTGATTATTCAAGTTTCACTACTGTTAGGTATTATTTTAATAATTGTTCTTATATTTCTTATTAGACGCTTTTTCAAGAAAAGGCAACAACATAGCACACCACCCAGTATCCAACTCCCTAATGTTCCCCCGTCCCAAGTGCCTGAAACTTCTACTAACCTCTCTAATACTCTTCCGGAAACCTATGTATTACGTAGATTACCCGAAGAGATTTACAGAAGTTTTCAGGTAGATACGTATTCAACTGAACGTTGTAATGACTTCAGTCATATAGATTGTATGATATGTAATTTTGCTTTTGTTGATGGAGAGGACCTATGTATACTTCCTGTTTGCCGCCATGTTGATGGAGAGGACCTATGTATACTTCCTGTTTGCCGCCATAGTTCATGGTTTTTAAGCCATGATTGTCGTTGTACAGTCTGCCGTCATGATTATTTTGACGGTTTTAATAATGATCAATTAGTAATGTAAAAAACTATGTATGTTGCATTGTACATGTATAGATAAGTTTTATCTTTTAATTATATATTTTAATATACTAATTATTGACTCTGTGTTATATACATAGTATTTGTATGAGTTTTTGTAAAGCCGTATTTTGTGATTTCAACCCATCATGTAAGAATACCTTGTACGAGATTGAGATTGAGATTGAGATTGAGATTGAGATTGAGAAGTATGGTTGCAACTTGCAAGCAATGCGTGGGAGAATACCTTGTACAATGTACTTTGTTATTCCAATCTCATACGACGTACGGAGTATATGTTATGTTAAGCGCAGGTCTGGGTGTTCTGTTGCTTTCCAGATTTCAGGCAAACATTGTCTACTTGTAAAACTTGTAATATAATGTCTTCCCCTTTGTGTTCATTTATTGTGTGGAACTGAACTGGGTAAGAACTGGTAATAAGTTTCGAGAATTACTGGTAAATCTGGAAATAAACTTGTATTACCGAGTATTAATGTTCGTTGTTTTTATTTCTTCCATTCTGAAAATGTAATTACATTGTAGTACCACCATAGAATATTGTTCTTCCAACTTTGGGATATTGTTCCCTATCATAGACTCCATAATGCCAATTATCGGTATACTTTTCAGTTTGTTTAGGGCTAATCTGTTGACGATTTGCATCTAAAACCCCAAAACGAGCACAATATGCAGATAATCTAACATCTTCAACCGGATAATAGCCGTTTCCGATGGGAGGAAGAGGCTGGTCAGGTGGGCTATATGCCTCTCCACCAACTGCAATATAAGTCGCGCCGTTAGCCAAACCGGTGAATAGCTCTCGTGGCCAATAACCAACAATATTGTCTGGTCTGATTGAGTCCCTTATTAGAAGCCACCAATGCCCTGTTTTAGGATCCTTTTCAACATATTATGAGCATTAGTTTATGTTACAGAAACAATATTAGGTTTACAAACTCATCATTTTTACGGAGTATAACAACAAAACATTAATCCGTCGTATACAATTGAACATTTAATTGTTGATACTCTCAGAAAACTAAAAGTTTGAAGAATAATAATGAACAAAAATCATGAAGAATTCAAATTAGAAATTTCACCTGGTAAACAAAGGGCCCCATACACACTATTTTCGAACTCCCTCTTTCCGAGGTTCCACTCACAATAGCATCAACCGGAATGTGTTTATTGACCCTAATGAATCCAGGGCACAACATGTTGAAACAATGTGATTGACCAGCCTTAAAGATAAAGACAAAAAATTTGTCAGAAAAGGCAAATAAAATGGACAAGAAGTGAAATGTCGGATCATAAACTCACATTAAAATACTGAAAAAGATGTGTACGATTGTCTTTATTTATCGTTGGATTAACCTACACGTTTGAAAAGAAATGGATGTTAGGAGTAAATTACTGTGAACCAATGTGACAAAAAGTCTCACTCAAAAGGATAAAAATAGTCCAAAAGATCGAGGATCATATAATTTTGACATCCGCAAGAATTAAACACTCCTTAATGTTTAGGATATTGTTTGATATAATGTTACATTTTCTTCGAGTACATGGAAGGTTACAAAACCAAACAATGTACAAAGACCTTGCATGCGTTAAACAATTTTTACGAAAAAGAGGGAGATGCGGAGTAACTTACAGTCCAACCAAATTGTATCCGATCATTACCATTTTGAATGATCATTTCTCCCGATGAATATTGTTGTGGCGTAACATGTGGATTATAAATGCTTAACTCACATTTTACACCATAATATTTCACTTTGCTTGGGTCGGAATTTGTTTGAACAATTGCGAACTGTGACAACAATAAAACAATCCTTCTTATTAGGAACACATATATTAATTAGGAACCTCTTAAATGCTCAAATTATTTAGAACGGAGGGAATAAAACGTTTACATGAGTTCCCGGTTGTTGTTGATTAGCGTTTGACTTCAATCTAGAAACATAATCTTTAGTAAATCGCGACATTCGGATAAATTCATCTTTACTCCACCGCCGGATTAAAATAGTTCCCTCAGGGCATCCTCCATCTTCTAATTGCATATTCTCAACTAATGCCTCATTTTCAGCTTCTTCCCATTTTGGTACAAAACTTGGTCTCATCTAAATCCTAACAAAATATTAGAGCAGGTACTTCGTCTATTCTTTTTTTGAAACTACACGAAATTGAATATAACAAAAAAAAAAGAAAAAAAAGATCATGAACCTGTGGATGGGAAGAATGATTTTTCATTAGAGGATGATCAAATGCAGGCTGTTTATAGAAATCCACACAATCGTACACATCTCCATATTTTGTCTGTGAATCATACTCTTGATTATTATTACAAGCATTATATATATTTATAATAAACCACCACCTTGCACAATTGCTCTTGCCAAAAAAAAAAATGTTAAAAAACAACAAACAAATTGAAACACATAAATAAAGTATTTCTACAAATAAGCCCAAAAATGGATTTTGGAAATAAAAGTTACTAGTTGTGGATAAAGTTGTAAATCATTAGAGAAAATTGTACATACAAATGGAGAAAATTGTAAATCATAAAGGAAAATGAAAAAGAACCTTTAGTGTCTTAACACTTGGCTTTTTTAGGAGCTTAAATTGCTTGACCCATTCAAGTTTATCTTGATTAGAAAATTGAATGCCTTCTATTTCATAATTTACCAGAGATGAACACAAGATCACAAAGTATGTAAGGACCTTAATACCCATCATCACGTACTCTACAAGTATCGAATTAAAAATATATATAAATATGACATTTACTAAGATACAAAATATCGATGTGTGGTCACAAAAGCAAAAAATAATTTCAATAAACCGTGCGTATTACCATATTAATTAGTTCATTTGTATATAGAATTATTGTATTTCTTACCTGTTCTTGAGTATGCAATTTCTGAAGGTAACTTGTAAAAGTATCCCTTTTTTTTGTTTCTTTAATTTACAGTTTTACATGAGATGGCTAGGAAATGTGATATATAACGTACTCCTGGTTTTGGTATAAAATCAGTAACAATTAATGCACATGCATTAAAATAAGGAGGTGCTTGGATGCATGTTGTACATGTTAAACAATAGACGACGATAATAAATGAAAGAATCAGGAGTGATTTCATTAAAATATGAAAGACAAATCTATACTAATATATTAAAAGGCGTTGTGAAAAATGTATATGTGTCATTACAATGAGGTTCGAACACCTGACCTCAAGTGTGGATGATAATTCTCATTACCATCTTAACCAACTACCAATTGTGGTTTATCTCTTCACATTAATTTATAAATAAATGTTCACATGAAGTCTAAAACAAATAAAATTTTATGTGACTTTAATTTCTATGGACTATTTTGAAAAGAAAAAAAATTAAAGCATTATGACAACCATGAAGAACCCTGATGTCATAAGTCTCATAAGAATCAACTATATGATTGCCTTACATAGCTGCATATATATCTAATTTGGTGTTTATTAGTTTGACGCACTTAGTTCCATGAGAAAACAAATTATACAAATTGTAAGATGATATGATTGAAAACATACTTGCCATGATAAATGACTTAGCGTGTCTATGTAGTTGACGAACTCAACGGATACTTTTCATTCTATAGAATACAAGTATTTTGGTCAAATATTGAGCTCAAGAAAAATTTAAAACTTTAGTTATTCAATGTAGCAACCGGGGGGCCACACACTAGTTCTTATTTTTTTGAGCTAAGCTGAACTGAACTGAACTGAACTGAACTGAACTTAACTTAACTTAGCTTAAAAGAATCTAATTGTAAAAAATAAAAAATGATAAATAGTAAATAAATAATAAATACTCCCTCCGTCTCTTTTTGTTCTTTACGTTTGATATTTTTCACGCGTTTTAACGATTAATTAATGTGGGTTGAGATTCCTTTATTTTTTTTATTTAAACAAGACAAATTACGTTTATTTATAATGTTTTCACTTTTATCAAAATTCTGATATTGGGAATATGAGAAATATTTAATGTCCTAATGAAAAAGTGTGAGAGATTAAATGACTCAATGAATTTAATTGGTTAAAATAATTATTGGACACGGATTTTGATAGAATATTATGGCATTTATGTGATAATATAAAAGGAAATGTAAAGAACATTTTGAAATACCCAAAAAGGAAAACGTAAAAAACAAAAAGAGACGGAGGGAGTAATTAATGATAAATAATTAATTACTAAATAATAATATTAAATAATAAGTAATAAAATATAGTAATTAATAGTAAATAATAAGTTATACTCCGTATATAATAATAAATTATCATAAAGCATAATAATAATAATAATAATAATAATAATAATAATAATAATAATAATAATAATAATAATAATAATAATAATAATAATGACCATCATCTCATGGCTACTTCTGCTGTTGTTTTGGACCGGATTAGGAGTTTTTCACGTGGCACATCTTGTGGGAGAGACGGTTTACGAGCTCAACACCTTATGGATTGCTTGAGTAGGGCTGTTGTGGCTGTTTCTGATGAGTTAGTTGACTCCATTTCTGGGGTGATTAATCTCTTTTTAGCCAGGAAATGCCCTATGGGTATGGGTGAGTATGTTTCTAGTTCTCCCCTCACCCCTCTTGTCAAGCCCGGTGGTGGTATTCGTCATATTGTTGTTGGTACTTTTCGGCGACGTCTGGTTTCGAAGGTTGGTGTTGTTATGGTTGGTCTGTCTTAGGAAAGTTATTTTGATGGTCTTCAATTTGGTGTCGGGGTATCTGCGGGTGGTGAGGCAATTCTTCATGTTGTGAACAAGTTGATTGAGGATCGGGGTTCTGATGTGGGTCTTTCAATGTTGTTGGTGGATTTTCAAAATGTCTTCAATTTAGTTGATCGAGCGGCCATGTTGCGTGAAGTTCGTCTTCGTTTTTCGGTCATTTCATGATGGGTTGAATTCTGCTACTCTACTCCAGCCAGATTGTATTATGGGGAGCATACGTTATGGTCGTCTCAGGGTGTGCAGCAGGGTGATCCCCTTGGTCCTCTACTCATTGCTTTGGTTTTACAACCCCTGGTTTGTAAAATCAGGGACGCGTTTGATGTATGTCTTCAGGCATGGTATTTAGATGACGGCACTATTATTGGTGATACCTTGGTGGTGGGGAATGTTCTGCAGTTGATTATGGAGGACGGGCCTTGTCTCGGGTTACATCTTAATGTGGAGAATACCGAGGTTTTCTGGCCTACAGAGGACCCTCGTAGCAGGATTGTGGGTGTCTTTCCCCTAATATTGCTCGTCCTTTGCATAGTGTTAAGTTGCTTGGTGGTCCCGCTAGTTTCAATCCAGTTTTTAGTGGTGAGCTTGTGATGCAGAGGGTAATCAAGACCATTGGGCTTATGGATAAGGTTACTCAGCTTGATGATCCTCAGTGTGAGTTGTTGTTACTTAGGTCATGTACCGGAGTTTCTAAACTCTACTTTGCTTTGCGTACTTGTCCTCCTGGTATTTTTGAGGCGGCTCAGCGCACTTTCGATGAGGCTCTTCGATCTTTTTTGGAGCGTATTGTTACTGCTTCGGGGCCTGGCTTTGGCGATTGGCAGTGGCGACTTGCCACCTTACCTTCTTCTTTTTGACGGACTTGGTGTTTATTCCGCGGGTGATGTTCGGCATTATGCTTTTCTTGCTTCTCGGTTGCAATCTTTTGGTTTGCACACAAAGCTTCTACGACATGCTGATATTGTTGGTCCTGGTCGAGCATTTGAAGATGCGTTGAGTCTATTTAGTGGAATGGTGGAGTATGCCATTCTGACTAACCCTAGAGAGGTCTCTGCCCCTAAACTTATGAAGAATTGGCAGATATATATTTCACAAAGGTTACTGTATCTGCAAAATCCACCTTCTCTTTATCGTCTTGGCAGTCGGCGTTGTGGAAATCGCAGCAGGGAGATCACACCTCTGTTTGGCTTCGTGCGGTCCCCATATCAGGTTTGGCACAGACGATGAATGCTAAGGCTTATCGATGTGTGTTGTGTTACCGGTTGGGGGTTCCTTTGTTCTCTGTTACGGTGCCATGTTCTGCTTGCTCCAGGGTCTTTTTCGGGAGACATCTTTGGTGATCAAGCGGTGTCATGTGCTGGCATCGTGGGTATTAAACATCGGCATAATGTGATTCGGGATACCCTTATTGATGTTTGTTATCGGTCTAGGATCTCGGCGCGGAAAGAGGTTGATATTGGTCTATCTGGAGGGAACGATGAAGCTCTCCGACCAGCAGACGTATTGCTCTACTCTTGGGATCGTGGTTGTGATCTGTGTGTTGACTTGACGAGATCTTCTCATTTGACACAGTCTGGGTTGTCTGGCTTTGCCCCGGGCCGGGTTGTGACTGATGTGGCTATTCGGAAGCGGGTCAAGTACAAAGCACGTTGCAGGGCCATTGGTTATGGCTTTCTTCCGTTCTCTTTCTCTTCTTTTGGGGGAGCTGGATAAGGATGTTGTTGCGTTGCTGAAGCGGATTCAGAAGTTTTCTAGGACACAAGACATTGGGGCTCGTGCTGCTGTTCATATTTTTACCAGGATAGGTTTTGATATAGCCAAAGGAGTGGGGGCCCAGATTGTATCTCGGCTGCCCACTAATTATTTGTAAAATGTTTGACTTTGTTAGCATAATAATAATAATAATAATAATAATAATAATAATAATAATAATAATAATAATAATAATAATAATAATAATAATAATAATAATAATAATAATATACTCCATCCGTACCTTTATACTCGCACTGCTTTCCTTATAAAGCCGCCCCTTAATACTTGCCCCGTTTTTGTAAATGGTATTACTAATATTATGTCATTTCTCTCATTTAATCTGGACCCACATATGTATATTCTTATTTCCTTAAAAAGCATTAAAAAATTCAACTTACCCCCACCCCATCCCTTTATTTGACACTTTTTCCACTAACTATAATAAAAAAAATACCCCACTATCAACTAACAACTAATAAATTAATAAGTCAATTAAATTGCCTAAAACTTTGTGCCGGTCAAAGTGGGGTGAGTATTAGGGGATGGAGGGACTACTCCTTAAGTTGAATTGAACTGAAGTGAATTGAACTTAACTTAACTAAATTGAACTGAATTGAACTTAACTTAATTAAAGTGAATTGAATTGAATTGAGCTGGAAAATAAGCCATGAAATTGAAACTAAGCCATAAAAACAACAGCGCGTCTCCTGTGTGACGACCAGCCACACCATCAACTTGATGGTGTGACGCGTAGTTGATGGTGTGACGCGCACACACAACTACTATGGAGAAGGTTATTGACTGTTATGACTTGACTTCCTATGTTGATGTTACTTATATACTGTATTCGTTGTTCGTTTTCATGTTTTATTGTAGTTCTTGAATTTCATGTTAGAGGTTCCTTGTATAGACCGGTGTTACTTGACTTCTTATGCTGGTGTTACTTATACATTGTATTCGATGTTACTTTTCTTGTTTTATTGCAGTTTCTTCAATTTAATGTTAGATGTTCCTTGTATAGACTGGCATTACTTTATTTTATATGTTGGTGTTACTTTTAGGTTCGATTAACCAACGCTCTGAGCTTATTTATAAATGTGAACACGCCACACCATCATGTTGATGGTGTGGCTGGTCACATAAAAGACTTGGGGTAAAAACAGGGCATAAAATGCTTAAGTTCCCCAATTTATAATGTAAAAGTTTTTATCTTTTAGTGATAAAATTATTCAATTAGTTAAAAATTATTCTTTCAAAATCACTAATAATGTATAAAGGTAACCATTTCATTTCATTCTATAATATTCTTTTGCATTTTACTTGTCCTTTGTGATCCTCTAAATTATTTATATTTTTTTCATTTTTGATTTTTCACTTTCCTTTTGTTGGATTTTTTTATTATTATTACAATTATTTAATTGTTTCTATAATTATTCATGATTTTTCTTTTACAAAAACACAAAATATTATTAGCATTATTTTTTTCTTCAAAATGATTTTGTAATTTCCATAAGATATATAAGTAATGTATTTTATATTTCATTTTTATAGACTCATAGTTGCATGTTTCTAAGAACCTTTAAGAGGCCTAATTATATAATAGCATAATGCCTCATAAGCGTTGAAAATGATGTTCCTATTTTTTTTATTAGTGTCGTGTACTATTTTGTTCAGCGACAAGCCGACCATTTTAATAAAGTATATCTCCTTCAAAGTATCAAAAATCATAGTATACACTCATAATTCTTTCTCGCTTTATTGAAATTTTTTGGACCCCATTTGTAAATTCCCGAATCCACTCCTGAGCTGTTGTTAAGTATGGTTGCAAGGCCACGGGTGAGAGAAAAGGTGTATGTACTTTGTTATTCCATCCTGCTAAATCTGAAAATAATAGGTTTCGAGTATTACTAGTAAATATAATAAAAAAAAACTAAAAAAAAAGTCAGGTTACACTTGATCTCCGGCCAGCCTCAATATATAATGAACTTTGTTATTCCAGCCTCATTTTATTCAAATGACACTCTATCCATTTGGTTAGGTTCATTCCATATTGAAATCTTTAGGTAAAAGATGAAAAATTTGAAGAACCTAATTACTTGACCAACTTGTTTGAACATAATTGAAAAAACTGAAGCTAATTAAAACTATAACTAAATTCGAGAAAGATAATTTTATTAAATGTTGAAAAGTAATACAATGAATACATATGGTTGTTTTCATAAATTTTGAGTACAAAAGAAAAGGGAAGCACGCAACTGAATCAACTTTGGTAAGAAAAGTACGTAGAGAAGCTTATGTAATTAAGCAGTGCCAAATAACCTTTTCATCCTCATCACCTCGTCATGACTTAGAAGAGTGATCTGTTGAGCAATATCGGCAGGTAAATTGCCGGCGAATAAGGAGGTGGTAGTGAATTGGACAGCTGGGTTCGCACCGTTCAAGCTAACAATTGCTGTAGCCGGAGTTCTGCCAACGTTGATTTGAAAATGAAGCATGGCTTGTGGGAAGATCATAACGTCTCCAACCTCGAGCCTTCTGTAGAATGCATTATTGCTTGCGTCAATGAATCCCGCAATTATAGATCCTCTGGTCACGATTATAACTTCAGATGTTCGGTGGGAGTGTACTGGGATGACTCCACCTACAGCAAAGTCTAACCTTGCCATGGAAATACCTAGGCCATTCAAAGCTGGGAAATTATCTACGAAACCTAAAGTGACATTACTTCTAAATAGGTTTGCAGTGAAGCTTTCATGACGGAAGCCAGTGAAAACAAAATCATCTGTAGTGACGTTAGCAGGATCCTTGCAAGCGAATCCTTCAGGTCCCCTAGGCAGAGTAGTATCTCCTACACAAAAGTCGAGCTCGATAGCTTGACAAAGAGAAACCAAAAGAGTGAAGGCGAAGAAAGCTACAAGGTTCTTCATTTCAAAAACTTAATTGTGGTGTATATATGCAAAGAGCAGTTTAATTAGTTTGTAATTTTGTTTAGCTTGAGAGGGTTTCTTTCTTGGTTATAATTGCCCCAATTTGTACCCTATTTATAGAGAGTTGTTTAAGTGTTAGAATTAGGAGCTGACTTTTGTAGCTTATTTGACCTTTTCATGTTCAAAGGTCAATGAAAACTACGGGACTAAAGTATTCGCTAGAAATTGTATTATTGTAGCTTAAAATGAAGACTTCAAAGATGGTGTACTCTATCCAAATATTGAATGACTTAAAAACGGCGTGTGGGTGATTACGGAGTATTATTTAATTGGTTTGAAGATGTCTCTATAACTCTATTTGACCTTTTGATTTCTTATTTCTATAATTTTACGGTTATTACGTTGAAGTACGTACATCTATCTCGTAAACTACACGGAGTAAAAATAAAGTGTACTCTCTACATAAAAAAAACAAAACCTAACAATATAAAAAATTTACTTTCTACACACAAAATAAATAAATAATCATATTCCAATTGTAAATAATGTTCAAACATTAGTTTTCGACCATTAACCTCAAGTTCAATGCTGTAGAACTCTAACCACGTACTACTACAAATTAGGGGTGTCAATTTGGACAAACGAATCGACTTTAGGTTGGGTTCATTGGTTCGAGTTGAAAGGTTTTATTTGGCTATCGGGTCGGGTTGAAAAATTAACGGGTCTGTTCGGTTCGGATTGGTAGACACAGGTTCATATCAAGTGGGGTTAATATCGGGCCGGGTATAATCGGGTTCGATTAGGCTGGGTCGGCTTGTAAACGGGTTTAGTCGGGTTGTAACATGATCAGGTCATACCGGGTTAGCTCATGTCAGGTTGGAACACGACGGGTTGTAAATGAGCTTAGCCGGGTTGTAACAGGTTCTATCTTATCGAGTCAGGTTCATCTAAAAACGGTCTGGAACGAGTCTGGTTAGACCTGTCAAATGGGTCGGTCGGGTCAGGTTGTAAAAAAATTATTTTCGGGTTCGGGTTAATCGGGTCGATCACTTTCGGGTTCGGGTTTACAAATGCTTGTTCAAGACCCGAAACTTTCGGGTTCAGGTCAACCCAACGGGTTGAGAGATTTAAAACGCGTATTAAATTTTCATTACTTTAGGTAATTAATATACAAAATATGGGCACAAATTAACAAACTTTCTTAGACAAGTTTATATTTAGTCAAATTCAGACATAAAAATGACGTATTATTCAAACTAAAATCATATTACGCCAAAAAAATAGTAACAACAACGTATTTACTATGCTTAAAATTCCTCATGATTTCTTTTATTACTATAAATACATTGATTATTAATCGGTCGAGTTAAAAACGGGTTCAGTTGGTATTTGACCCATTACTTTTTGGGTTGCTCGGTTTCAGATAAAATCCGGTTACGGGTCTTGTTCAAGACCCAGTATTTTCGGGTTGGGTTTGGGTCGATTTTCGGGCCGGCCGGGTCGATTTTTAACAGGTCTATGTCTGTTGAATAGGTTTAGCCGGGTTACATTAGGTCCAAGTTCATGTTGATTCGAGTTCTTATCATTTCGGTTATTATCGGTTTGGGTTCATACGGTTTGGATAAATCAATAACGGGATGAAATGCAAGGGGTTGTACTTCGGATACAAATTATAAACAATATCGGGTTATTTACTAAAAGCACAATTTTCAATACATTTATAAATTAAAATATGGATGTCTTAATTAGGGGACAAGAATTAGAGTATATTGTCACTTCATATTAATGAAACATTTATTGGTGAATTAAGAACGTACTTCATCCGTTCCAAAATTTTCTTTACGCATTCCATTTGGGTGTCCCAAAATGTTCATTACATTCCTTTTATATTATCACATAAATGCTTTAATACTCTATATATCAAAATTTGTGTCAAATATTATTTTAACCAATTAAATTTATTTGGGTATTTACGCTCTCACACTTTTCCATTGGGGGCATTAAATCTTTTTTATTTTTTCAATGTCAATTTTTTTTTATAAAAGTTAAAATATTATAAATAAACGTAATTTGTCTTATTTAAACAAAAAAATAGAGGAATTTCAATTAACATTAATTAATCTTAAATCGCGTGTAAAATATCAAACGTAAAGAACATTTTAGGATAAAGGGAGTAGTAATTAACAATTGATGATGACTAATTAATATCTAATAAATTTGAAAAGTTTGTAAATGCAAATCTATATATCATAGATTCATATTGGTTTAACAACGACGAGACTAACATATTGAACAACGAAACGAGATAACAAGATCAATTGTTAATGAATTAAGTCGATTTAGTTAAAACAATATGGATTTTGTGATTAGTTCGTTGGTTATAAACTTATAACGTACAAAGTATTGTATTAGATCAATTTAGTTTAGTAATTAATTAATCAGTTGAATATGAGTCAATAAAAAGTGCAAGACTAGTAAAATAATATAAATTAATAAATTTTATAACATTGGCCAACAATTAAGGAATAACATTCTACATTTGATTACTCTAATAAGGTAATAACTGATGAATCGATGATCATAACTAGTTTAAACTAAAATTGTACAAAACTATAATTAATAAAGATATAGATCTTTCTTATCTCGACATTAATTTATAAAAACGATCTAGTATATAGTACGATTTTTAATCTGGATCAAATAAAACTTGTTACGGTTGTAAATAGTTCATGGTAATAAAAGGGTTATAACAGTTTAATTTGGACTAAACATATTGTAAATGGGTTACGGGTAGTAAACGGTTTGGGTTGAAATAGTTCGGGTTGTAAACGGTACGTGTTGAAATAGTTCGGGTTGTAGATGGTCTGGGTTGAAACAGTTTGGGTTGTTGACGGTCCGGATTAAACGGGTTTTTCCGGGGTTGAAACGGTTCAGATCGAAATAAATCGGGTCAATAACGGTTATCGGGTTTAGTCGGTTCGGGTAGAAACAGTTTGGGTTTCTGCATGACAGTTTGTTATCGGGTTTTGAATCTTAATCGAGTTAATATTTTTTAGTCGGTTCGGGTTCGGATTGCATTTAATCGGATCGGAATGAATTTCGGGTCCAACTCACGGGTTATTAACAATCCGGGTTCTAAACATGCGGATAACCAAGTGGTTCAATGAGTTGGGTTGAGAATTGACAGCAGTAGCGATGAGTGATGAACTGACGATGACACACTTTCCCATTGTCGCAATAAACGCTTACCAAAACACCAGCGTGAATACATTTCGAAAAACTCTTGAAGACATGATCAATCTTGTTGCTGTGGAGGCGGCGCCTCTGATCCCGCGGCGGCTGTAGCGGTGGTCCGGTCAATGGTTCCATCTTATTTCAACAAAGGTATTTTGGCCTTTTTGTGGTAGTTTTAACACCCAATTAGACGATTCTATAAATGTTGAATTGAATTTGTTGATTTCCTAGGTCTCTGGTGAAAAATTGTTGCATAATTTGGTGAACATGGGGTGAATTTTGCGGCTAGGGTTTTAATTTTTAGTCGTAATGCAATTAATCAATTCCCAAATTGGGGTTTTCTTGTTCCATAGATTGCAGATGTACTTGCTTGAGCACCCTCGTCCAATTTATAAATAATGATTAAGAAGAAAATTATCTTTTTATTTAGGCTTCCAACGATTATTTGGGATTGAGGTCTTTGAGCAATTGACATTTGGTAGAATTTCAATTGAACTTTTCTAAAAGTTAAAGATCATGCTTATTCTTTTGTTGTTAGTCATAGACCCTGATTTAAGTTGCAATTGGTGATATTAATTGATGGTCATTGTTCTTGGCAGCATGGGTTTCATGGGAAGTTAAGGAAGATTTTCAACAGATTAGGTTCTGAAACAGACAAATTTGCGGTAACTCAAGCATTCTAATGTTGTCGAAGATGACGAGGAAGATCTATATTAGGCAACTGTTTTAAGAAAGGTAAGAAAAACTAATGCTTACAAGTCAGTCGGTTTTTAACTGTTGTTAGTGCTTGATTACTTTTTTGATAAGTTTTTAAGGTTCTAGATTCTAGATTGCAGTAGTTTGAGTCCTTCATTGTTGTTTTCGCAAGTGCTAGTGGGTTGTTAGTGTTTAAGTTAGTAAGACGATTAAAGTTTCGTCAAACAATCAATAAATTGTACGCAAACAAAAATCGTCAAACCTCATTAATAAATAAATTACAGACATAAGTTTTATATTTTCTCTTTGTTTTTGGTATTTTAAAAGCTTACTTCCACTTCCTATTTCAACCAAATTCCTTAATCTCAGCAGAAAGGAAGGGTAAATGACTACCACCTCAGTTGAATATCACTTGTGCACTTAGGTTGTTGTTTGTTGGTACCAACTACATGTATGCATTATAGATCACTGATGAATATGAAGGCATTAAGGCAAAACTAACTGATATAAAGTGTATAGGAAAGAAAGTGCTGAAAATTTCCATTTTAGGCATCCTGTAAGTTAAAATTTGCCGACACTTATCCATCTTTAACAGCATAATGAGCATATAGTCATATACGTAGTACATGCTATAATATTATAAATACCGTGCATACCTTTGTTTCCATTCACCAGTTGTGCATTAAAAAATATTTTTCATCTTCCAGAATCCAACATCTTCATAATTACACACTTGTAGTGATATAACGCCCATTCTTGATCACATCAGCTTCCTCAACATAAGTATCATAAAAATGCCTATAGTCTCTCTCACGAGTCTTGCCCACGTTAGTTCGTAAGTTTTCGTTTTATGCCTCAGGTTTTAGTTTTCAATTAATTTGGAAAAATCTCCACATAGACGTTAATTGTTTATTTGGGCACATACATTGTTAGTTGCTAATTTAATTTTTATCTTCTACCCTTGTGTCAACTGTTCAGTACTAGGTATTTAGTTGCAACTCGTTCCTCTGCTTTGGTAGTTTGGTTTCCTTGATCAGTAAAATGGAATAATTGTTGTAATTGAGTTAAACTAACAATTCAGGCAGTCTCCTTTGCATCATCGCATGTATAAGTGATCATGTGATCATTTTCAATGCAACATATGAAAAAACAAACAAAACAAAATGTTGCAGTTCTGCTTTTCCGCTTGCATGATTCAGTAGATCGTGTTAAAGGTTCACTGTTGACTTCGTTCATAGACATTATGTGCACAAATTTCAGGTACCATTATATTCTTGTTTAAGTTAGCTTGAATGTATATGAACTGTTTGGGGCACCTGGCACCAACACTTAATTTAGGAATTTTTAACAGTAATTTGTGAGTGTGTTGAAATAATATATGGGACTGGTTCGTATGTAGTATGTGTTTATATTTTTATAACGGGTTTGAGGACATTAGTGTTAAGAGCATATGTGCATTCTTTGTGTGCTTGCTTGTAATAATTGATCTTTCCAAATTAATTCCAGAAGTTTTGTTTTTTACTTATACAAAATGACTTAGGCTTTCCATTTTGTGTCAAACATATTGATTCTTGAGTGTAAGTATCCAACACTTCCATCACTACACACTCTGTATAGAGTCAAGATTTAGAATCTGAAACCTTATTGAAAAAATTGTGTCCCTTGGAAATAAATCTATTACTTTATACTAAAACAGACACCAGGAATGACACATGTCACTTCCTGGTGCAATTTTTTCCCGCCAAAAGCCTATTTCCTAAAATATATCTATTTTATTTATTTATTTAGTTTTTATCAGTTTTTATAAATGGATTATGCATGGAAACAAAATATTGGCTTACTAAATATGACAATAATAAATACCACATAATAACTTGCTCAAAATTATATTGAAATATTTTTGTCAAATCGGTATATCAATAATAGAAAATATATTTAGTCGATATTTGATCAAATTAGCATATGATGCACATAAAATATGTAATACGTAATAGGACAAAAGTTTCCTATTAGATGATTAAATGAATATGTTCAAGATTTATTAATTATGCATTGGCTTTAGGAGGAGAAATATTTTTTTAAAACAAATATGGTCAAACAATAATTTTAAAATATCCGTGCATGCACGGGATATAATCTAGTCATTCTCTATTCAAATGTGGATTTCGTTTTAATAAAAGAATACAGGAGAATTGTTATGTGGTCAGATTTGCTTTTCAATCTTCTTGGTTGATTATTGTTACTATTTTTACGAATTGCTTGACTTTTGCTTAATTGCTTCAAGGCCCAAACTCGGTATATTTTGCTGTTGCGGTTGCTGCTAATTAATTGTATGCAGGCTACAGTTTTGTTTCTTGCAAAACCCGATTGTATTACTTGGAACACTAATTTGGATGAAAATCAGCTGTTTTGGAAGGTATTAGATTTGTTTTTTCATGTTAGATGACATAGACCTTTTGATACCTTGACAATATGGCATTGAATAATTATGTTGGAGAGTTGGAGTGTGAATTTTGATATTTTAATTTTGATACAGGTTTACTGTTGCATCAATTCTACTGGCACAACTTGGAATCTGTGTAGGAGATTATGGTGATAATTTTAATTGGGGCGGAATTTTACATGGACATGAATGGGTTATTGAAATTTCACTAATATTAGGTATGTTTTTAATAATTGTTCTTATATTTCTTATTCGGCGTTTTTTCAAGAAAACGCAACAAAGCACACCACCTACTATCCAACTCCCCAATCTTCCCCCCGCCCAAGCCTCTGAAAATTTTACCAACCCCTCTAATGAAACCTATGTATTACGTAGATTACCGGAAGATATTTATAGGCGTTTTCCGGTAGATACATATTCAACTAAACGTTGTAATGACTTCAGTCATGAAGATTGTATGATATGTAATTTTCCTTTTGTTGATGGAGAGGAGCTTTGTATACTTCCTGTTTGCCGCCATGTATTTCACTCTCACTGTACTAGTTCATGGTTTTTAAGCCATGATTGTCGTTGTACAGTGTGCCGTCATGATTATTTTGACGGTTTTAATAATGATCAATTAGTAGTGTAAAAAACTATGTATGCTACATTATACATTTGTGTTCATACATTGGTTTCATTCATTGTGTGGTACTGGGTAAGAACTGGTAATAAGTTTCGAGAATTACTGGTAAATCTGGAAATAAACTTGTATTATCGAGTATTACTGTTGGTTGTTTTTATTTCCTCAATTCTGGAAATGTAATTTACATTGTAGTACCACCGAAAAAGATTGTTCTCCCTAAATTCTCATAATGTTCTCTATCATAGACTCCATAATGCCAGTTATCGGCATACTTTACAGTTTGTTTAGGGCTAATCTGTTGATGATTTGCATCTAAAACCCCAAATCCAGAACAAAATGCAGATAATGTAGCATCTTCAACAGGATAATAGCCGTTTCCCATGGCAGGAAGAGGCTGAGCAGGGGGGCTATATGCCTCTCCACCAACTGCAATATAAGTCGCGCCATTTGCCAAACCGGTGAATATCTCTCGTGGCCAATAACCAACAATGATGTCTGGTGTGACTGGGTTGCGTAGTAGTAGCCACCAATGCCCTGTTTTAGGATCCTTTTCAACATATTATGGGTATTTGTTTATGTTAGAGAAACGTTATTAGGTTTACAAACTCGTAATTATGAAGATTTGAAAATATGAAAATGTACCTGGTAAACAAAGGGCGACACAAACCATATTTTCGTACTTCCTCTTATCGTGGTTCCTTTCGTGGCAATATCAATTGGAACGCGTTTATTGACGTTAACGAATCCAGGGCATAACATGTTGTAGCAATGTGATTGACCAGCCTAAAAAATGAAGATCAAAAATTCAAAAAAGGCAAAGAAAACGGAAAATATGAAATATCGGATTATAAACTCACATTTAAGTATTGAAAATGATGTGTGCGATTATCTTTATTTAATGCTGGATTAACCTACAAGTTTGAAAGGAAATGAACGTTAGTGCAAATTACGATTATGACAAAAACTTCAATCAAAAGGACAGAAACAGTCCAAAAGATCGAGGAACATATAATTAATTTTGACATATGCAAGAATCAAATTAACAATCTGCTTAATGTTGAGGATATTGTTTGATATAGTGTTCAAAGCATTGCATGCGTTAAACAATTCGTATTAAAAAGAGAAAGGTGCGGAGTAACTTACAGTCCAACCAAATTGTATCCGATCATTACCATTTTGAATGATAATTTCTGCCGATGAATATTGTTGCGGGGTGACATGTGGATTATAAATACTAAAATCACATTTTACGCCATAGTATTTCACTTTGCTTGGGTCGGAATTTGTTTGAACAATTGCAAACTGTGACAACAATAAACCAAACCTTCTTATTAGGAACAACGTATATTAGGAACCTCTGAAATGCTCAAATTCTTTAGAACAATGGAATAAAAGGTTTACATGAGTTCCTGGTTGTTGTTGATTAGCGTTAGACTTCAATCTAGAAACATAATCTTTTGTAAATTGCGATATTTGGATAAATTCATCTTTACTCCATCGTCGGATTGGAATAGTTCCCTCGGGACATCCTCCATCTTCTAATTGCATATTCTCAACCAACACCTCATTTCTAGCTTCTTTCCATTTTGGTACAAAACTTGGTCTCATCTAAATCCCGACAAAATATTAGAACATGTACTTCGTCTTTTTTTTTTTTTTTTTTTGAAACTACACCAAATTGAATATAACAAAAAAAAAAAAAAAAGTTAAAGTTGAAAAATCATAAACCTGTGGATGGGAAGAATGGTTTTTCATTAGAGGATGATCAAATGCAGGTTGTTTATAGAAGTCGACACAATCGTACAAATCTCCGTATTTTGTCTGTGAATTAAACTCTTGATTATTATATATTACAAGCATTATATTGCTTGATGGAGAAAATTAACACTATAAGAATTTGTATCTTTAACGACAACCTAATTACGACGGGTCAAAAATCCCGTCGCAAAAGCCTTTTGCGACGGGGCTAACAACCAAACAATGACGGGAATAACCGTCGCAAATGTCTTTTACGACGGGTTTACGACGGATTTACGACGGGATTTCTATTAACGACGGCCCCCTTTTATGACGGGTTCGCGACAGGAAATCCCATCGTTAATGAACGATTATTGGCCTTTCGCGACGGGATTTCCCGTCGTTAATAGTACTATTTCTTGTAGTGTAAAGATAGAGGAAAAAAGAAAAAGAACCTTGATTGCCTTAACACTTGGCTTTCTGAGGAGTTTAAATTGCTTGATCCATTGAAGTTCTTGTTGTTTGGAAAATTGAATGCCTTCTATTCCGTCACATACCAGAAACAAGCATAAGATCACAAAGTATGCTAGAGTCTTGATACCCATCACTCTACAAGTAATCGAATATGCAATTATATATAAGTACCACATTTTCTCATAAAAGCTAAAATAATTTTATTAAACCATCCATTACAATTTTAATTCCATCAGTTATAAATTTATTGTATTTCTTACCTGTTCTTGAGTATGCAATTTCTGAAGGTAACTAGCAAAAGTATCCTTTTTTTTGTTTGTTTAATTTACAGTTTTACATGAGATGGCTAGGAAATGTGATATATAACGTAATCCTGGTTTTGGTATAAAATCAGTAACAATTAATGCACATGCATTAAAATAAGGAGGGGCTTGGATGCATGTTTTACATGTTAAACAATAGACGACGATAATAAATGAGAGAATCAGGAGTGATTTTATTAAATGTGAAAGACAAATTCTTATTTGAAGATGGTGTATAATAAATATTGTCAGAGTAAAAGTTAACTAAGACTTTTTTTTTTGAGTTGAATTGAATTGAACTGAACTTAGCTTAAATGAACCAAACCGAATTGATGAAATAAATAATAAATGATAGATGGTAAGTAATAAATAAGTAAAAAGTAATAATTAATAAATAATGAATAATGAATGATAAATAATAAATGATAAGTAATAATTATAGTAATTAATAATAAATAATACGAAGTAGTAAATAATAAGTTATTCTCCGTATATAATAATAAATTATCATAAATAATAATAATATAATAACAACAACAACAACAACAATAATAGTAGGTACATGCTAAGCCCAAGACAGGTTGTTGTTCTCAGTGTATTCGTGCCCCGACACACAAGATTTTCTGTTCACCATTCCTATTGATGGCTTAGGGCAGAAGATGAACGTACCGTCATCAATTCCGCACTGTATTGTCCTTTAGGCTCACGATAACTCTGTTACCTGAAGGTTGTGTCTGCTCGAATTGCAATGCTCCTAGGTTGGACCAATGGGGAGATCATGTGTCCACTGTTCTAGTGAAGTGGGTGTGAAGTTTAAGCATAATTTGGTGCGTGATATTCTTGTTGATATTTGCTCCAAATTTGGGATCGTGGTGCGTAAGGAGGCTCCAATGAGTTTCCCTTAGAAGCTGGGAAGGATCTAATACCTGCAGACCTTTTACTATTTAATTGGTTCCAGGGTAAATGTTCATATTTGGATGTGTCTGACATCTCTCCCTTTGCAGGTATGGTGTGAGTTCTTGGGCTCCAAGGGTGGCCTTGCACAATGTTGTGGAGAAGTAAAAGAAGCTAGAAGTATGCGTCCAAATGTGAGTACAACGGATACAAGTTCATCCCATTTGCTTTATCTACGTTCAGGGAATTATATAAGGATGCCTTGGACATACTTTCGCGTACCAAGTCTCTCTCTATTAGTCACTATAACAATGTAAAGAGTGGTTCATTTGTCTTTCATAGATAGAGTTTTTGCATTCAGAAAGGGGTGGAAGTACAATTTGTTTTAAGACACTCATCCAACTTTATGTAAAATGTTTACATGTGAAAATAATAATAATAATAATAATAATAATAATAATAATAATAATAATAATAATAATAATAATAATGATAATATAAGTTGAACTGGATTGAACTGAATTGAATTGAACTGAACTGAATTGAACTGAATTGAACTTAACTTAACTGAATTGAATTGAGCTGAATTGAATGGTCCTGAATTGAATTGAATTGGAAAATAAGCCATGTTACCGGAATTAAGCCATAAAAACAGAGTCTAAAATGCTTATTAAAAATTACCCCAATTTAAAATGTAAAAGTTTCTACTCACTAATAAAATTACCCCAATTTAATAATAAAATTATTCAATTAATTAAAAATTATTCTTTCTTATCAATAATAATTTACTTCATATAAAGGTAACCATTTCATTTCATTCTATAATATTATTTTGCATTTTACTTGTCCTTTCTTGATCTCTAAATTATTTATGTTTTTTTTTTTTGTTTTTTAACTTTCCCTTTGTTAATTGGAAGTTTTTTCTCCATCGCTTATTATTATTATTATTATTATTATTATTATTATTATTATTATTATCATCATTTAGTTGTTTCTATAATGATTCATGATTTTGCTTTTATAAAAACTCAAAATATTATTAGCATTATTTTTTTCTTCAAAATGATTTTGTAATTGCCATAAGATATATAAGTAATGTATTTTTATATTCCATTTTTATAGACTCATAGTTACATGTTTTTAAGAACCTTTAAGAAGCCTAATTATATAATACGGAGTAGCATAATGCTTTATAAGTTTTAAAAATGATGTTCCTATTTTTTTTGATTTGTGTCATATATGTACTATTTGTTCAGCGACATGCCTACAATCGCAATAAAAGAAATCTCCTTCAAAGTATCAAAAATCGGAGTATACACTCCTATTTCTTTCCCATTTTATTTAATTTTTTTGACCTCCATTTGCAAATTTCCGAATCCGCGCCTGGACCGTTGTTAAGTATGGTTGCAAGCCACAGGTGAGAGAAAAGGTGTACAATGTACTTTGTTATTCCATCTTATTCTTGCGAAGTATGTAGTATATATATGTTTATGTTAAGCGTACGTATATTATCACAAAAACTGCAGGACCTAAGAAGCTTTATTTCTGGGTCTGTTAAATCTGGAAGTAATAGGTTTCGAGTATTACTGGTAAATAAAAAAAAGTCAGGTTTACTCTTAAATACTTAATCTCCAGCCAGCCTCAATATATAATGAGCTTTGTTATTCCATTCCAGCTTCATTTTATTCAAATGACACTCCATTTGGTAAGGTTCATTCAATATTGAAATCTTTAGATAAAAGATGAAAAATTTATAGAACCTAATTACTCGACGAACTTGTTTGAACATAATGAAAAAAAACTGAAGCTAATTAAAACTATAACTAAATTCCAAGAAAGATAATTTTATTAAATGTTGAAAAGTAATACAATGTATACATATGGTTGTTTTCACAAATTTTGAGTACAAAAGAGAAAGGGAAGCACGCAACTGAATCAACTTTGGTAAGAAATGTACGTAGAGAAGCATATGTAATTAAGCAGTGCCAAATAACCTTTTCATCCTCATCACCTCGTCCTGACTTAGAAGAGTGATCTGTTGAGCTATATCGGCAGGTAAATTGCCGGCGAATAAGGAGGTGGTAGTGAATTGGACAGCTGGGTTCGCACCGTTCAGACTAACAATTGCAGTAGCCGGAGTTCTGCCAACGTTGATTTGAAAATGAAGCATGGCTTGTGGGAAGATCATAACGTCTCCAACCTCGAGCCTTCTGTAGAATGCATTATTTCTAGCGTCAATGAATCCCGCAATTATAGATCCTCTGGTCACGATTATAACTTCAGATGTTCGGTGGGAGTGTACTGGGATGACTCCACCTACAGCAAAGTCTAACCTTGCCATGGAAATACCTAGGCCATTCAAAGCTGGGAAATTATCTACGAACCCTAAAGTGACATTACTTCTAAATAGGTTTGCAGTGAAGCTTTCATGACGGAAGCCAGTGAAAACAAAATCATCCGTAGTGACGTTAGCAGGATCCTTGCAAGCGAATCCTTCAGGTCCCCTAGGGAGAGTAGTATCTCCTACACAAAAGTCGAGCTCGATAGCTTGACAAAGAGAAACCAAAAGAGTGAAGGCGAAGAAAGCTACAAGGTTCTTCATTTCAAAAACTTAATTGTGGTGTATATATGCAAAGAGCAGTTTAATTAGCTTGTAATTTTGCTTAGCTTGAGAGGGTTTCTTTCTTGGTTATAATTGCCCCAATTTGCACCTATTTATAGAGAGTTGTTTAAGTATTATAATTAAGGAGCCGACTTTTGTAGATTATTTGACCTTTTCATGTTCAAAGGTCAATAATGTATAAATTGATATGGTCATGAAAACTAGGTGACTTAAGTATTCGCTAGCTAGATATTGTATTATTGTAGCTTAAAATGAAGACTTCAAAGATGGTGTACTCTTATTTATTACTCTGTACGACTAATTGGTTTGAAGATGTCTCTAGTTCTTATCAATCAATCCATCAATACTATATATTAAAAAATACACTAGGTATGATGCATGTCATCTTCTGATATGTCCTTAGTTTTTTTTTATAATAAAATTTTAATTAAAAAATCTTTTAAAGGACAAATTGTTTTTTACCACCTATAAAAATCGAAAAATTGTTTTATACCACCTTAAAAATGGAAACTTGTATTTTACCACCTAAAAAAGAATTAAAACTTGTTTTTTACCACCTAAAAACAAAAAAGTAGATGCAACCTTTATGTGTGGCTAAGATTGCACTAATCACTTTATAATTCGAATAAATAATAAAATTCTCTAATTTTCCAACAACCAATAATAAAATTTTATATGATTTTATTTTATTAAAATATTATTTTAAATAAATTAGTCAGAATAGAGAAACAAATTATTTAGTCTCATAAGTGCTTTGCACGGGAACTAACCCAATTTCAATAATGTTACGGTTGTTACGGAGAAGTACATTTATCGCAAACTACACGGAGTAAAAATAAGGCTCCCGCAAAATAAATTGTACTCTCTACCTAAAATAAAAATAAAACAAGAAAATTAACTAACCATATAAAAAAATTTACTCTCTGCGCACACAAAATAAATAAATAATTATTTTCCAATTGTAACAAATCGGATCATTAACGATTATCGGGTACAATCAGTTCGTTAAAATGGTTTGGATTACTGCATGACAGTTTGTTATCGACTTTTGGATCTTAATCGAGTTGATATTTTGCGTCGGTTCAGGTTCGAGTTGAATTTAATCGGATCTGAACGAATTTCGGGTTCCAAATCACGCGGTATTAAAAATCCGGGTTCTAAACAAAACGGAATAACCCATGTGGTTAGATGATTTGGGTTGAGAATTGACAGCAGTAGCGATGAACGATGAACGATGAACGATGAACGATGAACCGACGATGACACACTTTCCCATTGTCGCAAAAAACGCTTACCAAAACACCAACGTGAATACATTTCGAAAAACTCTTGAAGACATGGTCAATCTGGCTGATGTGGAGGCGGCGCCTCTGATCCCGCGGCGGCTGTGGCGGAGGTCCGGTCAATTTTGCTGCTGTGGAGGCGGCCCCTCTGATCCCGCGGCGGCTGTGGCGGTGGTCCGATCAATGGTTCCATCTTATTTCATCAAAGGTATAATTATTTTGGCTTTTTTGGTAGTTTTAACACCCAATTAGGCGATTTTGTAAATGTTCAATTGAATTTGTTGATTTCCTAGGTCTTTGGTGAAAAATTGTTGGATAATTTGGTGAACATGGGGTGAATTTTGCGGGCTAGGGTTTTAATTTTTAGTCGTAATGCAATTAATCAATTCCCAGATTGGGTTTTCATGTTCCATAGATTGCAGATGTACTTGCTTGAGCACCCTCGTCCAATTTATAAATAATGATTAAGAAGAAAATTACTACGTATCTTTTTATTTAGGCTTCCAACCATTATTTGGGGTTGAGGTCTTTGAGGAATTGACATTTGCGTAGAATTTCAATTTCAATTTAACTTTCTAAAAGTTGAAGATGATGCTTATTCTTTTGTTGTTAGTCATAGACCCTGATTTAAGTTGCAATTGGTGATATTGATGGTCATTGTTCTTGGGAGCATGGGTTTGATGGGAATTTAAATGGTGGATTTTTAACAGATTAGGTTCTGAACAGACAAATTTTGCGGTAACTCAAACATTCTAATGTTGTCGAAGATGACGAGGAAGATCTATAGTAGGCAACTGTTTTAAGAAAGGTAAGAAAAACTAATACCTGCAAGTAACTTGCATTTGATAGGACAATATTTAAAAGCCCTGTGCTACAAGTCAGTCATTTTTTTAACTGTTGTTAGTGCTTGTTTACTTTTTTTGATAAGTTTATAAGGTTCTAGATTCTAGAATGCAGTAGTTTGAGTCCTTCATTGTTGTTTTTGCAAGTGCTAAAGTGGGTTGTTAGTGTTTAAGTTAGTAAGACTATTGATGTTTCGTCAAATCATCAATAAATTGTACGCAAACAAAAATCGTCGAACCTCATTAATATATCATACACAGCCAGAAGTTTTAAATTTTCTTTTTGTTTTTGGTATTTTAAAAGCCTACTTCCACTTCCTATTTCAACCAAAATCCTTAATCTAAGCAGAAAGGAAGGGTGAATGACTACCACCTCAGTTGAATATTACTTATGCACTTGGCTTGTCAGTTTTTAGGTTGTTACCAGAGACTGCACGTATGCATTATAGATCACTGATGAATATGAAGGCATTAAGGAAAAACTAACTAATACGAAGTATAAAGTATACAGGAAAGAAAGTTGCTGAAAATTTCCATTTTAAGCATCCTGTAAGTTAAAATTTGCCAACACTTACCCATTTTTAACAGCATAATGAGCATATAGTCATATACTTCGTACATGCTATAAAATTATAAATACCGTGCTTACCTTTGTTTTCATCCACCAGTTGAATTAAAATCTATTTTTCATCTTCCAGAATCCAACATCTTCATAATTACACAATTGTAGTAAGTAGTAACATTACGCACATTCTTGATCATATCAGCTTCCTCGACATATTAGTATCACAAAAATGCCTATAGTCTCTCCCGTGAGTCTTGCCCACATTATTTTGTAAGTCTTCTTTTTATGCTTCAAGTTTTAATTTTGCATTAAAGGAAAAATCTTCACATGGACGTTTTAATTGTTTATTTGATGGGCCATACATTGCTAGATGCTAATTTAATTTTATCTTCCACCCTTGTGTTATTGAGTTAACCGTACAGTAGTAAGTATTGAGTAGTATTCGTTCCTCTGCTTTTGATGTTTGGTTTCCTTAATCAGTAAAATGGGATCAATGTAGTCTCTATTTCATGTCTACACGATCAGTTTGATTACAGCATATGATAAACAAACAAAACAAAATGATGCAGCTCTGCTTTTCCACCTGACATGATTCAGTAAACCGTGTATAATGTTCTCTATTGACTTCGTTAATCCACATTCTGTGCATAAATTCAGGTGCCATTATATGCTTGTTTAAGTTAGATTGAATGTATATGGACTGTTTGGGGAACCTGGCACCAATACTTGGTTACAGATATTTATAACAGTATAATTTGTGAGTTTGTTGAAATATATATGGGACTGATTCGTATGTAGTACTCCGTACATGTTTGTATTTTATAAAGGTTTTGAGGACATAAGTGTTAAAAGCATATGTGCATTGTTTGTGTACTTGTTAAAATAATCGATCTTTCATATTCAATCTGATCATTTTGTTCCAGAAGTTTTGTTTTTTACTTACAGAAAATGACTTAGGCTTTCCATTTCGCGTCAACGTATTACACACTGTGAATAGGCTCAAGATTTAAATTGTAAAACCTTTATCAAAAAATTGTGCCCCTTGGAAATAAATCATCCTCAATTCAAATCTGGATTTCGTTTTGGTAAAAGAATAAAGGAGAATTGTTATGTGGTCAGATATGGCTTTTCAATCTTCTTGCTTGATTTTTGTTCATATTTGTACGAATTGCTTGCCTTTGGCTTAATTGCTTCAAGGCCCAAACTCGGGATATTTTTCTGTAGCAGTTGCTGCTAAATAATTGTATGCATGCTACGGTTTTGTTTCTTAAAACCCAATTGTATTACTTGGAACACTAATCTGGATGAAAATCAGCTGTACGTTTTGGAAGTTCTTAGATTTGATTTTTCATGTTAGATGACATAGACCTTTTGATTCCTTTAGAATTTGGCACTAAATAATTCAGTTGGAGCATTCGAGTGTGAATTTTGATATTTTAATTTTAATACAGGTTTGATGTCCATTTCCGACGGAGCCAAAGATTCATTTGTTCTTTTGGTTGTGGGATGGAATGGACTAAATCAAAATGGCTCTTAAAACCTCTTCGCTTCCTTTCCATGAAGTAGAAGATGGTCTTTCCGTTGTCGTCCCGTTATCGCTTTTGGGTCAATTGGAAACAACCTCTCTGCAATTGTAGGGGTAAGGTTGCGTACACCCGATCCCCCCTATCCCGCTTCTTGCGGGAGCCTCTTTGAGGCAATGGGGTAATGATAATGAAAAACAGGTTTAGTGTTGCATCAATTCTACTGGCACAACTTGGAATCTCTGTAGGAGATGATGGTGATAAATTTCCCCCTGTCCGCGAAATTTCTCATAGACACGAATGGATCATCCAAGCTTCACTTATATTAGGTGTTATTTTAATAGTAGTAGTTATATTTCTTATTAGGCGCTTTTTCAAGAAAAGGCAACAACATAGCACACCACCCAGTATCCAACTCCCTAATCTTCCCCTGTCCCAAGTGCCTGAAACTTGTACCAACCTCTCTAATACTCTTCCGGAAACCTATGTCTTACGTAGATTACCGGAAGAGATTTATAGATGTTTTCCAGTAGATACGTATTCCACTGAACGTTGTAATGACTTTAGTCATATAGATTGTATGATATGTAATTCTCCTTTTGTAGATGGAGAGGAGCTTTGTGTACTCCCTGTTTGTCGCCATGTTTTTCACTCTCACTGTACTAGCTCATGGTTTTTAAGCCATGATTGTCGTTGTACAGTCTGCCGTCATGATTATTTTGACGGTTTTAATAATGATCAATTAGTAGTGTAAAAAATTGTATATTGTACATTGTTTTGATCTATAATTATGGACTCTGTGAAAAGATGTACAATGTACTTTGTTATTCCATCTTATTCTTACGAAGTGTAATCCGTATGTGTTTATGTTAAGCGTACGTCTTTTATCACAAAAATTGTAGGACCTTAGAGCAACTTCAATGGTTACAAAATTGACCTGCTCATAAAAAAAATGAACATGTGAGCAGGTAGCCCACCATTGGTACAACAATGACATAAGCCGCTGTTAAAACCATGTAGCTATTTTGGGCTACGTAGCTCAAAAAATATAGCTCTTATAAATAAATTATTTAAATTAAAATATTATAGAGAGCTACAAAGTATTGTAACCCACCAATGTGATAACTTGTAGTTTTAATCAATTGTAGCTAGAAATTTGACGTGCCAACCCTAGCCACAACATCTTATAGTTCACCGAGTTGCTCTAAGAAGCTTTATTTTTGTGTCTGGTAAATCTGGAAGTAATAGGTTTCGAGTAGACCTGATCAAAAGGCGGGCTAGGCTGTGACCCTAAAAATCTGCCCACTGTGTTGGGTCGGGTTAAGCTTTGGGCCAATTTTGTGTACTCAAAATGCTTTTTTCGGGCAGAAATAGTGGGCTTCAGTCCATTTCAGGCCGGCTAAATTTATAACTACATTTGTTCTTTTAAATTGCCCAAAACCCTGGAAATTTGAAAAAAAGATCGGGCTGTCTTGGGCCAGAAAATATGGCTGAAATATTCTGCCCAAACCCCGGGCCGGGCCATGTTGATTGGCTCTAGTTTCGAGTATTACTGTTCATTGTTTATTATTTCCTGTATTCTGAAAATGTAAATTACATAGTAGTACCACCATAGAAGACTGTTCTTCCAAAATGACGATATTGTTCCCTATCATAGACTCCATAATGCCAATTATCGGTATACTTTTCAGTTTGTTTAGGGCTAATCTGTTGACGATTTGCATCTAAAACCACAAAACTACAAGTTAGTATAGGTATAGATTATTTTCTATATTGGAGTGTGATTAGTGAGAGTGACACGTGGCTGATAGACTTGTTTATCAACACTTTTAACATATTAGTATAGGTATAGATTATTTTCTATATTTAATTAAATTATTAAATGCACTTTAACATTTAAACCTTAAAATGCTTTATAAATATATTAAATTACTAGATCAAGTCATGTGTATGCACGATTATTATAAAATTATTTGACAGAAATATTTCTCTCGATCTAAAGCTACTATATATTAATAAATCGTAAACATACTCACACTACTATAAAAATACTATTTAACAGCGCTTGTTTTTGCGTTTAACAGCGCTCCTAGAAGCGCTGTTAATCGCTCCGCTGTTAAAAGAAAAATACACATTTAACAGCGCTTGATAGAAGCGCTGTAAAAGGCCCCTTTAGGATAATTCAAATGATTATTTGACAGCACATTATAAGCGCTATTAAAGGTATGCTGTTAAAAATTTTACCACCAATTTTAAATTATTTTATAATAGCGGATGTCTTAGAAACGCTGTTAAAATAATTTTTATTATTTTCAAAAATAATTTCATTGTTTGTGCAATATATTTCATTTTATGATATCACAAAACTATAAATAGTTCATCATAACATATATGAATAATATAGTAAATAGTTAAATATATTCCAAACCTCCAATATAAACAATTTTGCAATTGTCACTATAATATAACTGATTACATAAATATGTTCTGAAATAAGACCACAAACATTAAACTACGCAAAATACTTCTGTATGTTTTTTGATTCCTTCAATGTAATCTATCTACTATACATTTGTTGAACAACATAGCGCACCCAATGAGTTCTTACTTCGTCAATCTGCTCTTTATCGTAACTTGGAAACTGGCAATCTGAAAAATATTGTGAAACAACAAGGTATTAGAAACTCGTATATAAATATAGCGGGGGAGGGGTATATGCTTGACTGGGGGTGGGTAATTTTGCAAAAGATATGGTGCAGTTATAGATTTGCAAACCATAAATTCATCCATAGTTGTCGATCTATCTCCTGAAAAAATTAAAATATAATAATTCATCCAAACCAATTGAAATGTGCACGTTCAAATGTACAGCAAAATGTAATGTCAATATCATCAACACCTCTATGCAGCATGCCTATCACAGTAGCACAGCTGCACATGGACCTTTTTTTATATAGGTGATAATAACCAGGTAGAATTCATTAAGCACTTGAGTTAAGACATGAGTACTCAAAAGGGGAAATTAAAGAAAGAGGAGAATGTAGGAGTTACCCTTCTTCAAGGCATACCACCCGAGAGTTGGTTGCAAGGTTTATGTCTGTCAAGCCATTATGTCAAGTCGAGGGATAGAATTCTGTGTCTACTTGTGTACACAAGCTTGCTCTCAACGATAAGGGAAACGAGTCTACATCCACATCAAGCTTTTACCAAAGTTCGGATACCTAAGTTTTCGTCAGATATGTAGAAATCTGATCTGTAGAGACCCTCTGCAAAAAAGAAGGAACCATCCCAATTAGGTAAGAATGTTAGTTTGTTATGACTTCCCGAATCAGATTACTCAAGACTGAAGAGGTAATTAGTGAAATTTTAGTGCAAGAGGGTAGTATATCAGACCAACGAGGCAAGATCCTCTCAATGAACAAAAAACAGGAGAATCATAAACTCTAATGTTAGTACTCTGTATTCAAATAAATTACTCGTCTACCAGACTACCACCAGTCCACCACGAAGTATATTGGGTGGCTCAACTATATGGATACGTTTTCAGGAGTATATTTGGTGGTTCAACTATATAGATATATTTTCCCAATTTATAGATTCTGACATTCCCAAGGATACTGAAGAATGTTACCTAATTTCCAACAAGAGATTGGGTTTGGGAACACATGCATACACTAACTAATGTCACAAGTACTAATCCGTGTTCGAGGAATTAGATACTAGGTAACGCTGGGAGTAATTACCAATATGATCAACCTCAAGTACCATTTTTGGATCCTCAAAATCAGTATAAGGATACGGACACTTGACAACGGAATATGGATCAAAAACAGGAGAAATCATATAATATCCGAGTCTAACAATTACTACATGTATCAATAATGGCTGAATATTGTACATCTCTCTAAACATTGATAATAGTGGCTGAATATTGCCACAATCAAATGCTTATATTTCTCTCGTTCTTGCACTTAGAACCACCAAATTAATAGAATCACAAGACAAACTAATTCAATAACAATATCTCCATCCCATCCATAATTAAACAGTTATGCTACACTTTTTTAATCAAACCCTACTAATAGTCATAAGCTGGAGGTAGACATGAGAGCCCAAGTCAGGTCCCCTGTCCTCCTAAGGAGATCATCCCATTGAGTGCTTGGTTGGATGCATTTTTTGTTATTTGTGCCTAGACTTTGGTTGCCTTCAACATTTTATGTCAATAAGCTGGAGGAAGACATGAGTTACAGGAGAGCCTGTAATCAGAAACCCTCCTCTTTATCTGAGAGATCGGCCTGTTGGATGCTTTTAGATAAATAGTGTCTTCCATTCAGATTTAGTTGTTCTTTCTGCCTAGAGTTCGTCTAACTTCAGCATTGTTAGGTAGGTTTTGTTCTGCTCATTATTTCAAAAAACTTGAAGGGTGGGGAGCTGATGGTTGAGAGCCAGTAATAGATTAGCACTCAAAAAATCTAGAACAAGAGAACAGAAGCCTGTAAACTTAAGTAGGGAAAACAACACCTCCATCATGTAAACTTACTTCCTTAATTCACATCTAATATACATAAGTGTAATGTAAAACCAGAAGGAAGATCAGCTATCGCTACTACATAAATTGGATAATTTACGAACCCAAAAATGAAATCATATGTACAATTCGAGGACCAAAACCCATAATTAAAACAATCGTAATTGAATTCAGAAATCATAGACTAAAAGAAAACTAAAATTTATCCAATCGAAGTATGAGATGAAATCTTGAAGAGGAGTTTTCACTCAGTACCAACAATTAACATAGCTTATGAGGGGCTCTCCTTAATTACTTCACACAAAAGCTAAGCATCAGATAGATAACTACAAACTATCGCGTACTCATGTATGAAAAAGAGATATGACACAGAACAAAAGATAGCCATAAACCCTCTTAGTTATGGAAGCAATATTATCTTGGCCCTTGTACAAGTAACTCCCATATGAACCCTAGAAGTACTAATGAGCATAGCAATAAAATTTTACAGGTTATCAAGGAATATTCTCTTTCCGACATTTTTTCATGAAAATTAACATAAAAGTTTAAAGCTTTTATCTGTCGTCAAGAGCCATAGAGGCGAGATCGTCCACTCATTTTAGTGTTTATTAGGAGATTATATATGCTAATTTCAGGAGAATAAAATGTCTGCGATCTTCGAGGTAGACAACAGGACATTTAAGAATTACTCCAACAAGCCACCTAAATAAGGTTAGGCCCTCAAATAAGCTGAAGTAACAACATATTCTAAAAATGTTCAAATATCTCACCACAAACTGCTTTCTTTAATACAAAACAATACATATGAATCCCTAATCACAGCAAAAAGAATTACTAAAGTGTACAAGAAAGAAAAATTAATCCTAACCTTATGATACTGAGCAGTCTCAGAGGTCAAACCTACAATTGCCGCAGCTAATCCGATCAATCCGCCCTTACAAAACAAAACAAGCAAAAATTAATTTAACTCAATACGATTCCACACACCATTTAATAGACCAAACAAATTATTATTACCAAGATGAAAAGCTAGTACCTTGATGATTAGCCTGCGGTGAATAGGTGAATTCCTCAGTCAACAAATTGCTCACTGCACTTATTTTCTCGCGATCTGCAGCTGTAGTTAATTGCTTCACAATCCATTCAACCTATAACCACAACAACAACAATCAAATACCAATATCACTACCCGCAGAAAAAACTACTTCAAAAAAATTCTAAATATTCAAAAAAAATAACAAATTCAAATTAACTCAAGTGCAACAATTTTCCGCTTCTCGTACAACTTATCGGCAAGATTACGAAGCACAGCGGCCAGAATTATCAAAAGTGCAACCGCCATTGTAGAAACCTTTTGAGAAATCGCAGAATTCAAAGAGTAGATATTAGGTAACGCAAACTAATTACCAATATTGAATTCAAACCCCTTTCCCCACAAAACCAATTCAAGAAAATTAATTAACTACAATCGAACTCTTAAAACGCAAAATTAAGGACAGGCCAAACATAAATCGCCAAAATTCCTTGAATTTTATGAAGCATACCATCAAATTCGATTATTCACACCCGTCGTGAGAAGGGATGCGCAGCCGGGTGAAGGGAAGCGCAGCTGGGAAAATGGAAACGCCACCGCGTGAAAGAAATCTCCGTCGTCGGTTTCGCCGCTCCTATTGTGTTCGATTGAGATTTGAGAGTCTGGACAGTATCAAGGGTTTTGCAGAGCAATAACCGAGGGAAGAAGAAGGCAGTTCTTTTCTATGTTGAGAGAGTATTTTTTTTTGTTTTTCCATATATTATTTGATAGCGTTAATTGTTGGAGCGCTGTTGTACCTATGTAATACGACAACGCTCATTAGGTAAGCGCTGTAATACGACAACGCTCATTAGGTAAGCGCTGTAATATGTGCACTTATGACAACGCGTTTATTATAAGCGCTATAATATGCTAAATTTGACATCTTTAACATCAAAAGGGTAAGAAGCGCTGTTAAATAAACGCTGTTAAATATCATTTCTGTAGTAGTGTCATTTAATTTCTTAATTTTCTTATTTCCGAATATATGATGGCTTATTTTATTCTTTGAATTTTGACACGGTGTTAAATTATTTTATAATTTCGTGAAGGAGTTTTTTTTGGGTCTCGACCTTGGGCTTAACTATTTTTTTTTATAAAAAAAAACCACTACAAAAATTTGTATCTTTTATGACAACCTAATAACGACGGGTAAAAATCCCGTCGTAAAAGGGCTTTTGCGACGGGGATAACAACCCAACAAAGACGGGAATAACCGTCGCAAATATCTTTTACGACGGGTTAACGACGGGACTTTCCATTAACGACGACCCCCTTTTATGACGGGTTCGCGACGGAAAATCCCGTCGTTAATCAACAATTATTGACCTTTAGCGACGGGATTTTCCGTCGTTAATAGTACAATTTCTTATAGTGAACCTAAACTTTTGTTAACTTTTTAAAAAAAATAATACGAAGTAAATAAGATCAAATTTTAAAAGAAAATTAAACGACCAATGTAAAACTGACATGTGTTACAATTTGAGAGTGATGGATAGCTAAGTTGGTTAGAGCTTCCATCCCGGTTCCAGATGATCCTGTGATCGATTCTCATCCCCGCCCTTGTGGCTCATTTGCACCAAAAAAAAAACATGTGTTACAATTTAACGGTTCATAAAAGCAACTCCAATGGTCATAAAAAAGAACTTGCTTGCAAAAAATTAAAATTATGAGCAGGTAGCCAATCATTGATCAAACATTTGAGGTGTAATACAAGAATTTGTATCTTTAATGACAGCCTAATAACGACGGGTCAAAATTCCTGTTGAAAAAGCCTTTTACGACGGGGCTAACAATCAAACATGTTAGAATAATGCCTTGAATCGGTCAAGCCCCTTACTGCAACGCCCCAACACGGGGATCTCGCTGAGTCAGGGTTCAGGGACGACGCCCCTGTTTAGGGGTTCGGGGACGCAACGTGGTCCCCGATGGGGGTTCGGGGGCAACACCCCCGAACTTTACGGTATCTGTTATTCTGGACTAGGGTTATCTGTTTTGGGCCTATTTTCTGGGCTTTTCCGCATCTGTCTAGAGAGTACTATATAAACTCTCTAGGTCATAACCTAGTTGTATTCTGTAATCTGTACTCCTCAAGATCAATAAAACCTTTCTCCCCTCTGCCTGTGGACCTAGCTAACACATTGTTAGTGAACCACGTTAAATTCTCTGCGTTCTTTATTATGTTCTTTATTCTTTCTTTGCGACTGTTATAACAAAACAAAGATGGAAAACCGTCACAAAGGTATTTTACGACGGGTTAACGACAGAATTTCTCGTTGTTAATAGTACAATTTCTTGTAGTGTTGAAACATTTTGAAATATACGACACCGTTTAAGTTGAGACCCAAAAAAATTAGGACATGAAGTTGAGACATTTTGAAGAAGATAGATCATAGTTAAGGTTGATGACGTCAATTTTTCCAAAAAAAAAAAAAAACGATTCAGCGAACTAATCAACGCACTATGAAATTATTACATACCCGGTGTAAGCTACAAGTATGACGAAGATCAATGATACAATAATGATATTTCTGCTATTATACCAAACACCTGAAATGATAAACGATTGCAAATGTCTGCAAATTTTGATGATATGAAGTTACCAAAAACACGTGAACTGGTAAGTGATAACTGATAAGTCATGTCAATATTATTTGTATGTAAATTTATTTATTCCAACCATTTTTAAATGGACCCGATCTATACTAAATTTATTGTAAATTATGTCTAAAAATATGGTCAAAAACTTGTGCATAATTTAGTTTGACATGTTTATTAGGATAATTATAGGAAAAAAAAATAAAAATAAAAATCAAATTAGTGTAGTTGCTACATGTTGTGTTTGAATAATGTGATTTTAGCTCACAATTCGCTTTTAAAAACACAGGGTTACTATGATTGAGAAAATGGTTACTATATCTAAGAATTTTGGTATTTAATTTATTTATAGTCACTATATAAACAATAAAGGTCTACATGTATGTATAAAGGATTAAAGGGTGATAGAGAAAATTATCAGTTTTGAGTCCACACTAATATTATTGTGGACCAGGTCCACGTAAGAATAATTCTATTTATTCTCTGTTCCTAGAAGATTGCCCTAATACTTTATTTTTTCAATTTTATTACTCCCTCTGTTTTTAAGAATTGGGTATGCTTATGCTCAAATGTAAGTAAGTAAATTGTTTTGTGTGTACTCTACGGTTAAATTAAGTATAATGTTTGAGGAGAGACTTGTGAAAAAGAACTAACACAAATAAGGAGACACGTACAAACAACTAAGGAGTAAGGACATTCATCTATAGGATATGGAATAATCTTTTTAGGGACGGAGATCGAAAATAATGAACTATCATGACATTAGGGGTGTTCATCGGTCCAAATCCGGACCGGATCGGATCGGACCGATTCGAACCGGATCGAAGATCGAAATTATGATAATTCAAGGCCCGAAAATCGGACCGATTATGCTTGGAGCGAATTCGGATCGGACTGAAAAAATCGGTCTAAAATCCAGACCGGACCGTTTTGTACCGGTTGTAGACCTATTTTTATATATTATTTATTTATTTATAAAAATTATGATAAAAAAGAAAAAATATATAAAAAAAACTATTTGTTTGAGGCCTTTCTTGAAAGTTAAAATAAAATATATCACAATATAGTAATATTTACAACATATTAAAGGAGGTAATTAAAATTTTAACTAGGTTATATTATATTTTGTTAAGGAAAAATCGATCCGGTCCAAAATCGGGTTTTGGATCTGACCGGATCGAAGACCGAAAATTGATATTTCTCGACCCGAAGACCGGACCGATTGCCTTTGGTCCGGTTCGATCCGGTCAAGGTCGGTCCTGTCCGGTCCATATTTTCGATCCGGACTAATTTTTGTACACCCCTAATTATGTATTGTCCTAATAAAGTTTATTCTAATGACCAATAAACTCAAAAAGAAAAAGAAAACTCAAATAAGGGGACAATAGAATAAGAGACTTGTACAATTATACTAAAATTTTAAAGGAGGGCTAGAGCTATAGATTTAATTACACAATTTTTGGGGAGGGAAGGTCAGACTTAGGCCAGACTTATCATCCGTCATTGACCCACTGCTACACTGTACTTCATCCGTTTTATAATGATCTTTCAATTTAGAATTATGACAGTACATACGTAGACTATTTACAACCGAAGGAAATCATCTAAATTATTAAGAAAAAACATATTAATGTGGCGACTTGTTACATTCGGCTCAATGAGCACTTTAATATAATATCAATTTTTTATATTTTTTGCTAATATATAATAAGAGATAGATATACAAAATGTGCATTGACAGACATAAAAAGTGTACCATTAACGACGGAAAATCCCGTCGCTAAAGACCAATAATCGTTGATTGACGGGATAACCCGTCGCGAACGTAACCGTCATAAAAAGGGGTCGTCGTTAATGGAAAACCCCGTCGTTAACCCATCATAAAAGACATTTGCGACAGTTGTTCCCGTCTTTGTTTGTTTGTTAGCCCCTTCGCAAAAGACTTTTACTACATGATTTTTGACCCGTCGTAATTAGGTTGTCGTTAAACATACAAATTCTTGTAGTGAATCATGACACATAAACATGTCATGCCATCATTATGACATGCCTTAAAGGTCGCATGCTGCGACCTTTATCATTTTCGTTATATATATATGGACATATATACAACTTAACAAATGCAATCTACGTTAGAAAACACATGGCTGAACCATCAGCAATGAATCAAAATGGTACTACCACAAAATTAAACCAAAGAGATGAAACATCTTTAGTGAATGAAGAAGTAGAAGTTGAGCATCTTAAACAATGTCTTCCAAAGACAACATGGATGGGTAGTAAGCAAAACCTACTCATTAAAATTCAAGACTTTTGGTATTTAACCAATTTCTCTAACATCCTTACTTTCCAAACACATTTCCTTGCTCAAGACACCGATCTTATAGTGGCTAGCTTTCCGAAAACCGGCACCACTTGGTTGAAATCGCTACTGTTTTCTATTACTAATCGGTTTGTAAACCCCCCTAATAAAACACCTTTGCTTACCAACAATCCACATGAACTTGTGTGTGATTTAGAGACCGCTATCTATGGTGGAAACACCGGGAACTCTAAGCTACCGCACCCTAACCAACTTAACGAACTCCCTTCACCTCGGCTTTTCAGTTCACACTTGCCTTACTCGTCCCTTCCTGAATCTGTGAAGGTTTCTTCTTGTAAGATCTTGTATATTTGTCGAAATCCCTTAGACACGCTTGTGTCGCACTGGCTTTTCTTTCCAAAGCTGATAAAGAAGGTAATAACTCTAGTTTCCTAAATATAATAGAACTCTTTTTTGGTGTTAGCACCCGGTTCACCCTTAAGGCTAATTCGGATTCGGGGCGAGTTCTGGGTGGATAGGTTTCAGTCCCCTCCCAATTGTTGTTGCGGGGGATTGAACACGAGTTCTCCCTATTAAGTTCAGCCTCAATCACCACTGAACCAACAGACAATTGGTAACATAATAGAACTCTACATATATCACAACTCTGATATATATAGTGTCTTTAAATTAAATAAGTGTGTTAGTGCAGTAGCGGAACCAGAAAATTTTGATCAGGGGGGTCACATTTATTTAGTCTTGAGCTCACGATAATGTGCGTAACACATATTTTATTAGGAAAAAGAAATTGTTCACGACGACCTGTTAGTCAGTTAGTTATCCTTAATTTTAGGAACATGTATATTGTTAGTGGGCATGGTTAGTGGGTTATAAATACCACATTCTAGCAATTTACTCCCTCTGTTTTTTTATTAAGTGATATACTTTGACCAGATTTTAGAAGGGTGAGTTCATATTATTAAAATATGATGGAAGTGGGGTAATTAATGAGTTATTATTTATTGTAATAAATTGATAATGGGTGAATTATTTATGGGGGTTACTATTTACCGTCCCATATTACTCAAAACCGCCCTAATATTTTACCCATATACCCCCTTTATTTACCCCCTTATTTTAGCATTTACCATTATCCTTTACCTTTTCCCTTTTTACCGCCCACCCTAAACATAATGTGAAATAATTTTTACATGGCCGAGACTACCGGTGGAACATCAAATTCACAAGAGGACTTTTTTTCGGAAAAAAATATTCAGAAACTTATGCATTTCTAGCTCGTACCATGGAAGGAGCTTAAACTTCATAAGTGTATACTATGGTCGGAGCTCAAAACTCATAAGTCTATGCTATTTAATGTTTTGATTTGTTGTTGAATTTGATGTAATTTGTTTCGGAGAAATGATTAAGAGACTTATGCATCTTAAGCTTGTACCATGGTACAAACTTATGAATTTTAAGCTCGTACCATAGCAGGAGCTTAAAATGCATAAGTCTATGCCATGGTGTGAGCTTAAAATGCATAAGTCTCTACCATGGTGTAAACTTAAAATGCATAAGTTTGTGGAATCAAAATTAAATTAGTATTTTTTTAATTTATTGATTAATGTACTTGACAAATAAAATTGCTTGGTTTAAATATTTTTTTTTTTATGGGTGTATGGTGGTGGTTTGGATGAAGATACTTTCTCTCTTCAAAATAGATGGGGTAAAATTTGGGAGAAAAGTTTCATTATATAAGAATATTAAAGTAAAATAGTGGGGCGGTTTTGAGTAATGTGGGGCGGCTTTTAGCGCTCCACTTATTTATTGTAATATAACGAGAATGTGAATAAGTATATGGATCATAAGAGGCAGGGGAAAAAAATTAATATGATTGGGAGTGAGGGACCATGACATGCCAAAAATAGAACATGTATCACTTATTAAAATACTGTCGAATAAGAAAAATGTATCACTTAATAAAATATGGAGAGAGTAGCTAGTAAATTTTATGAGTTTATAAAAGATTTTTTTTATGTAACTTTTAATTAGATTGTACTACGTATAAAATAATAGTATAATTTTGCTATATTCTTTCCCCTCTCTTACCTCTATTATAAATTTATAATGTCAAATAGATAACAGGAGACGAAAATTTCCAACCCTCAAACATTGAAGATTTCTTTGAAGACTTTTGCCAAGGTGAGGTTATATATGGGCCGTTTTTCGAGCACGTAGTTGGATACTGGAAGCAAAGCTTAGAGCAGCCTAACAAGGTGTTGTTTTTTAAGTACGAGGATTTAAAAGAGAATCCTAGTGCTCACGTAAAGAAGTTGGCGGAATTTGTTGGTATGCCATTTTCTACGCAAGAGGAAAATGAAGGAGTTATTGAAGAAATAATAGATTTGTGTAGTATCAATACTCTTAAAGACCTCGAGGTTAATAAGAGTGGTTCTCTTAGCCATTTCTTTGAAAATAAGACATTTTTTAGGGATGGAGAGGTCGGAGGGTGGACTCGTTATTTGACTGATTCCATGGCGGAGAAGATGAACGAATTGATTGAACAAAAACTTGGAGGTTCGGGATTGTCCTTTAAATTGAAGCCCCTATAAATCAATGAGTGTTATGTATTATACGTAAGATTATTGAAAGTGATTATAAATCAATGTGTGTTATGTATTGTACGTAAGATTGTTTTTTTTTTCTTTTTCCAAAAGGGGAGTACATCCATGAGTGTTATGTATTGTACGCAAGATTATTGAAAGTAATTTTTTTTTTTTGAGGGATATTGAAAGTAATTATAAATCAATGAGTGTTATGAATTAATTAATGCTTGAAAATAATGCATGGTTCTTAAAGTAGTACTCCGTAATTCTTAGCGGTTGACTAGTTATTTTGTTAAGTTAAAACTCTAGTATGTATTGTATTTAGCTTTTTATTTTTTTATTTTTACAATAGCTAATCATACAAACTTATAAGTTATACTACGTACTGGTTAATTTTTTTTTTTTTTTTTTGCTAAGCAAGTGAGAATAATATTAATGAGCAAACAAGAATACAACCTAGGCTAACTCTAAGTGATACGAACCAACTAGGTTGGACCCTATCTACAAGGAGCCAGCAAAAACCAAGCTACACAAGGCTGCCAGAACTAAACAGAGCAAACTGCTAAGAATTACAAAGACATAAACCAATCACTATCCTTTCTACTGACATTCTTAGGCAAAACAGTTTGTATTCTACCTCTCACCACTTGCTTCAACTTAGTCACAGTGTGACTCACAGTAGGAACACAGTTCTCCCAGAAACTAGTATTCCTACATTGCCAAATCAGGTACACTGCTGCCACAAGAGCTGCATAACAAAATTGCTTCTTGAATTACACTTGTTAAAGGATAAAAAAGGGAAGTATACTTGTTAGCAATCTCGTGTGCCCTCTGGACTTGTTATCGATTTGCTTGAAGGATAACACATTCTTTGAATGTAGATGCTATCGTCCAGATTATAGTAACATTCTTCTCCCTAGGCGGTGTCTCCAAGATTGATATTAAGGTTACTGAATCCGTAAGGACTAGTACCTTGTCAATCAGTCTTCCCTTGCACCATCGGATGCCATCAAGACAAGCTAGAGCTTCTGAGTGAAGAGGGGAATGGGCTAGGCCATAGGAACCACCTCCATCTCTCGTTGCTCCTGTTGGTACATCCGACACTGCCCATCATATCCTGTCACAGCACGCTTGGTATGTTTGTCCCATGAACCATCAACCTACAAAATAAAGTTAGGAAAAACAGAGAGTTCCTTTATAATTTCCAAGTTGTACATGGTGGAAACCAGGGGGTTGGGCTAGCTATTGAGCGATCATAGAAGGGTCTCCAACTCCAACTCTACCTTGATTGTTTTTGTAGGTATTGCAACCCCTACTTCCTTTGTAATACAATTTAGCACTCACCTTGCATGTCCCGTTTCATTTGAGAAGATTCTTGAATTACGAGTAATCCACAAGCTCCATAATATTGCTAGCTACAAATATGTCAATTATAGAGCTATCCTTACCATCCTTGCTATAGAAAAGCAGGACATAATTTTGCATCCATTCACCATCACCAAAGGGAATAGATCCACTATTATCCAAGCTAAATGCAAGGGGGCCTAACCCCCAAGTCAACTTAGCAAGGTTACAGGTTCTAAAGATATGTTGAGCTGTTTCACCAATTGTCCCGCAGTAGTCATATGCATTAGCAACATCAATTCCACGTTGAGCAAGGTTGTCCTTTGCAGCAATTGTGCTGTGAAGCAATTTTCAAAGAAAAACCTTCTATTTAGAAAGAATTTTAAGTTTCCATATAAGCTTTGAGAAACTATGTGCCTGGAGTTGGACATCCTGCAAGAGACCAGAAAGAAAAGCATAGCTTGATTTACTAAAACCATAAAACGATAACACAAACATATTGGTTATGTATTTTTTCTATTTCTCCAATCGCGATGTTCGTTTTCCTACCGTTAGGATTACGAGAGAGTATGAAGGCAAAGTCTATTTGGTTCGAAGAAGGCAAGTTCCAGTTTATAAGGTTGATCATGCGCTAATTTTAAGAATATATATTTATTACTTCGTATTATTATTGTTTTTTCGATCATAACGTTCGTAATACTGCTATTACGATTACAGAATTGTACCATTTACGGAAGGGTGTTATACTGTTATGATAAGGAAAGCTAGTACGATCATCACGTGATTTCAGTTCACGGGTAGAGCAGAGTATAGCGTTTTAGAACGATTTTGGCAGTTTGTTCTATACTTAGAAGAATTTGACAAATGTCATTCAAAATATCAATCACATCATCTAAAGACTACAACAACATGCAATTCTCATCATTCAGGAAATAACCAAACACTTCTTCCGATCCTCTCACCAGTAGCGGATCCAGAATTTTGAGATAGTGGGGTCACTATTTAAAAATTGATGAAACTAAAATTATTTATTTTTTAAAAAAAAATTGAACTTTTAACTATAAAAAAAAAAAAAATCAAGTGGGGTCAAGGACCCCACTGAGGGCACCGTGGCTCCGCCACTGCTCCTCACACGTGGCCTACTTAGTTACACGATTGAGAAGAAATACTTCACAGCATCCCTTAAACATTGTTCCATTTTATTGTCAACAAATTCTCTAATTAATAATCATATACTTCCTCCGATTTTTAATACTCGTAACGTCTAATTTTTTTCCACTATTCACATATTTTACTTTGTTTTTTATTGGTTATTTATAAATAAGATAAAGTATAACCATGTAAGATCTTGTTAAATTCATCTTAATGTGTACTTCCTAAATATCAAAGTTTTGTAATTTTTACTTAAAGATAATTAAAGATATTAATGATCAAAGTTGTGCATTGACATGCGTAAAAGTGACAAACGTTACGAGTATTAAAAATCGGAGGAAGTATTATACAGTAACTAGGTATTGTTAGTTTATTTCTAACGTACGTGGTCAATTTTTATAAAATTACATGTTGACTGGCGCACATAAGTATTAAAAAATGTGATTTTTTTATAATGATGCAAGTGATAGATGTTAACGTAGTATTTATTATAAACACTCCGTATTTAATATATAGTGGTTGAATAATTTATGGTGAGTATGTGTGAAGACCATAGCAGAAAAAATTAAGTACACAAGGGAGGAGTAGGGACATTGCCACATTAGATGTAATATCTTAATGTAGAAGTTACTAAAAATAGAAATGCGCGCAACTTCTAAAAAGTACGGCTGAAACTGATATATATGTAACTCCTAAAAATATAGAGGGAGTACTATTTATTTTTTTACTAAGTAAGAAGAAGAGACCTTATTGGACCAACACATATCATAGGTTAATCAGACCAACTAAACAGGTCTTCGCTCGAACCACTTTCAAACATTTCGCAGTGGTAAATTCTCTACCAACTCCACCAACTTATGTTGGTTAAGAGGGAGTACTATGCAAGGTTATATATATATATATATATACATATATATATATATATATATATATATATATATATATATATAGGTCTTCGCTCGAACCACTTTCAAACATTTAGCAGTGGTAAATTCTCTACCAACTTATGTTGGTTAAGAGGGAGTACTATGCAAGGTTATATATATATATATATATATATATATATATATATATATATATATATATATATATATATAAACAAAGCAATGTATTCAATTAACATTCAATTTGAAAACATAAACTTGTAAATTGTAACCCACGACAACAATGAATCAAAACCAAAAAGAGGAAATATATGTCAAGGATGAAGAGGTAAAAAGGCTAATACAACGCCTTCCAAAAACCAATGTGAGGGGCAGCAACATCCATTTCTTTCAAATGGTGTTGTATGAAGGTTTCTGGTACTCCACTAATTCATCCCTCTTTAAAAATGTTCTCACCTTACAAAAACACTTTGTTGCTCGAGACGACGACATTTTCATTACCGGCCTCCCAAAATTAAACCGGCACAATTTGGTTAAAATCCTTACTCTTTTGCGGTTATTAACCGCAAAAATCACCCAAATACTATTGATCAAAACCCTTTTAATTTACTCACCCACCATCCCCAAGAACTTGTGTGTAACTTAGAGGCGGACGTCTATGGCGAGGCCTTTGAGTATCCACGCCCACACCACCTTAATGAGGTTCCATCGCCTAGGCTTTTTAGCACTCATATGCCATACACATCACTTCCTAACTCTATCAAAACTTCTAAGTGTCGGATTTTGTACATTTGTCGAAACCCTTTAGACACTATCGTGTCATTTTATTACTTCTATTTAGGGTATATGAAAAAGTTGGCAAATGGAGAAGATTTTGTACAACTTCCTATAGAGGATATCTTTGAAGATTTTTGTCAAGGGAAAACCCTCTTTGGGCCTTTTTTCGAGCATGTTCTTGGGTTTTGGAACACGAGTTTAGAGCGACCTGATAAGGTGTTATTTCTTAAGTACGAAGATTTGAAACATGATCCCGAACTTCACTTAAAGAGGTTGGCGGAATTTATAGGTATGCCCTTCTCACCTAAAGAGGAAAGTGAAGGTGTCATAAAACAAATTGTAGAGTTGTGCAGTATTAAGACTATGAAGGAGGTTAATAAGAGCGGTGTTATTAACAAGTTCTTTGAGAAGAAGAGTTACTTTAGGAAAGGCGAGGTTGGTGATTGGACTAATCACTTCACACCTGCCATGGTGGAGAAGATGAACAAACTCATGGAAGAAAAACTTGAGGGATCTGGTTTATCCTTCAACAAATTTTCTAATGAATTCCTTTAATGTTTTTTTTGTATGTTTCCCTTTCCTTCATTGTGAACCAATTTATGTTTTGATGAGAATAATTAGGCTTTGTTATGTTTACTAATTCAAGTTTCAAGTATCCCAAAGTTCTTAAAAAAAAATGCACGTACCTCACATAAAAACAAATAGTTTCCCCTACGCGTAACAAGACAAAATAGTTCTACCTAGACTTGTTCAATGGGTTGGGCTCCCGTAAAAGCCCGTATCAAGCCCATTTGTAAACGGGCTTAATTAGCCCTTAAATGTTATAAATTAACCCCTACTTGTTGTACCCTGGTACAACCAGTTCTGACTGTACGTACCCCAAAAAAAGACGCGTCTGTATCGTTTGTTCTTTCTTGTTGTATTTTTTGTTCTTTCTTGTTGTTTTTTAAATTCAACAAAATAATTGTTCATAATTGTTGTATTGTTTGTTCTTTGTTCTTGAATTTTATGTTCTTTTCTATATTGTTTGTTCTTTTTTGTAGAATTATTTCCTCTGTATTTATTTAAGAGATACACTTGCCTTTTCCGGCCGTATTTATTTAAGAGATACACTTGCCATTTTTAATAACTTATCAACCCCACCATCTAATTAAATAATATATCTAATTTACCCACCCCATCTCCCACCCCCCAAAATGACATGGTCCCCACTTGTTTACTTATTAAAATATCTACCCAACCCCACTTGCATCATTATTTTAAAGTCATTCAATTCTTCTTCTTAATACACGTGCCCAACCAAGTGTATCTCTTAAATAAATACGGAGGGAGTATTTGTTATTTCTTGTTTATTTGTCTGTTCACAATAATCATCTGGTTAATGTTCATAATGAAATTAAGCTTTTCATTGATCTTTTATGTTTTTATAAGCGTCTGTATTGTTGGTTCTTTCTTTTTGTATTGTTTGTTCTTTCTTGTTGTACTGTTTGTTCTTTCATGTTGTTTTTTAAAATTCATCATAAAATTGTTCATAATTGTTGTATAGTTTGTTCTTTCTTCTGAAATTTTATGTTCATTTTTATATTGTTTTTTTTTTTTGAACTTTTTGTTCTTTTTTGCTTATTTGTTTGTCCATAATAATCATCTGGTTAATGTTCATAATAAAATTGTTCATACCATTTTCTTTGTTCTTTCTTGTTCTATTACCGAGCATCTTTTAAACCCTTATTCTTTCTTTTTAACATATTTGTTTTCTTTGCATGTTCATCATTTTCAAATCAGTAAATGTGCATTTTTAAATTACTTGTGATCATCATATCAAATTAATTACTTACTTTTTGCATTTTCAACCTATAACAATGAGGAAATTGAAACCGTGAAAGTCAAATATAATGGGTTAGTTATTATAAGGGATTGCAAGGTTTTTCTTAATGGAACAGATTTATTATAAACTAAATAATTACATAGGGCATCCTATCAAGTCTCACGAATTAACAGTTAACACTACCACTTGTGGATAATATAAACTATATTGCACTATTTTTTGTTGCTTGCAATAACTTTATTATCCCCTTCTCAAATTATTATCCCGGTAAAGAAAGTGAAGGAGACAATCCAGGTTATGCTATTTGTGACCATAGAATGTCCGAAACAAAATTATATACGAAGTACGAAGTAACATTTTGGTTAGAAACTGCAAAAGTCAAATATTGTGTTCAAATCACACTTTATACACACATTCAAAAGTATAAGAACTCGTGACTACATCAAAAGCAAGATTCAAGATTGAAGATATATAGAAAAATAAGTGGATGATTTCTACCAATATCTTGTAATTCAAGTACAATTTTACATAGGCAATGCCTAAAATGTTCATTTTTTTTGGTAAACTATGTTATTTGACATGTTTTAATTGCTCAATATATGTAAATATATGTTCAAAGTAATAACATAGTAATGCAATAATTAAGTTCATTTTAAAATTAGTAAATACTCATTTCACAATCAGTAGATAAATTGTCATTTCTAAATTGGTTGAACAAATGAGGATTGCCAAATAATTTAATAAACTTTCATATTCGAATGAGTAGATAAATAATCATTTCCAAATAAATAAATAAATGTTCATTCCGAAATAGTAAATGTTCATTCTGGATGGGAGTACAACCAGCTCTGGTTGTACACATGTACAACCAGAAATTTGCGGTTATAAATGGACCGGGCTCTTAAAGGGTTTGTTTTCAATTGGCTTCTAAAGGACTGGGATTAGATCTTACAGGGTTATGTGTTATAAGTGTTAGGTTTCTCAACTCTCTCTCACCTCCTGTCATGCTTCCACCGGTAACATAGCAACGCGAAGGAGATCTTGTTAGAGGCGCCACCAGTAACCTTAGCAACTCGAAGGAGAGCGAGCTCGATCAGCCTTGAGATCCTTAAGCTAAGCCAAGATATCTGCCTTGGGCTTCTGCCTCAACTCATGGGGTATGATTCTCGCTGCACAAATTCGCACAACAAAATGCAGAATGAATCAACTACATTGAAAAGCCTTGCAATCGTCGAATATGGAGGAGAGAGAAGAGAGGAAAATCGATGGCTTACCCAGATTCTGGAGGTGCTAGTTGATACGGCGGCGACGGCGGCGAATTTGGGATGTGGCGGTGACGACGGTGAATCATGAGGTGTTAGTTTATATACCCGCTTTAGAAAGGGTTTAGTGCTATAAGTGGTAATTTTGAATTTGAGACTGAAATAGAACGAAATTCCTTTTGGCGATTTTGTATACTTAGCCAACTTAGAAAATTGTAATTTGGCAATTACCCCAAGTCTATTTTTTCTAATTGCCATTGAATTTTGTGTTCGTCATCCATCATTTTTCGTGGAATTCAATTTAAATTTCTTGTACAAATGTATGAGGGTGAATTATTTAAAGAAAAAAACTTTTACGCTTGAATGAGTGATAAAAAGGGCTTACCAATTTTTGTTTTTTGTATCATGTTGGTTGCTTTGGTATGGTTACATTGCTTTGACTTTGGCCAGGCCCAATTCGGCCCGTTTATAGGTAAAGCTGTTTGAAAAAATTAGACCGAATAAAATACAGCCTCACCCGGACCCGTTTAAGCCCAACCAGAAAATTTCAGACAAGGTCTGACCCAGCCCGACCCGTATAATTTCAGCCCGGCCCATTGAACATGTCTAAGTTGGTGATGCATCGTATTTTGTTTAAGTCCAATAATTGCTACTATGTCAAATTAAAGTTACTAATCTTGTTTTATTTTCGAAATGTGACAATAATATAATTGCGATAATAAACATTACACATATGGAGCATCTCTTACCAAAACAAACATTACAAATAACTAAAACACATATACTTTATACGTAGTATATAGTAGTATTAATTTATCAAGGCTGTAATTTAAAGGACAATATAATCCAGATCCACCAAGTTTTTCTTCCATCAATTCCTTCATTTTCTCTACCATGGGAGCAGACAGATAACGAGTCCATCCTCCAACCTCTCCATCCCTAAAGAAATTCTTATTTTCCACAAACTTACTAAGCAAACCACTCTTATTAACCTCCAGATCTCTAAGCTTATGAATACTACACAACTCTATTATCTCTTTAATAACACCTTCATTTTCCTCTTGTGTAGAAAACGGTATACCAACAAATTCAGCCATCTTCTTTAATTGAGCACTCGGATTCTCCTTTAAATCCTCGTACTTCAAAAACAACACCTTATTTGGCTGCTCTAAACTTTGCTTCCAGTATCCAACCACATGCTCGAAAAAGGGCCCAAATGCAACCTTACCTAAACAAAAGTCCTCAAAGAAATCTTCAATATTACAAGGTTGGTAATTTTCATCCCCAGTTACCCTCTTTATTAATTTCGGGTAAAAATGCCAGTGAGACACAAGGGTGTCTAAGGGATTTCGACAAATGTACAAAATCTTACAAGAAGAAATCTTTATAGATTGAGGAAGGGACGAGTAAGGCATATGTGAGTGGAGAAGCCGCGGTGGAGGGAGGTCGTTAAGTTGGTTAGGGCGGGGGAGTTTTGGGTTACCACCGTACACGGCGGTTTCTAGGTCATAAACAAGCTCATGTGGGTTGTGGGTTAGCAAAGGCGTTTTGTTAGAGGGGTGGACAAAACGGTTAGTGACAGAAAAGAGCAAGGATTTCAACCAAGTGGTGCCGGTTTTTGGAAAGCTAGAGACTATGAGATCGGTGTTTTGAGCAAGGAAATGTCTTTGAAAAGCGAGGATGTTGGAGAAATTGACAGTAGAATACCAGAAGCCTTGAAAGTTAAGGAGTTGAAAGTGTTTACTACCCATCCAGTTTGCCTTTGGAAGACATTGTTTAAGCTTTTCAACTTCTTCTTCATCCACTATATCTATTTCTTTTGTTTGGTTTGTTTTGGTGGTAATATCGTTTTGATTCATTGTGGCTTATGACTTGTGAGTATGCCCTTGATGTAAGATGCATTTGTTATATACTTATTTCGTTTCGAAATAATAGGGACACCTAGACATTTCACAATAACCAAGATAAATGTTGAAAAGTAAGGAATAAGTACGGCAAAAGTGAAATGTACGTAGTAAGAAAAGAATAATACTTCATCCGTTCTTAAATATTAGTCCCTTTTTGACTTTTTCAACTATATATTTAAACGTAAATATCTCCAAATACGTATGTTAAAGAAATATAAAATGATGATTTCTTAAACTATACATTGAGAAGAACAAATTACAAAATCTCACGGTGAATATATTTTGAAATATGTAAGAAATTAGAAGATTATATTCAATTGCAAATAGTGACAAGATTATAAAAGAGACTAATAATCAAGAACGGAGGGAGTAATACAATTATGTTAAGTGGAGTGGCAAGAAAAGATGAATAAAAAAATAGGTTGAGTGAAAAGTTATGATTAAAAAGAAAATATAAAGATAGATTGAATGGTTGTAAGTAGACCTGGAAAAACTGAACCGGATCCGAAAAATCGACCCGATTGACCCGATCTGTAACCCGAAATCGATCCGAAGCAACGACCCGAAATTAACCCAAAAACCGAATAGACCCGATCCGAAATCGAAACCGACCCGGAAGAGATTTGACCTAAAATGACCCGATACCCGAACGAGCCCAACTGAAATACCCGAACCGATCTTCACCCGAAACCGCATTAACCCGAACCGAAAATAACTCTAAATTTTAAATCAACTCGAACCGATCCGAACCGAAAATCCAAAACTGACCCGAACCGAAAAACAACTAAAATTTACCAATTAGTTTAAATATAAGTTCTTTTTAGCTTTTCATAATATAATGATTTAATCTATTATTATTATTATTATTATTATTATTATTATTATTATTTCATTTTATTAATTTATACTCTTTTATGTTATAGGAAAATGTTTCAATATTATGATAGTATCAATGTAATAAAACATAGAATAATGATATGTTAATTTCGTAATTCTTATCTTCTTTTAGGCTCATATAAATAAGATCATTTAACAAATGATAAGAAAATAATGGAAATAAAACCAACATTAGCACATGGTAAAATAGATTTAAAAATCATATCATCAAAAATTCAAGACTTCCATTTTGACATGGAATATAACTTATCAGATAAATATTGATAAGTAACTAAGCAAATGGCCAAAGTCATAGGCAATGTTCTTTTCTAACTAGCTTATATCAAAATATTATGTCCAAAAGTTATACTAGAGTAATTAGGGAGTATTATATTTGTACATGTCTCAAGTCTCGTTTTCTCGATCGTAAATTAATAGTAGAACTAGTCTCGTGTTCGGAGTATTGTTTACTATAACTCTCATACCATAAACCATTAAACTTCGAACCGTATACGCTTAAGTCTAAACCCTTAATTTTTTTTTAATAATAATAACATTATAAATAATAATAATAATAATAATAATAATAATAATAATAATAATAATAATAATAATAATAATAATAATAATAATAATAATAATAATAATGTTTGACCACCAAAACTAAAGAGAAATAACCTGATCAAAACTCGAAACCTGAACACTACAAGAAATCACCAATTTTCCGACCGCTAAAAGTAGTCGGAAAAAAGCTGAAAATAGTCGCTAAAAACGTTTGCGACTGAAAGTAGTCGGTATGACATGGTCGGAAAACTTCTGGTCGGAACATTAGAAATTTACGACTAAAAAGTAGTTGGTAAAGTTCACCGACTACTTTACCGACTAAATATTGGTTTCTAAATTTCCGACTACAAAAGTAGTCGCTAAATCTCCGACTACCATTGTAGTCGTAATTTAGCGACTACAATTGTGGTCGCTAAATTCCGACCACAAAAGTAGTCGCTAAACTACGACTATATATGTGGTCGGGGATTTAGCGACTATTGTTATGGTCGTTAAATTTGCGACCATATTTGTAGTCGTATTTTCACGACTACTTTGGTAGTCGGAATTTAGCGACTACTTTTGTAGTCGGAAAACTTCAAATCCAGCAAGACCAGATTTGGAAAGTTACGACTATTTAAATGGTCGTTACCATATCAAATATTTAACCACAATATTCAATTTCCTGCTATTCAATATAATTCCCGCGACCACAATATTCAATATATTCCTGCGACCACAATATTCAATATATTCCTGCGACCACAATACTGATAGAAATATATAATGCATTACTACGAGTTAATACATAAATATATACAAAATATGTTTGAAAATCTAGCCCGTAGGCGACCACAATATTCAAAACACGATCTACTGAAAATCTAGCCCTGCCCCTCCATCGGGGGATCTTGACGGTCCTGAGACTGAAATTGACTACACTGACTGAACATCCTTCCATAGTTCTCCATTGCCTCTTTCAACTCGGCAATCACCTTTGCTTGGACCCTATCATTTTCTTCTTTTTCTTCTTTTTCCCTTTGGCGCTCTAGTCGCTCTGCATCTCTCTGCCTTTGTAGCTCTTCCTTCTCCCTTTGTAGCTCTTCCTTCTCCCTTTGTCGCTCAAGTCTCTCTTCTTCTCTCTCCCTTAGTATCTGAGCTTGTGTCGCCTCCAACGCTTGGGTCTTTTGAGTAAATTGTTCTTGAAATTGCGAATAAAGGGAAGGTATGTATGAGCTAGAAGAACCACCTCCCCTCGAAGGTGGTGCATAATACAAATGTGAGCCACTCCCCAAGCCATGGACCTTTCCCTTCTTTCTCCCACCAACTGTCTCAAAAAATATTTGATTTGGATCCTTTTCAATGCCTTTTTCACGGCATTCAGCAACAGTCTTTTCATATGTTTCCTACAAGAATTGAAATGATTAACAAACATGCATAACAATTACGCACAACACTTCATAAGCATTCAATCAACAAACGAACCTATATTCAAAATCTAAACCTTTTACATGATTCATATTTGTAGTTACATGTTTATGAAACTCATTTCAAGTTCGTTTTGGACGCCTAAGGGTCATTTGGGTCGTTATGGGTCATTTATGCCTAAAAATGCTATTTTCGTTCCCAACTATCAACAAACGAACCTATATTCAAAATCTAAACCTTATTCATGATTTATATGAGTGGTTACGTGTTTATGAAACTCATTTCAAGTTCGTTTTGCACTCCTAAGGGTCATTTGCGTCGTTATGGGTCATTTTATGCCTAAAAATGTCATTTTCGTTCCCAACTATCAACAAACGAACCTATATTCAAAATCTAAACCTTTTACATGATTCATATTTGTAGTTACATGTTTTTGAAACTCATTTCAAGTTCGTTTTGGACGCCTAAGGGTCATTTGGGTCGTTATGGGTCATTTATGCCTAAAAATGTCATTTTCGTTCCCAACTATCAACAAACGATCCTATATTCAAAATCTAAACCTTTTACATGATTTATATGAGTGGTTACGTGTTTATAAAACTCATTTCAAGTTCGTTTTGGACGCCTAAGGGTCATTTGGGTCGTTATGGGTCATTTTATTCCTAAAAATGTCATTTTCGTTCCCAACTATCAACAAACGATCCTATATTCAAAATCTAACCTTTTACATGATTTATATGAGTGGTTACGTGTTTATAAAACTCATTTCAAGTTCGTTTTGGACGCCTAAGGGTCATTTGGGTCGTTATGGGTCATTTATGCCTTAAAATGTCATTTTCGTTCCCAACTATCAACAAACGATCCTATATTCAAAATCTAAACCTTTTACATGATTTATATGAGTGGTTACGTGTTTATAAAACTCATTTCAAGTTCGTGTTGGACGCCTAAGGGTCATTTGGGTCGTTATGGGTCATTTATGCCTAAAAATGTCATTTTCGTTCCCAACTATCAACAAACGATCCTATATTCAAAATCTAAACCTTATTCATGATTTATATGAGTGGTTACGTGTTTATGAAACTCATTTCAAGTTCGTTTTGCACTCCTAAGGGTCATTTGGGTCGTTATGGGTCATTTTATGCCTAAAAAAGTCATTTTCGTTCCCAACTATCAACAAACGAACCTATATTCAAAATCTAAACCTTTTACATGATTCATATTTGTAGTTACATGTTTTTGAAACTCATTTCAAGTTCGTTTTGGACGCCTAAGGGTCATTTGGGTCGTTATGGGTCATTTATGCCTAAAAATGCTATTTTCGTTCCCAACTATCAACAAACGAACCTATATTCAAAATCTAAACCTTATTCATGATTTATATGAGTGGTTACGTGTTTATGAAACTCATTTCAAGTTCGTTTTGCACTCCTAAGGGTCATTTGGGTCGTTATGGGTCATTTTATTCCTGAAAATGTCATTTTCGTTCCCAACTATCAACAAACGATCCTATATTCAAAATCTAACCTTTTACATGATTTATATGAGTGGTTACGTGTTTATGAAACTCATTTCAAGTTCGTTTTGCACTCCTAAGGGTCATTTGCGTCGTTATGGGTCATTTTATGCCTAAAAATGTCATTTTCGTTCCCAACTATCAACAAACGAACCTATATTCAAAATCTAAACCTTTTACATGATTCATATTTGTAGTTACATGTTTTTGAAACTCATTTCAAGTTCGTTTTGGACGCCTAAGGGTCATTTGGGTCGTTATGGGTCATTTATGCCTAAAAATGTCATTTTCGTTCCCAACTATCAACAAACGATCCTATATTCAAAATCTAAACCTTTTACATGATTTATATGAGTGGTTACGTGTTTATAAAACTCATTTCAAGTTCGTTTTGGACGCCTAAGGGTCATTTGGGTCGTTATGGGTCATTTTATTCCTAAAAATGTCATTTTCGTTCCCAACTATCAACAAACGATCCTATATTCAAAATCTAACCTTTTACATGATTTATATGAGTGGTTACGTGTTTATAAAACTCATTTCAAGTTCGTTTTGGACGCCTAAGGGTCATTTGGGTCGTTATGGGTCATTTATGCCTTAAAATGTCATTTTCGTTCCCAACTATCAACAAACGATCCTATATTCAAAATCTAAACCTTTTACATGATTTATATGAGTAGTTATAAAAATTTACTTACTGAGTTTGAGGCTTTCAAAATAGTGCAGATAATTAATTCATCATGAAATATCAAATGAACAACTACTAACAGAGATTCAAAAAACTAATAATAGGGATTGTATCTTACGTTATGCTGACATCATATGTACGTGTTCGTAGTATATTTTCATCACCAGGTTCTTGAGCAACTAGATATGTGGTCTGAAGAGTCGCCTGAAAAATAAATTGAACACAAAAAAATCAAATATTAAATCAAAAAACGAACAAAAAATCAAATATTAAATCAAAAAACGAACAAAAAATCCAACACAAAAAAATCACCATTAACGAAAAAAAATCACCAAAAAATCACCAGAAAAAATTGGTTAGGGTTTAAAAAATAAAAAATCAATTAACAAAGAAATCAAATGTAGGTGTACCTGCGTCGCGTCGGTGGTGGTTGATGAAGGTGGTGGTTGCCTGCCTCGCGTCTTTGGTGGTTGATGAATGTGGCCAGCGTCGCGTCGTCTAATGGGTGGCCAGCGTCGCGTCGTCTGCGGTGGTTGCTTGGTGAATTTGGGCTGCCTGTCGATCGGGTGTCGTGCGGTGGTTGTGTCGTGGGGTCGCCGGCGATGGTGGGTGGGTGGCCGGCGACGATGGTTGGTTGACGTGAATTAATCGACGATGGTTGGTCTATTCCAGATCTTAGGTTTTTATGATTTGTTTTTTAGTTGGTCGAGTAATGGGTTTTGGTAGAGTTATGGGTTTTGAAGTTTCCGACCAAAAAGGGGTTTTACAAGATTTGTTCAGGTTTTTTTTTTTGTCCACACCTTTTCCGACTACAAAAGGTAGTAGGTAAATACCGACCAAAATAATTTAGTCGCAAAACACTAATTTAGCGACCAGTGTGAAAATAGTCGGTATATTCCGACTACCTTTGGTCTGTAAAAGTCGTAGGTAAGGTTTTTGGGTTTAGGTATTTGGTTGAATTAATTCACGACCACATTTTAGTCGCTAATTATCTGCTAGGTAGTCGTAATTTTCCGACCACTTTTAAGTAGTCGGCAAAATATATATTTAGCGACCAAATAATATTTAGTCGGTATATTAAATATTTTCCGACTACTTTTCTTGTGGTCGGAAAATGTAGTCGGCCAATGGCCGTTTTCTTGTAGTGGAAAAATCTGTTCCAACCCGAAAAACTCGATCTAACCCCAAAAATCCGATATAACCCGAAAAATCGAATCCGATATGAACTGATCTGATACGACCGATCTGATATTGACCCGAAATTTTGACCCAAACCAGACCCGACCCGATTATAAAAAACCGAAGTGACTCGGAACTCGAAATCGAACCGACCCATACCCGAAACCGACCCCGAAAAAATAACCCGAAATGACCCGACCCGAATCCGATCCAAACAACCCATTTGCCAGGTCGATCTAATTGTAAGTAATGTGGGAAAAGAAGAGTGTGCATGCATTAAATATGATGGGTCGATCATCCATCCCAAAATATAATAAAGTAGAGTGTTCATATTATTTTGAACACCTACTTATAAAAACCATTCCCATGCATTATTTTGAAAGGGAGAGAGTATGGCAATACATATGAGCATATATGAAAATCTTGAGTTTCAAGTTGGTACGTCGCTCACTTGATAGCTACTCCCTACCATTCTTTTTTGTTTTTCCTATTTAGAATATGGGAAGAAACGAAAGAGATCAAATGAGGGGGACCACTATCCGAGATTGGGTACGACTGTCTACTATTCTATCGATTAGATTTTAGCCCGTGCGATGCACGAATTCTATTAAATTGTTAATTTTAAATAAAACTCATATGTATATACCAATTTTATATACTTCGTATTATATTAGATTAGTTTTTTTATTTTGCATTCACTACAAGAAATTGTACTATTAACGACAGGAAATCCCGTCGCGAAAGGCCAATAATCGTTGATTAACGACGGGATTTCCTGTCGCGAACCCGTCATAAAAGGGGGCCTTCGTTAATAGAAAATCCCGTCGTTAACCCGTCGTAAAAGACATTTTGCGACGGTTATTCCCGTCATTGTTTGGTTGTTAGCCCCGTCGCAAAAGGCTTTTACGACAGGATTTTTGACCCGTCGTAATTAGGTTGTCGTTAAAGATACAAATTCTTGTAGTGATTGAATTAGATTTTAGCCCGTGTTGTTTTTGGATAAAATTGTATATGCATAATATGCATAATTAATTAATAAAAATATCTACGTGGCACCTAATTATTTATCTAAGCGGAACTCGGATTTTTTAATTCAAAATTAATTTTGAAATCTTTTTTTTCATTGGCCGAAACCATTGGATTTCCTACGCGACGCTCTAATATTGGATTAATGTTTGATTTTAAATTGATTTTTATTTATTTTATTTCAGATTAGTGTTTGATTTTGGATTAATTTTATTTTAGATTTATTTTTTAATTATTAGAGTGTTTAATTTTAGATGGAGTTGTATATATTAGTAATTAATTAATTAAAATATCTATGTGGCACCTAATTAATTCTATACGTGGCAATCAATTTTTTTTAATTCAAAAATAAATTAGGAATCTTATTTTTCTTTGGCCGGAACCATTAGTAATCCTACGTGGCGCTCTAAGAATTCAGCAAATACGGAGTATGCCTATTGGATTAATGTTTTATTTTAAATTGAATTTTATTTATTTTATTTTAGATTATTGTTGATTTTGGATAAATTGTTATTTTAGATTTATTTTTTATAGTTATTATAATGTTTGATTTTTGATGGAGTTGAATATATTAGTAATTAATTAATTAAAATATCTACATGGCACCTAATTAATTATTTACGTGGCAATCGATTTTTTTAATTCAAAAATAAATTAGAAATCTTATTTTTCATTGGCCGAAACCATTAGTAATCCTATGTGGCACTCTAATAATTCAGCAAATATACCTTCTTTACATATATATATATATATATATATATATATATATATATATATATATATATATATATATATATATATATATATATATAAGATTATACTTTCATATTTCTAAACATATACAATAAAAGTTATTATTGAATATATTACCCCCTCTATTATTTTTTTAAATGTATCACTTGCCTTTTATTGGTGTTTTTTTTTAAATACGCCACTTCTACATTTGATAAATTTCTACCATATTTTATTATTTTTCTGTCTTTGGTTAATCACCATTCCAAATATTTTGTTGTTTTCCTCTCTCTCATGGCCCCACTTAAATAATTAAAAAAAAACCAACATTTCTCACATAGTAATATACTATCACTATTATGGTCTCCATTAATATTGTTATTTAATTAATAAATTATTTACTTGTCCACTTGCATCATTTGATAATAATTTTGTATAAGCCTCCTAAAATCCTATATTTATGCCCATGCAAGTGATGTATTTGCATAGAGTCGGTACTTCCACAAATGCATGTTTTGTATGATTGTATATTTATTTCTCAAATTATGATAATTCATTTTAAATAATACAGTGTGACAGTTTTATTTTTTGGTGTTAGCACCCGGTTCACCCTTAGGGCTAATTTGGATTTAGGGCGAATTCTGGTTGGATAGTTTTCAGTCTTCTCCCATTTGTAGTTGCGGGGGATCGAATACGGGTCCTCCCTACAAGTTCAGCCTCAATCACTACTGAACCAACATGCAATTGGTAATACAGTGTCACAATGGTTAAATATACAATCGTATTTGTAAAATATACATTCATCAACCGGGCAGCGGTCAAGGTGACCACAACCTTATATTGGTCTGTTTTTTTTTTTTTTTGACATATGCTTATAGAAGATTACAAACAATTAGAAAAACTTAGAAGGGTAGCAGCTGCTTTGGTTGCTAGAATATGTGCCTGTTGGATCCTCTGCCTGTCCACTTTGTGAATTGTGCACCATTTGAACACCATTCCAATCCTCTGAATTTCCTTGATAGTCCAACTAATCTGAATATCCACCTGTGAATTGTCCTTATATTGGTCTGTCACATCCCGAAATGAGCCCACTTTCTATTTTACAAAGTAAATTATTGGTCGAGGGTCAAATTTCACCAAGAGCATCTGGCGTGCCCGGTTGGCGAGTTAGATATATAGGTTGAGAAGGTATATAACCTAAGTCTGGATCAAAAGGAAAACAACAAAATTAGGTTTTGGTCTAAGTAGGTTGTACTCATGTTTTTTTCTTTTACCATTGAGAAGACATATAACCTAATTTTAGGTCAAAAAGAAAACAACAAAACTAAATCTCTTAAATTATTGGTCGATGGTCAAACTTCAAAGACCATTCGGCGTAACCTATTCAAGGCATATTCTAACAATATTTTTTTCAAACATAATAAATGAATTGAAATAGAAAGAAGCCTTAATCAAGGGGAACATAACAAACCCATTATTCTCATAAAAACAGAAATTAGTTCAATATAATGAAGGAAAGGGAAGCATACAATATATTATACAAAAACCATTCAAGAAATTAATTAGAAAATATGTTGAAGGATAAACCAGATCCCTTAAAATTTTCTTCCATGAGTTTATTCATCTTCTCCACCATGGCAGGTGTGAAATGATTGGTCCAATCTCCAACCTCGCCTTTCCTAAAGTAACTCTTCTTCTCAAAGAACTTGTTAATAACACCACTCTTATTAGCATCCAATTCCTTCATATTCTTAATGTCACAGAAGTCTACAATTTGTCGTATGACACCTTCATTTTCCTCTCGAGTAGAAAAGGGCATACCTATAAATTCCGCCAACCTCTTCAATTGAGGAGTAAGATCGTGTTTCAAATCTTCGTACTTAAGAAATAACACCTTATCAGGTCGCTCTAAACTCGAGTTCCAAAACTCAAGAACATGTTCGAAGAAAGGCCCGAATAGGATTTTTCCTTGACAAAAATCTTCGAAGATATCCTCTAGTAAAGTAGGTTGTACGAAATCTTCTCCATCATTTGCCATATTTTTCATAAACCCTAAGTAGAAGTAATAAAGTGACACGAGAGTGTCTAAAGGGTTTCGACAAATGTACAAAATTCGACACCTAGAAGTCTTGATAGAGTTAGGAAGTGATGTGTAAGGGATATGAGTGCTAAAAAGTCTAGGTGATGGAACCTTATTAAGGTGATGTGGACGTGGATACTCAAAGGCCTCATCATAGACATCCGACTCTAGGTTACACACAAGTTCTTGTGGGTGGTGGGTGAGTAAAGGGCTTATTTGATTAATAATAGGATGATTTTGGCGGTTAACAACCGCAAAGAGTAAGGATTTCAACCAAGTTGTGCCGGTTTTAGGGAAGCCGGTAATGAAAATGTCGTCATCTCGAGCAACAAAGTGTTTTTGTAAGGTGAGAACATTTCTAAAGAGGGTTGAATTGGTGAAGTACCAGAAACCTTCGTACAACACCATTTGAGTGGGATTGATGGCGCCCTTCAAATTGGTTTTTGGAAGGCATTGCATTAGCTTTTTGACCTCTTCATCATTCACATATATTTCCTCTTTTTGGTTTTGATTCATTGTGATCTTTGGGTACAAGTTTATGTTTTAGGATTGAATGTCCAATGCATTGTTTTATATATACAACCTTACGTAGTACGGACTACTCCCTCTGAACCAACCTAAGTTGGTGAAAAACTCATCTTGTGATTTGAAGGTCACAGGTCGAGCCCATCAACAGCGAAATGTTTGGGAGTCGCTCGAGCGAAAACTTGCGTAGCTGAGCTGAGCTGATTAACCCGTGATAATTGTTGTTTCAATAGTGTTTATTCTTCTTACCTAATAAAAAAAAGTATTTCCACTATATTTTTTAGGACTCACATATGTTTCAGATTCGACCATACTTTTTAGAAATTGCATTTCTATTTTTAGTAACTTCTACCACTACGAAAAATTGTACAATTAACGACAGCTGGTCACTAAAGGCCAATAATCGTTGATTAATGACGGGATTTCCTGTCACGAACCCGTCACAAAAGAGGACCGTCGTTAATGAAAAATCCCGTCGTTGATCCGTCGTAAAAGGCATTTGCGACGGTTGTTCCCGTCTTTATTTGGTTATTAGCCCCGTCACAAAAGGCTTTCGCGACGGGATTTTTTACCCGTCGTAATTAGGTTGTCGTTAAAGATATAAATTCTTGTAGTGTACCTCCAAGGTACTCACTCCTCCATTGTTTGTTGTTTATCTTTCTTCTATGGTTCCTTGACATACTCACGTTATCTTTTCTCACAATAAATTATTCACACACTATCAAATATCTATTACTTTATACTAAAACAGACATCATGAATGACACGTATACGCACTATCAAAATGGTATCAGAGCCCAAGTTTGTTGGACCATTCATAACTGGACATTTCATACTGGTTAAGGTACCTCTATTTGATGCTCATTCCCAATGAGGGTTGTAATACCTTCTGTGCCAGTGTGCTCTAAATTCTAAGGACACTCACATGTGAGGGGGACTGTTGAAACTCCTATTGTCCACATGTGAGTTGTCCCACATTGGAGAAAGAGGAGATGAAATACCACCTTATAAGCTTGTGGAGTCACTCCCACTATTGCCAATGATTTTAATGTGGAACCTTCATTAGCTTATAAGTGATTCAAACTCTCCTCCTCCTCATGAATTGCCTAGGCCCATTTCATCAGTGATCTGAATCTTTTTATAAAGCTCATTTGGTGATTAGTCCGTATCCAATCTTGTAACATTGAACCAGTTTCAAGAAGCAAGGTTCTCTCCTAGAGCACTAATGACTACTGAGTAATGACACACGACATGAACAGTTCAACTTAATTGATGTTTTCACTTCAACTTAATTGATGTTTCTCTAGCCATTTGTCACTCTCTATATTATTTCGTCGCTATGTGGAGATGGGTCCTTTTCCCATGTGAGGATGTTTAATGTCTTTAAACACTGTAACTTTTATGAAAAAAGAAAAATGGTGACATGTGTTTTTTATTACTCCCTCCGTCTCCCGTTTTGTTTGTTTGCACTATTCACATAATTCACGTTAACCCTATTTTATTTCTAGTATATGAAAACAAATGTTACTCCGTAGTAAATAATACGGAGTATATTGTTTATATTTTCAAAATATTAATATTTTATAATATGCAGTTAAAGATATTGGTGCTCAAAATCGTGCATTGAAAAGTGTGTCCAGTCAAAACGGTATGAATATTCCGGGTTGAAGGGAGTAAATTTGAGTGAAGTATACGAAGTATTTAACAACTTTATCTACTGTGTTATATAAAAAAATGACAGGTACTCCGTGGATTATGAAATACACCAAATCTTAAATGGACTTGGTCCACATTAAATTTATTGTGGACATTTTCTTAAAATAAAGTCAACTACTTGTTTCTAATTTATTTTGGCATTTTATTAGAATTATTATGAAAAAATATATCAAATTAGTGTCGTTGATACATGTTGTGCTTGAATAACGTGATTTTTTAAGTCACATTTTGCTTTTAAAATATAGGGTTACTATGTTTCAAAAAAGGGTTACTATGTCTAAGAATTTTGGTGTTTAATTTATTATAGTTACCATATGAATAATAGAGTTCACTATAAATGTAAAAAGGATGCCAGAGAAAATTGTTGATTTTGAGTCTACACTAATATTATTGTGGACCAGGTCCACAAAAGAATAATCCGATGAAATATAGATATGCGAGAGTAATAAGTTCGTATCAGTTTTAAATAAACTAAATATTAAAAACAGAGTACTTAATACCTTTATGGATGGTCTGAACGTAAATAGACACGATTTTTGTTCACGAGACATAAATGAGTAAAGGCATTTTAGATAATGTAAGTGAACATCAAACTCATTTAGGCATATATATGCGATTATAAATGGGAAAGGAATATTTAAACCTAAGATCTATTACAAATATTTTTTTCAGTCTTAATAACTAGGACAAAACCTCATTGGTAATTTTCCTGATATTATGATGATGCATACTTCGTATTTGGGACCGGATATCCGAAAATTCGAACCAAATCCGAATTTCAAAAATACCAAATTGATGTTTTACATTAATTTTTCGAATATCCGAAACCTTAAAACTAGAAAATATCCGTAATTTTGGTTAGGAACATCGGATTTTCTATTGTTTTTTAAAAAATTTAAATTATTTCGGATCTAAAATGGAAAACACAAATTCTTATTTATAAGTTGTGTACAATAAATATTGTACATCGGAGTAAAAATTATCGGAGTAAAAGTTGATTCAAAATGCTTAAAAGTTACATTTATATATGTAAAAGTTATCTATTTTTTAGTGATAAAAATTTTCATTTGAATAAAAGTTATTTCTTCAAAATCAATAATAATGTATAGATTAATCATTTATTCCTTTCAAAAATTTATCTATCAACTTTTTATTTTTATAATATAAACGTTACAAAAGAGTTGGTTAAAGTTACAAAAAAACTGCATAAAAGTTATTGTTATAACCAAACGCGTGCCACGAACGATTAGGAACAAACCCTGCAAATATAATATAGACCAAATAGCAAAAACTATAATAAAAGTCACAAGTGTTTGTGAGGAAATTCAGATTTCCTCCCCTCAAATATTATCGTATTATTAAGTTCCTGCAAACTAATGTAATAACCCCTCAATTGATGATTACTCTCACCAATGTATTTTCCCTCTTATTTTCTAGCTAGGCTTAAACCCCCTTTTATAGGCTAAACTAGAAACCCACATCTATTAGAATTGTACTTGCTCCCCAAGTCTAAATAATTATAGAGATTGTTACATACCAAAATATATCTAGTTTCCTAATTACAATTCTAATTAAACTAGGAAACAAGATATTAAACCAAACAAGTCCGTTTCGTATTCTTGTCGACTTAACTAAGTTGTGTTTAATGCCTAACAGTTATCTTGATGTACAATAAATTTATTGTACACCTTATACGCGCAAGATCTTTTGAATGGAAAAAGTTGATCCAAATCCTATTCGAATATCCAATTTGTTTTCCTTCTGAATATCCGATTCGAAATATCCTAAACCTTAAAATCGAATCGGTTATCCGAAATTTAGAATTGGATATTTTTGCACCTGTACAACTCCTAAATAAATACGAAGGGGTAAGTGCATTAAATTCCATGAAAAAACAAATGTTATTATTGTAAAGGTGCGGGTACAACTCCTAATTTCCTACTCCCTCCGTCTCTTTTTGTTCTTTACGTTTTTCTTTTTAGATATTTTAAAATATTTTTTACGTTTTCTTTTATATTATCACATGAATGACTTAGTATTCTATCAAATTTGTGTCCAATTATTATTTTAACCAATTAAATTCATTGGGTCATTTAATCTCTCACACTTTTCCATTAGAACATTAAAATTTTCTCATTTCCCAATAAGAATTTTGATAAAAGTGAAAACATTATAAATAAACGTAATTTATCTTGTTTAAATAAAAAAATTGAGGAATCTCGATGCAAATTAATTAATCTTTAAAACGCGTGAAAAATACCAAACGTAAAGAACAAAAAGAGACGAAGGGAGTAAATAAATACTCTATACGAAGGAGCAAGTGCATTAAATTCCATAAAAAAAGGTTATATTTATTGTGAAGGTGGAGGGTCCAAAGTCTTACCTACCCAATTTTTTGGATAACTACATGTACACCTAGTGTACAAGACATCTTGTACACCATGCTTTTCTATTGGTTAAAATGTCATATTTATTGTCTTTCATTCTCATTTTTTTAGTGGGTAGTTAAGACGTAATTACCTAAACATAAATTACCTAAGCGTAATTTATCTTGTTTAAATAAAAAAAATTGAGAAATCTCGATGCAAATTAATTAATCGTTAAAAAGAGTGCAATGAATTCCCTTTTCCCAATTTTTTTAAGCACACCATATCTTATGATTTATGCCGGAATCAAGTCCTACCAATTAAACAATTTAAATTATGCACCATTTTTTTTTTTAACAATTTAAATTTGTTATGTGTAATACCGTGTTTAAATTATTACACTACATGACAAATTATATTGGAAACCCCAATAAACCAAAAAATCAGATACTAATTCCTCTGTTTTTAAATGATTGTCCTATTTGATATTACGGTCTCTAAGATATGACTTAAAACGTAAATATCTCTAATTCTACACGCGTATAAATTATAAATGTTGTTATTCCAAAAATATATACTAAAACAAATCTAACAAAACCCAACGTAACTATATTATTTTTTATAGGTCAAAAAGAATTCATTGTCAAAGTTTGACTCAAAAAATTGGAATGATTTAGGGACGGAGGGAGTATTGTGTCTTACAAGTTCAAGAGAAGATAGACAAAGTTGGTTTATGCTGGGAATAGGCGGGCCAGGGGTTCCATGGTGTTGATCAAATGATACAACCTCCCGGCCACCTAGAAAACAACGGTCTAATAAACTAGGTGTTTGCATGATTATATGAGAGATTTGAATGAGAGTTTTGAGGCAAAATAGAAATTTAATAGGCCAAATAAAATCTCTAATGCGAGTGTTTGGTTAAAAAATGATTAAAAGAGAGTTTTGCATCTAAAACACTAATTTAGAAAAGCTATTAACAAGAGCTTTTTGGTGAGAGAAGTTTGTGATCTGAGTGAAAATAACTGTTCTACCTGGCCTAAAGTTCAAATTTACTACTCCCCCCGCCTATTTTTGTTCTTTACGTTTGGTATTTTTCACGCGTTTTAACGATTAATTAATTTGCATCGAGATTCCTCAATTTTTTTATTTAAACAAGATAAATTACGTTTATTTATAATGTTTTCACTTTTATCAAAATTGTGATATTGAAAAATGAGAAAATTTTAACGTCCCAATGGAAAAGTGTGAGAGATTAAATGATCCAATGAATTTAATTGGTTAAAATAATAAATGGACACAAATTTTGATAGAATAATAAGTCATTTATGTGATAATATAAAAGAAAATGTAAAGAACATTTTGAAATACCAAAAAATGAAAACGTAAAGAAAAAAAGAGACGGAGGGAGTACTTCGCGATCATATTGATAAGACATAGGTAGTATGGAGTAATAGAGTAATTAATGCGTCAAATATGACAATACAATACGTTTTATTATGAATTACTAGTGCATCAAACTAAAACGCATAACTTGGAATTATACTAAAAATTACATTTATTTGATTTGAAACTAATAGATCGAGATATATACTAAGGATATACTCGTAATTATTCTAGTACACGATTATATTAAGTAACTCAGGATTGAGGGAGTTGTTGAAAGGACAAACCAGAACCACCAAGTTTTTGTTCCATCAAAGTGTTAATCTTGTCAATCATAGGAGGGGTGAAATAATTAGTCCAATCACCAACCTCTCCTTTCCTAAAGAAGTTCTTCTTCTCAACAAACTTGTTCATAAAACCAATCTTATTAACCTCCAATTCCTTGAGATTATCAATGCTACAAAACTCCATTATTTCATTAATCACACCATTACTTTCTTCCTCAAAAGAAAATGGCAAACCAAGAAATTCAGCCAGCTTTTTAAGATGAAGCATAGCATTATCACCTTTTAAATCCTCATACTTTAAGAACAAGACCTTGTTAGGTTGCTCAAGACTTTGTTTCCAAAACTCAATAACATGCTCAAAATAAGGCCCATATGGAAACTTCCCTAGACAAAATTCCTCAAAAAATTCCTCTATTGTAGGAGGTTGGAAATCTTCATCTTTTGTCCTCTTTTTTATCAAGGTTGTGTGCCAAAACCATTGCGAAACACAAGTATCTAAAGGATTCCGAGCAATATAGAGAATCTTACACGATGAATCTTTGATAGATTCGGGTAATGATTGGTATGGAAAGTGTGTATGCAAAAGCCTTGGAGAAGGGAGGTCGTTAAGTTGGTTAGGGCGTGGTAAGATGGGATTATCACCATAAACACCAAGGTCTAGATGATAAACAAGTTCATGAGGATTATGGTTAAGTAAAGGGCTAAATTTGATTAAGGGTTGTTGATGATGATGATTATCAACATTATTAGGTCGGTTGACAATACAAAAGAGTAAGGATTTCAACCAAGTTGTGACGGTTTTTGGGAGACTAGCTAAGAAGATGTCGGAGTTGCGAGCTTGGAAGTGGGTTTGATAATGGAAGATTTGTTTAAAGGCATTGGATTGACACCAAAAGCCTTGGTAATTTACTAGCTCAAGCTTACTTCCAAGGAAGTTTGTTTTTGGAAGGCATTGCTTAAGTTGTTCAACTTCCTCTTCTTGGAGTAGTTTAGTTTCTTTTGTTTGATTGTCATTTTGATTCATCATATTATGTGGATTGATTCATGTCACTCCCTAGAGGCTGAATGCAAGCACCTACTTATATACTACCTCATTTCCTGATGATTTTTACAGTTATTATTTGCACAAATATTAAGATAAATGAGAGAACAAAATGTGTTAAAAGGCGTATGAATATAATAAAATATGGGTAAAGTAAGAGAACTGGTAAAAAGGTGGGTGGATGTAAGAAAAAAACGAATAAGATAAGAAAACATGAGCTGGGGTAAATGTTGTGGGGTAAGAAGTGTAAGATAGTAAAATTTTCAATTACTAAAGTAGTATAAAGCACAATGTAAAGAACATTATAAAACGGACTACAATGGACATGGTACGTATTTGATAAGGAGTTATATACTATGAAACGAACTAAATCGGAAAGTGTAACAGATACAACGTACATAAAAGTTAAATAAAAACTTATATGATGTGTTCTTATATATAAGACCGGTCAATTTTGTACAAATAGTTACACTTTATTATCGTATAATTAAAAAAAAAAGTTAATGGTGACATCAACGATATCATTGCGGGGCTAAGAAAGACCTATCCTAAAAGTGATAATGTATTACCACCGAGTTAATTATAACATTTGTCTAAGGGTCTGTTTGATTACAATAGCTGAAATCGAGCTGAAATTAATAAGGTAGTTGAAACTGATATAATAGCACCTGAAATAAATTAGTAGCTGAAACTGATAAGGTGCAATTATATGAGATGTTTTGTAAACCCACTTGTGAAGTAGCTGAAATATTTCGTATGATATTTTAGGACATGTATATATAATGTGTATGCATATCTATACTAATATATTAAAAGGCGTTGAGAAAAATGTCTATGTGGCACGTAGTACTCTTCCTTTTGCGCCACATCATCGACTCACCAAATGATATGTCATATCATGGACAACCAAAAATCAATACGTACAATGAGGTTCGAACTCTAGACCTCAAGTGTGGAGGACAACTCTCATTACCATCTTAACCAACAATCATTTGTGGATTATCTCTTAACATTAATTTATAAATGAATGTTAACATGAAGTTTACAACAACTAAACTTTTATGTGACTTTTTATTTTCTATTGATTATTTTGGAAAAAAATAATAATTAAAGAATTAGGACAACCATGAATAAACATGATGTCATAAGTCTCATAAGCATCAACTACATAAATGTCTTGCTTGATTGCATATGTCTAATTTGGTGTTTGTTAATTTTGAATCACTTATTTCCACTAGAAACAAATTATACAAATTGTAAGATGATGCAATTGAAAAATTATTTCTCATGATAAATGAGTTAGTGTGTTTGTGTAGTTGACGAATTTGATGAATGCTTTCACTTAATGCTATATATGTATCTTATCAAATATTTTGCTCAAGAAAAATCTAAAATTTTAACTATTCTATGTAGCAATCGGGCATCGCCCGAGCCACGCACTAGTTACTTATTAAATAAAAGTAGTACATCGTATAATTTATTGAACGTAGGATGCTACTCAAGATATTGCCACTCCAAAAGTTAATTTGTGCTATACTTATAAGAAATAGTGTTAAAATCAATCATTGTATCACGGAATAAATAAGTACATATGATTAGTGGTCCATTATCATATAATCAATTATCTAATCAAGTTGAATTATTGAGGGCCTCCTAAGTACGGAGTATTATTTTCCTGATCTCTCAAAAAAAAAAAAAAAATTAACTCCGTGATACTGATAAAATAGTTGTACCTACTAATCTTGTTTTATTACGCGTAACAAAACAAAATAGTTGTACCTACTAATCTTGTTTTATTTTCGAAATGTGACAATTGCAATAATATACATACTTGATACTTCGTATTTTTCTATATACTCCCTCCGTTCCAAAATTATAGTCATATTTCTAATTTTGGCTATTAAGGTGCACATTTTCTCATGTACTATATTAATTTAAAATGCATTGATAACCCCACACATGTACTATATTTCATTTTCCCCTGTACTATATTATCTTTCCCACGTACTTTATTCCCCTTTTCCATGCAACTCAATCACCATTTGTATTTTATTTCACTTTTCATGTACTATATTCCATTTTTCTTAAAATCCGTATTTTTGGTCAACCGAGACTATAATTATGGGACGGATGGAGTAATAATGATGATGATGCGCTTGCGCCACGTCATGGGAGCAATTATTGGGTTTAATTGGTTTGTAATCATGGGTGTATCCAGAAAATTTTAATTGGGGAGGTCAAATATACTACGAAGAATGTTGTACGAAATATACTCATATTCCTTCAAGAATAAATAAATTATAAATATACTCTTTAATTTAATTTTATTTACCTTCAAAATAAAAGCAAGTTTGTTAAAAGAACCTTTTATAACCCAAATTTTGCGAGAAAGGACCTTGTATAATTTTTTTTTATGAAACCACACCTTAATGTAAATTTTTTTTGCAAGAAATGACATTATATATATTTTTTTGTGAAATCACACCTTAATGTAATTATTTTTTGCGAAAGACAACCAAAAGTAAGTTTCCGGCATTGTGTGAGTTTTTCCGACCACTTACTTGCACGTGAGAAGCATGTGTGGCTTTATTTTGCTAACCAAATCCAATTTTCCTCCAAAATTCTAAGCTTTAAAATTACCTAAAGTTGAAAAAAAATATTCGAAATAAAATCAAGTTTGAAAATTCAAGAATCGGGAAAATCAGTGTCTTTAGCCAACTTAAGTCACACGTGCTGCTCACGTGCAAGTCAATGGCCGGAAAAGCTCAATCAATGCCGGAAACTTACTTTAGGTCATTTCTCGCAAAAAAAATTACATTAAGATGTGATTTCACAAAAAAATGATATAAGGTCCTTTCTCGCAAAATTTGAGTTAGAAAGGCACATTTACTATCTCAACTACTTATTTTTTGTGTTGATAACTTTTACAACATTTATAACTTATTCACATCACATTCAAGAGGGGGGGATGGCCCATATATGTTTGAAATTCATTCTCTCTTGATCAACAATTTTATTATATTACTATATTCCTTTTTACATGTATTATATTCTACTTTCACATACAAATTATTCATCAATGTACTATATTTCAATTTCCCACAAACTATATTTCACTTTTCTTAAAATTTGTGTTTTTATACAAACAAACATGACTATAACTTTTCGAAACGGAGGGAGTATATAACAAGTGCATCTTACATCAAGGACATAACTCACAAGTCATAAGCCACAATGAATCAAAATGATGACATTACCACCAAAACAAACCAAACAAAAGAAATAGTTATAGTGGATGAAGAAGAAGTTGAAAAGCTTAAACAATGTCTTCCAAAGGCAAACTGGATGGGTAGTAAACACTTTCAACTCCTTAACTTTCAAGGCTTCTGGTATTCTACTGTCAATTTCTCCAACATCCTCGCTTTTCAAAGACATTTCCTTGCTCAAAACACCGATCTCATAGTCTCTAGCTTTCCAAAAACCGGCGCCACTTGGTTGAAATCCTTGCTCTTTTCTGTCACTAACCGTTTTGTCCACCCCTCTAACAAAACGCCTTTGCTAACCCACAACCCACATGAGCTTGTTTATGACCTAGAAACCGCCGTGTACGGTGGTAACCCAAAACTCCCCCGCCCTAACCAACTTAACGACCTCCCTCCACCGCGGCTTCTCCACTCACATATGCCTTACTCGTCCCTTCCTCAATCTATAAAGATTTCTTCTTGTAAGATTTTGTACATTTGTCGAAATCCCTTAGACACCCTTGTGTCTCACTGGCATTTTTACCCGAAATTAATAAAGAGGGTAACTGGGGATGAAAATTACCAACCTTGTAATATTGAAGATTTCTTTGAGGACTTTTGTTTAGGTAAGGTTGCATTTGGGCCCTTTTTCGAGCATGTGGTTGGATACTGGAAGCAAAGTTTAGAGCAGCCAAATAAGGTGTTGTTTTTGAAGTACGAGGATTTAAAGGAGAATCCGAGTGCTCAATTAAAGAAGATGGCTGAATTTGTTGGTATACCGTTTTCTACACAAGAGGAAAATGAAGGTGTTATTAAAGAGATAATAGAGTTGTGTAGTATTCATAAGCTTAGAGATCTGGAGGTTAATAAGAGTGGTTTGCTTAGTAAGTTTGTGGAAAATAAGAATTTCTTTAGGGATGGAGAGGTTGGAGGATGGACTCGTTATCTGTCTGCTCCCATGGTAGAGAAAATGAAGGAATTGATGGAAGAAAAACTTGGTGGATCTGGATTGTCCTTTAAATTACAGCCTTGATAAATTAAGTATATGTATTTTAGTAGTTATTTGTAATGTTTTTTTTTCCGGGAAGAGTTATTAAATTTGTTGTAATGTTTGTTTCAATTATACCATACGTCCATACTACTATCACAGTTATTTGTGACTGAGATATTTGAGATTAGTTTATGCATGTACATAGTATGCATTATTCATCATATGAAGAGGTTAAACACTTAGGCTATGTTTGACAAGCACTTTCAGTCACCTTAAATAATTAGGTGCTAATAATATAAGTCACCTTATACAATTAGGAGTGTTTGGTAGGGAGCTGAAATAAAATATAAGTTGGAAAAAGTGACTGATATTGAAACATTAATCTGATTAATGTTTGATTTTCAGCTCATGAAATTTTTGTTTTCTTTTGAAAAAAAAATGTCTCTAAAATTCTAAATAAGTTAAAACTCTAATACTATGTTGTATAATTGTAACTCGCTATGGGAGAAAAAAAAGTCCCTCCTCTGTGAATGATGAAACGTCGGTAAGCACTTCTCTCTACTTTACGGGTTGCATCCAAAAATTTCTTAATTTTTATTCATTTAATAATCGAATCATTTATCTTTTCTAGAAATGTATTTAAATCAAACCCAAAATCATAAAATTAGCAGAGAAAAGAATAGGAAAAAATAATGTTGTGTTAATTATATTTTAGATAATCAAATATGTATTTTTTCTCCAAAATGTATTTCGTCTTTGTAACTCAATATACGATTGTAACTTAAAATTTTTCTTACAAGTGATAAGTAAAGTAGGTATAAAAAATAAAAATTTATACAAGTAATGCAAAATTATTCAAAAAATTAGTTTACCGGCTGTTGGTTAACCAATTTTATTCTTAAACTGCATGTGTAACGAAATTTATATTATTATTTGTAAAACTGCGTATATAAAGCAATTTATAAGTGAATTTGAAATGACTAAAAAACTCGAACTATATGCAACAATTCGGGGCATTGTACAAGCCACTAACTAGTTATACTAGATTTTTAGCCCGTGCGATGCACAGATTCTATTAAATCGTTATGTTAAAATAACACTCCTATACATACCAACTGCTATATTTATACAATAGATCAGATTAAATTTTGATTTTGGATTGGATTTATTTTTTAATTATTAGAGTGTTTGATTTTGGATGAAGTTGTATATTGGATTAGTGTTTGATTTTTGATTGAATTTCATTTTAGATTGGTGTTTGATTTTGGATGAATTTTATTTTAGATTTACTTTTTGATTATTTGAGTGTTTGATTTTGGATCGACGAAGCTGTATATAATAGTAATTAATTAATTAAAATATCTACGTGACACCTAATTAATTATCTACATGGCACTCGATTTTTTAAATTCAAAAATAAATTAGAAATCTTATTTTTCATTGGCCGAAACCAATAGTAATCCTAGGTGGGCTCTAATATTTCAGCAAATATGCCTTCTTTATATATATATATATATATATATATATATATATATATATATATATATATATATATATATATATATATATATATATAAAATTTGAAAAACCCAACAAAATAAAAAAATCAGATACTTCTTCTGTCCGTAAAAGATTGTCCTACTTGACTTATTACGGTCTCTAAGACACGACTTAAAACGTAAATATCTCTAATTCTATACACGCAAAAAATTATAAAAAATTGTTATTTCAAAAATATATATTGAAACAAATCTAACAAGACCCTACATAACTATATTATTTCTTATAGTTCAAAGAGAATTCTGTCAAAGTATTCAAAATTAGCCCAAAAAACTGGAATGGCAAAATCTTTTAGAGACGGATGGAGTACTATATTTTACAAGTTTAAAAAAATCGACAAAGTTGGTTTATCCTGGGGAATGGGCAGGTCAGGGCCTCACGGGTTGCATGGTACGATCAAATTATACAAGCACCCGGCCACCAGGAAACACCGGTCTAGTAAATTAGGGTGTTAGATTATGAGAGTTATTAAATGAGAATTGTGAGGCAAAATAGAAATTTAATGCTGAGTGTTTTGGTTGAAAAAGGATTAAAAGAGAGTTTTGCAACCAAAACACTAATTGTCTAATTTAGAAAAGCTATTAAAAAGAGCTTTTTGGTGAGAGAAGTTTGTGAGCTGAGTGGAAATAACTCTTTTGTTCGGCCTAAAGCTCAAATTTACTACTTCCTCTGTTTCTGAAAGTTTTTTACACTTTGGAATACGTGTCCAAAATATAAAAACTTTGACCGTAAATTCTCACTATTATATATATCAAAACGTTACATGTAAGATCTTGTTAGATTGGTTCGGTATGTATTTTCAGAATATCAACTTTTTATAATTTTTTCACATACGAAATTGAATATATTAGTAGTTAAATATTGCATTGGAGTCCGTGCAAATAACTGTAAAGAACTTTCTGAAACAGAGGTAGTACTTCGTAATCATATTAATAAGATATACTCACTCCATTCCTTAATACTCTCCTCAGTTTGACCGGCACAAACTTTTAGGAAATTTAATTGACTTATTAATTTATTAGGTGGTAGTTGATAGTGAGGTATTTTTTTAATATAGTTAGTGGAAAAAGTGTCAAATAAAGGGGTGGGAGCGGAGGTGGATTGAAGTTTGTAATGCTTTTAAAAGAAGTAAGAATATATGTTGGTCATGGTTAAGTGAAAGAAATGATATAATATTAGTAAAAATATACCATTTATAGAGACGTGACGTTTATTAAGGGACGACTTTATACGAAAAGCGGGATGAGTATTAAGGGGCGGAGAGAGTAAGTAGTACCACGTAATAGAGTAATGCATCAAATATGACAATACAATACGTTTTGTTATGAATTACTAGTGCAGCAAACTAAACAACATACCTCGTACTACGTAACTTGGAATAATTTATACTAAATTACATTACAATATTTGATTTGAGACTAATAGATCGAGATACAAAATATACTCGGAAGTATACGAGTGCACTATAATATTAAGTAATTTAGGATTAAGGGAGTTGTTGAAAGGATAAACCAGAACCTCCAAGTTTTTGTTCCATCAAAGTGTTAATCTTGTCAATCATAGGAGGGGTCCAATCACCAACTACCAACCTAAATGTGACAATAATATTTTTTTTTGGGTGAAATGTGATATAATATAATAATTGCGATAATATACATATTTTTCTATATAGTGATGGTGATGCGCTACGCCATGGGAGCAATTATTGGGTTTAATTTGTTTGTAATTCATTTTCTCTTGATCAGTGGTTTTATAATATTACTAGTGGCTTCTCCATTACCAATATGTTGGTTTTATACTCCCTCCTTTTCAAATTATTTGCACCGGCCATTTTTATTTTTCTCATTATTCACATAATTCACATTGACTATATACTACTTTCTCTGTTTCTAAAAGTTCTTTACGCTTTATAATACGTGTACAAAATATGAAAACTTTGACCGTAAATTCTCACTATTATATACATCAAAACGTTACATGTGAGATCTTGTTAGATTGGTCTCGGTATTTACTTTCAGAACATAAACTTCTTATAATTTTTCCACATACGAAAATGGATATATTAGTAGTTAATATTGCATTGGAGACCGTGCAAATAGTAACTGTAAAGAACTTTTTTGAAACGGAGGTAGTACATTCGTTTTTTAAAGTTCTTCACGCCTTGAAATATATGGCCAAAGTATGAAAATTTTGACTATAAATTCTCACTATAATATACATCAATACGTTATAAGGTAAGATATTGTTAGATTAGTCTCGTTATTTATTTTTTGAATAATAATTTTTAATAATATTTTCACATACGGAATTAGGCATATTAGTGGTTAAATATTGAATTAGAATATGTGCAAAAAGTAAGGTGTAAATAAATTTAAGGAACAAAGGTAGTATGTTTTTGCTAGCATATGAAAATAAATTTTAGAATGTAATATATTGTTGGCTTTACCTTAATAATCGTATGTATTTACAAAATATTAACTTTATAATAATGCTAATATGTACTCCATTGTTAAAGTTATGTATTGATAATTTTGTTCAGTCAAATTAAGTGGTGCAAGTAATTTGGGATTGGAAGTTAATATTGTCCGCTTTGGTTTTTGGGCTCCTTCCCAAAAAGCCTCATACTAGGCAATTTTTTAACACTTATATGCTAGGAAATTTTTGACTCCACTTTCGATGTGGGACTTTGGTTGATATCCCAACAGAAGAGTAATGCATTCTTGAGGTATATAACAAAGGGTGACGATAAAGGTCGCAAGTTGCGACAACATTTAGTTGTCTCAATCTTACGTGTCGTAGTTTAATGAGTACATATAGGCGTCATGTAGGATATGCGTCAGCATGATATTTTTATTATCAATGCGATATTTTTACTATGAAAGTTTGTAAATAAGGTAGTCGATGTAAAGAAGGAAACAAATTAAAATATTAAGATTTTCCTACCTTTTTTTAACATATATAATACTCCCTCCGTCCCAAAATTATTGTCATGTTTTCTAAATCGGGCGTTCCAAAGTTATAGTCCTGTTTCTAATTTTGGCTACTTAGGTCCCCACTTTCTCATGTACTATATTAATTAAAAATAAATTGAAAGCCCACTCATGTACTATATTCCACTTTTCTATGTACTATATTCTCTTTCACATGTACTTTATTCTACTTTTCCATACAACTCAATCATCATTTGTACTTTATTCCACTTTTTCATATGCTATATTCCACTTTTCTTAAAATCCGTGTTTTTGGTCAAACAGAACGATAATTATGGGACGGAGGGAGTAGGTTATATAAGTAACATATTTTAGTTTCCCATTTAAATCATGACACATAAGCATGTCATGTCATCATTGTGACACGGCTTAAAGGTCAGCATGTTACGACCTTAATCATTTCCGTATAACAATATCGACCATCTTCATTATATATCATACATTCATTTCCGATAACATAACCTAAACTATTGAGAATGAATCAAAATCAAAATCAAACAATGGATGAAATGTGTAAAGAAGTCCAAGAAGAAGTTGAAAAGTTAGTGAAATGTCTTCCTAAGGTTACTCAAAGAGGCTCTTCCTTTGAAATGATAAAGTATCAGGATTCCTGGTATTTCATTACAGGTAATTTGTTCAGAAATGTTGTTACCTTTCAAAAACACTTTGTTGCTAAACATACCGATATTATCATTACTAGCCTTCCCAAAACCGGCTCAACTTGGTTAAAATCTCTACTCTTTGCGGTCGTTAATCGCGCAAATCATCCCATTAATCAAAGCCCTTTACTCACTTGCCATCCACAAGAGCTTGTTTATAGCTTAGAGACCGATGTATATAGTGAAGCGTTTCCTTATCCTCGCCCACACCATCTTAACGAGGTTAAGCCACCTAGGCTTCTTAGCACCCATGTCCCTTACACATCTCTTCCTGAATCTATCAAGACTTCTGAGTGTCGCCTTTTATATATATGTCGAAACCCTTTAGATACGCTCGTTTCAAGCTATTACTTTTTCCAAGAGTATATGAAAAAATTTCAAGAGAAAAAACAAGATTTTGCGACAAAACGTAGTCTTGGTGATACCTTTGAGGATTTTTGCAATGGGAAAAGCTTATTTGGGCCTTTCTTTGAACATGTTCTTGGGTATTGGAACATGAGTTTAGAGCGACCTGATAAGGTGTTGTTCCTCAAGTACGAGGACTTGAAAAATGATCCTGAACTTCATTTGAAGAGGTTGGCGGAATTTATAGGTATGTCCTTCTCACCTAAAGAGGAAAATGAAGGTGTCATAAAACAAATTGTAGAGTTGTGTTGTATTAAGACTATGAAGGAGGTTAATAAGAGTGGTGTTATTAACAAGTTCTTTGAGAAGAAGAGTTACTTTAGGAAAGGCGAGGTTGGGGATTGGACCAATCATCTTACACCTTCGATGGTCGAGAGGATGAATAAACTCATGGAAGCAAAGCTTGAAGGATCTGGTTTATCTTTCAAATTGCTTTCTTAATTAATAAACTAATACTACTATGCATGTATGGTACGTGCGTGTTCATGTTGTAGATCGATCAATTAGCTACGTATCCGTACTTACGTTGTATCTTAATTTGAATAATCATGCATTGTAGTTTTGATTGGAAGTGTATTATACGTGTTCATGTTGTAGATCAACAACTACTAATTTTAATAACGCAAACCATAACGCACGCAACATATGAATGGTAGTGAAGGATGAACTATTCTATTATGGAATATGGATGGTCTAGGTAATTAGATTCTTGTTTGGACCTGAGAGTGATGGATAGCTCAGTTGGTTAGAGCTTCCATCTCGGTTCCAGGTGATCCTGGGATCGATTCTCATCCCCGCCCTTGTGGCTCACCAAAAAAAAAAAGGTTCTTGTTTGGACCTTATATACTTTAATTGCTTCGGTGCTTTATATCTTCTAGCCGGTAACCAATTTGTGATATTACCTCTCAATAATTAATTTACTAATGATAGATGACCCTATCAATATCTTCTAGGGGACTGAAATCTATCCCTCGTAACTCTTCTCAGATCCGAATTTACTCTAAAGGTGAAGCGGGTGTCAATGTCTTTACTTAGTGATTAAGACTGATGATCAATGGCGGATTCAGAATAATATATTAATGGGCGTAAAAAATAAAAAGATAATAACTTGTGACAACAATTGACAGCGCATAAAACCATACATAACACTTTATATTATTGGTAGTGACGGATGGACTACACTATAATGCATGGACTATGTAATTGATTTAGCATGTTAATTAATAACGTATGTAGGCCGTGGGTTGAATAAAGAAAGAAGATGAGATTGTATATTTGTATCTACGCCCCTTTACCTTGGGCTAGCTTATTACTTTGTTTCTAATGGTTCAAGCTCGTTTGGTGATTAGTCGGTATCCAATCTTGTAACATTGAACTAGAGCGGTCAAAAAGGTTAATCGAATCGGGTCTGGTCATCTTATGTCTCGGGTTATAATATGGTTGGGTCATCGGGTCATTTTCTCATCTGGGTACAGGTTGAGTTCAGGTCGGGTTCGATCAGGTTAATTATTTGTCGGCTCATGTTGGGTTATTTTTTCATTTCGGTACAGTACGGGTCGGGTCTCTTTCTAGTCGGGTACAATTTCGGTTTTGGGTCTTAACGAGTCGGGTTTGAGTCAGACTTGTAGCAGTTAATTTCGGGTTTGGGTCAAGTTCGGATCGAATAATTATCGGGTCTGTTAAAATTCAGGTCGATCGATTTCACTATCGGACACGGGTTAAGACCGGATCCGATAACTATCAGGTCTAGTTATTGAGTGGGTGGATGTAAGGAAAAAATTGAGTGGGTGGATGTAAGGAAAAAAACGAATAAAATTAGTTATTCAGTGGGTGGATGTAAGGAAAAAAACGAATAAAATTAGAAAAATTGAGTGAAAAATTGTAAATGTTATGAGATAAGAATAGTAAAATGTAAAGAAAACTATGAAACGGACTATAACAGAAAGGGTAAATATAATTCTGAAAACGGAGTTACATATTACAAAATGGATAAATCGGAAAGTGTAACAGATATTACGTACGTAAAATTTATATAAAAACTTATATGACGCGGCCGTATATATAGACCAACTTGGTACAAATAGTTATTAAAACAAATTACTCCGTAATGCATGGTGACATCAAAGATCTTACTGTGAAGAAGTCTCAAAGACCTATCCTAAAAGTGATAATGTATTACGCCGAGTTAATTGCTACTACGTATGTGTTACGTTTGTCTAAATCAACACTTTTAATAAGTATTACACGTCATGTAATCATCTTTCTAATCAAGTTGAATCATCGTGGGAACCCACTTTCATACATGGGTGTTCATAAAAAACTGTAATCCTGAACCATACCGAAAATTAACATTGGAGATTTTTTTTTTTCCGAATGAACCACGAAGCGTTACAAATTACATGCGAAACCATGCAATAAAAGTCTTTGAACCATACGCGGAATAGAGAGTTCCATTGCTCTTGAAGTAGAATAAGGCAAAATCATGCAATAAAAAGTCTTTGAATCTAATTTACGATAAGAACTTACAAGTGGAGTAATTTACAATATCGAAAGATGATCGTCATTCACCAATTGAGAATTAAATTTTAGTTACATAAAACTAAGACCAAACCCTAAAAAAGAAATAAAAAAAATCTAAGGGATAGATTCTCTTTAGTTTTGATTCTACAAAATAAACAAAAATTACAGTGTGTTTTCCTTTCCACCTTCTAAAAACGCAAACATACAGCTTTAGGCAAAGCTTTATGGGAAATAACAGGCAAAACCCCAAGCTTGCAATCAAACTCGAATAATTGACTAACATTATTATCATCATCTCCATTATAAGATATGATGATATCTTGGATTAGAGATAGTAGAATCCGTTCCAGATCTTCACCGTCGGCCCATTCATGGATCTTGGCACTAATAAGCATTGGATTGCTTGAAATCATATCATAAACTGGATAATTCTTCCTTGGCATAACATGATCGCCTTCTCTTAGCCTTAATGAAGGGCAATAATCTCCAATTCCATCTCCTAAGTATATGAATTTCTTGGCGTTGTGTTCACTTAATAACCTTTTTATCACCAAACCCTGCAATTTTATAGAATAATAACAAGTGATTAGACATTAACAACAACAGATTTAATGTGTACTTGTACAAATTTAGATTATATCAAAAAATCTCCAAATATATTTAATTACCTTGCACATGTTTGGAGGGCAAGGGTTGTTGCATCCATGAGGAGTTTTGGTGAAATCATGAATTGGTAATATCCTTAATCTCCCTTCTTCATCAATATAACCTGGGTTTGTGTTAATCTCTGTGAAACAATTCTTTAATCCAAGATGATCCAGTACGGTCTCAATGAAGAATGTATTTGCATCGCTTACAATCCTCAAATCACATCTGCATTCCAAAAAATATAAAATTCTTCATTAACACATACTTGTACATAATACTCCGTATAATGCAATAAACGGGATAATGAGTTCATAGAAGATTAGAAAGAGTAATTAATGTTTAAACAAGATAGAGGAATATTAAATTACCCAGCAGCATGGGCAGCTTTAATTGCCGGAATAACACGAGGATGAATCGGAACTGTTTTCAAAACTCGAGCAATGTCGTCGGTTGTTATTCCTTGTGAGTGCATCTCTTTCATCAATGTGTCCTGTTTCATCATTAAAAACAGAGATTAATCGCTTGAACCAACAATAACATGATGAAAACAGAGTAAAAGCAGGGGAGAATCAAAGAAACAAACCATCATAGAGTTCCATGGCATGGTATTAAGAAGCTGATTGTAACGTTCTGTAAAACCCAACTCATCAACTACCCAATTATCGCTATCACATTCGATAATCGTCTTGTCGAAGTCGAAGACCACCATTATTCCTTCCATTGCTGAAGAAAACTACTCGTACTAGGTTGAAGAAGTTCAGAAACTTTGATGGGATTTTTGGTCTATTAATTCTTGGCTTTGTGTATTAACCTGGAGGATTAGTAGTCAGGTATTTATAGTTTAAAGTTTGAAGGATCTGAATTTAGGTGAGAATAGAATCTATAGAATTAAGGAAATAGTTAGGTAATTAGTTAAATGTGTAATTTGAAGATGAATACAATGCGCGGGAATCTTAGGGAATATGCTTTTCTTGTAAGGCAGAAAATTACTAGGATAAGAAAACCATAAACTTTGATGGGATATTTGCTGTTCTAATTCTTGGTTTTGTGTATTAAGCTAGAGGATTAGTGGTGAAGTATTTGTAGCTTGAAAGGGTTAGTAAGGAATATACTGTAGAATCTTCTGTTACGAAAGAATTATCCCAGTAAAGGATCTGAATTTAGGTAATTAATTAAAAGTGTAATTTGAACACAAGTAAAATGCGCGGGAATCTTATAGAATATGCTTTTCTTGCACGGAAGAAATCCTAGTTTGAGTAAAATTATAACAGCATTTTGAGAGGACAATCCTAAGCTTTGTTCTTTGGAATATTGATCGAGATTCTTCTTATAGCTTTTAAGGGTTTTATAGTTGTCTAAGAAGAAGTTGAAAAATTAGTGCAATGTCTTTCAAAGGACGAGTAACACTGATTCAGCATAGCCAATAGCGTAGCCATAAAAACGAGTAACTAAAATGTTCACCTACAACGAATAGACAACTATTGTCATATATAGTCTTAAATTATAAATACGAGCATGTCTAATATTAACATTTACTTAAAGATTGAACGAGGTTATAGCTGCTTTACCGGACAATTTGGCAAGTAATGTCACGGTTTGAATCTAACTGTGCAATCCTCCACAATCTCTACCAAGAAAAACCATTTATTAAGAAAGTCATATTCAATCTCAATTTCCAGCTTCATACCCCTCAATAGTTCCCTTATTTGCAGCTCCACGTTCTAATTTGAGCTTCTGTTTGTAACAGTTGACTATCTTCTGATCCAGTTCATAGTAAACTTCCATTTTATTCAGGGGTTTCATATCAAGGTCGATAAAAAATGCCTGCAACAGTGCATAGAACATAAGACCATCAGAGAGAAAAAAATTTAAGAATTCATACTAGCCCAAAACATTATATTGAATGACGGAACGACTATACATAAAACACAATCTAGAGAACATCACAACCCACAAAGTCACAAGGAACTGATTAAAGATAATAACTTAGTTCAGATGTCATAAATTCTCAAATTTCTTAACATCTTCATGAAACCCAGAAAACTGCTGAAACTTTGTCTACTTAGCTTGAATATGGGTACACGGTCATATGGCCTTTTTCTTGTGACATTAGACAACTGAAATGAACAATTTTAAGGAAAAACAGATCAGAAAAGATGTTTACCTTGACATCGAACCGTTGCTTTGTTGAGTCCAGATATATGGTTCTATAATGGGATTCTGGATGATCATCTTCCCTTGGACGGAAACTAATCATCAAACTACAGTCCTTGGCTGTTGCAGCTATCAAGTAGTCCCTTACAATCTTCAGACTTTCATCTACAGGAATGGAATGTAGAGAGCTGTATTTTCCAAATTGCTGGTTTTCACCGGAATTTCTACATAACTTGCAAGGCTGGGAAACAATATCATAATAAGCATGAATTGCTCCTTCTATATCAATTTTGTCAAGCTTTTGGACTTCAAGTAGCCTGTCTAGTACACCTAATTTGAGTATTGCCTCTCCTACAAGATGCACAAACCTCCTTGTATGCATACCATTTTCTTCATGTATAAAAGATTTTAGGTGATCTTCAAATGCTTCAATTTCGACAAATTTCATGCCCCCAAGGTCTCCATAAATTAAGGAACCATTTAGAAAAACCCGCAGATTATTCTGCGGAGTTGCAATGAGAGCCTTAAGTGCTTCATGTATTTGATCCTTTGATCCGGAGAATAAATCCAATGGATCATACTCACTCAACTGTTGTATCTGATAAACAGACAGAACCATGTCTTAGGAAAAATAGAAATACCAAATGATTAGCATCAAAGTCGAATCAGGTAGAACGTAATGGCATTTATCTGTTGGCACATTGCATAAGCAAAAGACTCACAAGTTGATTAAATGATAGTATCTCTTTTGAAAAAGAATATGTCAATCGATAACTGACAGCTACCTTGAGTTGTTGCAATTTGAGGACTTGGTGCATTTTGAAACGAGTTACATTCTTCTTGATGGTATTTTCATCAGTTATAAAGCTTGAAGATGGAAGAAATCCACACTTGGGCTGCCCATGGGAGACAAAGGAAGTAACAATAAGACCAACTGAATCGAAGTTATACTTATATGGGTCTATTAATTGAGAATGGTTTCTAATTTATGCCGTTAAAAAAAAAGAGAATTATGTCATATAATAACGAGACCACCTTAATCTCCACGGATATGCATGGTGCTCCTTCAGATATGCCTGCAAGAAGACCAAACAGCACGATTAAGAAGTTATCTTGAAGTAAGCAATGATTCATCCTTTTCTTCAAAATATTTGTTGAGCACATGGTTTTCTACTTCTCTTTACAGAAAGTAAGTATTAAGCATTTGCAAAGACAAAGGTCAGTTAATGTTTCCGAACTAGAAGAAGAAAAAGGATTTATTATATCTAAACCCTAGCAGGTTATAACACACTATCTATTTTCAATTACTGATACTGTATCTAAATCTTTCCAAATGTTTTAACGAAGATTTAAGTTACTTGGGTGAATCGTGTTCTGAATTTCTGATACTCTGTAACATATAAAGTCGTCTTTTCTTCTCTGGAAGTGAAAGAACAATTGATCATGTAGTTTAACCTTGGGGGAATACTGAATGATCTGACATTAGCATCACAGAATCAGCATAACAATCAACTTTGGCAGCATTAACTCTCCAACCAGGACGCTGGGAGAGAGTATTTCTTTCAACTGACTCCAGAAATCCCCTTGACACAAGTATCCGCACCTGCAAGTTTGATAGAAGCCAATAATGTCCAAAGAGTGATACTAGTTGACCAAAGGTGATGCACAGGTGTATATTGCACTTTTTCTCAAGATATCCACAAAACTAAATCCCAAAATATTTGTCATGCTTGAGTAGGAATTAAGGTGATGGTGGACCAAAAGCATAAATTATGACAAAGGGAAACTACATAATCACACCCTCTACAACTAATTTGAATACTCCCTCTTGTTTTACACTTGTTTCTAGGAATGTTAGTGGGTGCAAGAAAAAGGTGGATAAAGCAAGAGAGAGTGAGTAGAAAGGTGTAATTACTGTGGGGTACAGAGGCTAAGATGGTAAAAAGTGCTTGCCAAAAACAGAATAAAGTAGAAGTAGAATGAAAAGAAAAAAAAATGAAAGAAAAAAACAGAGGGAGTATATAACTATAAAGAAGACGGATTTGGGACATAAATTAACAAAAGGCCTCATGTTTTTAATACAAATAGGAAAATGATGGGGAAAATGAACCATAGACGGCCAGTCAATTTTAAGCACTCCTCTGCATAACCAGAAACCCCTAGCTAAATTGAGGTACTTTTAACAGTTTACAACAAACTTCAGCTCTGCCCCCCTACACAGTCACATAACAGACTACATCCTTTCCTTCCTCGTCTAATTCTTCATATGCTTGAGAACAAGCGCAAGTCTAACTCTAAGATACTCACAGCGTCATAATGACTATACACATTACAAACCACACAATCCAAGCATAAAACCAAACATATAATCTCAGTGACAACATTAGTTATGGCCTTTATTTAAGCAATTTCAACAACTTCAGTAGTAAGACACCGTTTGATCTGACAAACATAGCATAGACAAACTAAAACTACAATAATTGTCCGAGTAATCAACATACCAACATACCCCAGGATCGACAAACTCTGATCCTAACAGAGGGATCATCACACATTGCACATACATCTGCTCCGCAATCTCCCTGTTTGGGGATGTAACAATAGACCCAGCATCTTTCCATAAGATGCATTCATGCTTGGACAAAGCTGAGCGTTCGGTCTCTTCTATCGACCCATTCCTCACAACTTTCTGCACCCGTATTATTTTCCCACTCTGCGCAGTGTGGAAAGTGATCAGTAAATTGTGGCAACTTAAATAAAGTTCATCTAGCATGCAAAATCATAAGCATTAATGCCTTCCGGAAACAGCCATCTAAATCCTATGGACTAAACTACTCCGTACATAAGTAAACCCCAAATAAGATTACATCAGGGCATGTACTTTCCTGAACTCACGTAACTGTTATTATACTTACCCATCTAAAGCTTTGAGCATCAGCTCTTACAAACCAATAACCAACAGCAACTAAACTGCCTTCTCAAACTTCAGCTTATCTCATCTACACTTAAAGAAAAGTAGCAAGAACAAGCAGAAACAGGACAGGCACAACCCCCAACTGATACAAATAAGCACTAAAAGGACAGCAACTTACAGCAATACATACTCTGTCACCTTATCACTGCTCGTACAAGGTACTTGAGACAAATCTTCTTTAATTAAATTCTTCCAAGGCAGTACTTCTTCAGTGAAATAACTTTTTTTTCTTCCCAAAATGGTCATCCTATAACACTCAAATATAAAGCCCGTATGGTTTCATAATCTAGTGTGAAAATAAAAGGCACAAATAAACAAGAAAAGGGCAGCTACCAGCCAATGAATATCTGGTTGAATACTCAGAAAGTCATAACAATATAGAAGTATGCATTAGAAAAATGGCAGTTGGAAACTTATAGTATACATATTCAGAAAATTGACCAATTTGCTAATTAATCCCCCCCCCCCCTAAAGATTGTGAATTGACCAATTTGTTTTTCATGTCATCGTACTGCAAAATGAATTTGTGATTCTAAATTGTGCTCCTCCCTGGAAAATAACCTTTTACCAAATGTGGACTATTAGAGATTTAAAGTAGGCTGGAAGGAGTAACTTATATTTATTCAATAAATAGAATTCTAATGTAAGCAGCACAAGTATTACCATCTAGAAGAAAACATAAAAGAGAAATTGAGCTTAGATGAAGCTTCAAATTGAAGTAATTAACAAATAAAATAGCTTGAAATTATAAAATGATGGAAGAGTTTAAAGATTATATAAGTCACCTAGCATGCAATAATAAAAAGTGCAAATATCAAAAGATGGTAAAAACATACAAAGGCAGGAGAAGATCCAGTGTATGCAAGAACAAGATTAACTGCTCCTTCCCCTCTGTAACTCCAATCACTTGCATCCTTTTCCTCTAAAATGAAATCCATTCTACAAAAAGAAAAAGAAACAAAAGGCAAATTAACCACCAGAAATCAACACTCCAAACAAAAAACCAATTTCAAAGATCTATACTGGACTGCAGAAAAGTGTATCAAGAACTTCAGAAATTACGTATGACTGAAGTCCTAATTAAACTAAAAATTGCAGAGAAAATTAGAGAGTGGGAGAAATCAGAAATAGTAATCTTGAGAATAAAAGATGGAGAGAGAACAGACAATACTGTACTTCTTTATAGATAAAGTGCATGGTAACTGACAACAAAGATAAAAATGGCCGAGGAAAAAAAAAACCACAAGCAGCAAAGTGGCAATTAGCAAGCACCAGGTTCTGGAGTCATTGTTCAAGAATCACGATCTTGACATCATCTACTCTACAGTATATGAAAATTCAATAAGCAATAGAAAATCAAGAGTTTAGTGCTATCATTTTGGTTTTGAAGGAACAAATTCAAACCAAAGGTGGAGTAACGTTCGTATAGACGGATGATGGATAGTCGATGGATCCCAGTTATCGCAAGTAGAGAGGTCTCTTCCTTACCTCAATTATAAGATTTTCAAGAGTCACAAAAGTGAAGCTTAGGGACAAAAAACAACCAAATAAGCAACACTCTGCAGGAGAATATGACAAGAGAATACGAATATGCATGGTGGTTACCAAAGTGAGAAGTAACCAAATTTAATTGGAAATCAACTTAGTCCCAGTTAAGATAGTCTACCATTGTTGCATTCAAATAAGGGGATACCTATCTAAAGACGGTACCTAACATTTAAACAACATGATCGAGAAACAGCTAGAACTAAATCGAAAAGGGGCATAATGATTAATGAGTACCTGCATTGCAAAGCCTACTGCCACAACCAGCACCTCTAACCAAATCCAAAAACACACTTTCATTCAAACCATCCTGTGGCACAAAGACATCTCCCAATCTTCAGTGCTGTTCTTGGTGAGCCTTTTATGGTTAATAATTCATTATTGTGTCAGGCACCAATTCATGCATTCAGCATTTCGTCTATAATTCAGAATACAATATTTACTTTTCACTTGTGCAAATTGAGCATTCAAAATTCACATTCAAATCAAATTTAACCCCAATTCTCATCAAATTTTCACCTGTTTTGGTTCCTTTTTCAAAATTTCAATCATAAATCCTAGTTTCCACCATTATTAAACTACTATACATCAATTAAACATGAATTCATTATAATCATACATGATACAACACGCATAAAAAATCGATTGAAAAAGGACATGGTCGTACCTGATGAGAGTGCGAATTGCGACAATAATGAAATAGATGATAAATTGCGGAAAAAACAAATTTGTTCTCGTTATTTTCCGCAATATTTATGAGAATTGTTGTTTCTGGATTATCATGGAGACGAGAAACGAAGGAATTGGTGAATTTTAGGGTTGAGAACTGACGAGAGTGAGTGAGTGAGTGAGCGAGCGAGGGAAATGTCTAGAACGATTTCCCGAAATAGCCAGAAGGCCCCACCACGCGGATGGTGCAGGGGCCTGCACGTAGATCTACGTGCACCTGCACCAAAACGCAAAAAACAAAAAAAATACAAAAAGAACATAAGAAACTAAACAGAAAGAACATAATAGAGTAAACGAAAAGAACATTAACCAAAAGCTGAAAAGAACACTAATGTTAAAAAACTAAAGAAAATGTACAAAATTGAAAATAACATATTCTCTCTCCTGATACACTATAAAAAGAACAACTATTTTACAAAAAAAACATCATGTGAAAAATGCAACAGAAAAACAAAAAAAAAACATATTACCGATAATATTATAAAAAATTAAAAACAGTAAAAAAGTTAAAAAGTTAAAAAGAACACAAAATAATTAAAAAAAGAACACAAAATAATTAAAAAAAGAACAACAACTTTTTTAGAAAACACAAAGAATAAAATCAAAAGAAAAATAAAATAACAAAAACTCAAAAAAATTTAAGAAAAAGACAGCAAAAAAAAGAACAAGAGAACAAAACACATGAAAAAGAACAACATGCATTTTCTTTTTCCTTATCAAACAAAAGAACAGAATGAAGGGGACGAAAAGAACAACAAATCTATGTTCTTTTATTAGTTGTATTTGTTCTTTTCAAACCACTTAGTGTTCTAATTAAAAAGACAAAAACAACGATATTTTGATGCACTTAAAACTAGATATATATTTTTATTTAAATGTATTTTTGTTCTTATCCAACGCATCAGATCTATGTTCTTTTATTAAGTGTTATTTGTTCTATTCAAACGATTTCATGTTCTAATTAAAAAAAAGACGAAACGACGATTTTTTGATGCACTTAAAACTAAATCTATATTTTTTTTTAAAGTATTTTTGTTCTTTTACCACGAATCAGACTATGTTCTTTTTTAAGTGTTATGTGTTCTTTTCAAACCATTATATGTTCTTTTTTTAACAATCTATGTACGTTGATATAAAAGAACAAACTATGTTGATTTAAAAGAACAAACTATGTTGATGCCACAGTAAAAGTAAAGTTGTGAAAAGAACATTACAATTTTAAAAGAACATTAGAGGAAAGAAAAAGGAAACGTACCTTAAACACTTGATCAACATTTATCAGGAGCATCAATATCTTTTAATAAATCTTTAAAAACTGATCTCAATCCTCGGAAAATATCACCCTCTGCAGATATTCTCTTGCTTCGAAAACTAGCCAAATTGAACTAGTGTTTTTCTTAATTGACTCATTTTTCAACCAAGGAGAAACATTCAGAAGGAATTTTAGAGAGAGAATAAGGAGAAAATATATTTTTTACTCTTTCACTCACCATCTCACTCTTTCTCTCTCAAAAAATCTCTCTTATGTTGAGAGAATATAAATCCTCTCATCTTTCTCTCTCTAAAATGTATTTATAAAATGACTAATGGTTATGATTCATAAGTATAATTATTATATATATATATAGTTGCTGAAAAATAGAAAATGAAAAAAATAGAAAGTAGAATCAAAGAATAACTGAGAAGGAGAAAGGAAAAATTCTTAAAGAGTGCATAATGAGAACTATGCACGTGTTTTTATTTTGTTCTTTTAACAGAATATTATAAAAAGAACAAATGAAAAGACTAAAAGAACAAATAGAGAGACTAAAAGAACAAGTCAAGTACCTTGTCCAACAATAATATATGATTCGGAATCATTATTTTCATCATTTTCATCATTCTGTTATGAATTATCAAGCACATTATTCATAATATCTGAAAAATAATAGGTTAACATGTATAAAACCAAGAAAAAGAACGTAACCAAAAGAACAAAGGATAAATAAAAAGTAAGAAGAAAAATAACACAATAAAATAAAAAGAACAAGTTATGAAACGCAAATGAAATTGAAAATAATAAAAAAGAAGAACACAATAGAATGAAAGAACAAATTATGAAACGCAAATGGTCTACTTTTCTACTATAATGAAACTGTTCTTTTAATACGAGCATAAAGAAATTGTTCTTTTGATACGAGCATATGTTCTTTTAATACGTAAAACTGTTCTTTTCTGGAAAAAAGTCGTATTTATATAATCCAAATCTTCAAAATCAGCGATTTCAACGAAATCAGCGTGTTGTTCCATAATTTGATTCATTAAAATCATCAAAACCATCAAAACTCGATTATTACAAAAACAAAATCATCAAAACAATGAAATTAATCAAACACACGATTATTACAAAATCAAAATCATCAAAACTTAGAATTTATTATTTCAAAATTGAAAAATTACCTCCCAAAATCTGATTATCAGCTGCAGAATTCAGATTTGAAGAAGAAGAATCGATTTAATTTGATGTTGAAGCAGAAAAATCATCGAAATTTTGGGAATTTTCACCACTTTATCTCTCTAAGAACCATTTTAGAAAACCTAGTTCATACTTTCTCTCTCCTCTTCACAATTTGAGTTCAAAACATAAAATCTAGCAGAATATATATCGCAAGAAAAAAGCAAATCGAATAAAAAACGCGAAATACAGAGCTGAAAAGAACAGAGCCTTTAATGTTCTTTTGTTCAAGGGTATTGTTCTTTTGTTCAAGGAAAATGTTCTTTTGTTCCCGGGATTTAATGAAACACGCGCGTTTTATGTGTTTTTATGTCGTTTTGTTTCCGGTGCACCTAGAGCATGGTGCACACGCCTGCACCATCAAATTTGCGGAAGGCCCAACACAATAATTAATTCCCAATTTTATTAGATTGAAAACTTTCTCCGGTAGACGGTAGTATCTTTCACGTTGAAGCGGATACGAGTGTTTTTAAGAATTTTAATTCAGCATAAAACGGTCAACATCTAGCGGTTTAATAAAAAGAACCGCTAACTCTATTAGTGGTTTAACATAAGAATCACTTCTAGTATTAGCGGTTCTTTATATGTATTTTGATGTGACTAATTGTGTAGGAATAACTAGGAAAGAGGATATAGTACGTTAATTGTTTATAAATAAAGGAAAACCGCTATCATCGCTAGTGGTTCTATAGTTAAAACATCAACTAACGGTATCGGTTTTGTGCTAAAAAAATAATTACTTATATTATATTTCTTACCCGAACTTATGTGTACGATACTACATGAAATAGTTTGTAAACAAAATGTAAATTTTGGGAATTGTTTTAAATGCCTATGGTAATGAAACTTTATCTCAAACTTCGTTAATTTATATTTCCAACCAATACGACTCAATTTCACGAATTGCTCCCCAAATGATAATAGATTGTAATGAGAATTTAAGAAGAAAAAAAAAAGATTATTTGAGAGAACTAGCATTATCATGAGAAGGGATATTGATTTTCCTTGTAAATTTACATTCAATTTAATCTCATTCACATCATTTATAACCGGCTACCAAACAAGCACGTGTCATAAACTAGTTTATAGACAAAACCCTAAAATCATTTATTTTTCACAATTATAAAATGTTACTCGCAATGTTATCAAAATCGCGATTCTTCTTTAAATTGGAAGGGCTTGTCACAATTGCATCGTAAAACCGAGTCGTAAAGTTGTAAGATTCTACGAATTTGCGGAGGTGAGATTTTATGATAAAATTTGTAAAAAAAAAAATACCCATTTTTCAACAGGTAACACTTAAAATTTAATTGTTTAAATCAAAGCATTATATACTCACGTATATGTTTTTAGAAGAAAGAACATTTATGGTGTATCAAGTTATTTTTGTTGTATTAGATAGTTGTATTTTAATATCGTAAAATTCTATTTTAGATAAGGGGTTCATTAGAACGTAAGAATAGTTTTTGATGCAAACAAAAGGAATATGAAAGTATAACTAGTGCAACATAAATAATTTAATTACTCATAATAAAATGTAAGCACGAATACATAACACAATTTACTTTAAAGTAAAACAAGGAACCTAGGCATGCTTAATCAATAATGGTATTAGGATTCTCATTATTTTCATTTTCGCCATAGGAAGGAGGGAGAAGTCCCTTTGTTCTGCAAGTATCAACAGCTCCTTTGTACATGTCCTTTAATTCGTACTTGAACTTGAAATTTAATCCCATCAACTTTTCTGAAGAAAAATGTACATGTTCCATATCCTCTTCGAAGTCCTTGAATCTGTCCAATTGTTAAATAAGTTCAAAATTTAAGAAATTCAACTAATGATTACTCCCTCCGTCCCTTAATACTCGCACCGTTTTGACTGAACACGCTTGTCAATGCACAACTTTGACCGCCAATGTCTTTAGCTACATATTATAAAAACTTATAAAAATATTAATATTTTGAAAATATATATTAAGATGAAGCTAACAATATATTATATACTAACATTTGTTTTCATATACTAGAAATAATATAAAGTCAAAGTGAATTATGTAAATAGTGAAAAAAGTCAAAACGGTGCGAGTATTAAGGGACATAGGGAGTAATGTTTATGGCATACTTTTGATGAAAGACCCTAGAATGAATCTTTCACATCCTCACTACTCATTAAAATTCACAACTCATACTAATAAGCCAGTCTCTTAAAAGTAAAAATGAGAAGTGAAAAGCTTATGTAAAGATGGTCATGGGCGGGGCCTACGGAGGCCCAACCCGACCCCGCATGAAAAAGCTCGATTAAGCACGGGCACAAAAAAACACGGTACGATACGAGCATGGAGTACCACTAGACAAAGTACGTGATACATAATATTTGCCTAACTGTTAAATCTCATAGAGCACGCAGTACGTTATAGTATTAAAGAGAGACGCTACTTACTTAGTGGGAATATTGTATTCGGGATATTCCTCCCTCAACATTTTGCCAATATCATAGATAGTAGCATCACAAGCTGAAGCAATGTAACGGCCCTTGGCATTAGGGTGCTCATACAAGTATATATGAGCCATGCAAAGGTCATCTAAATGTACAAATTGACCTTGCTTGATTATTGAATAGTGAGCTTCATTTCCTGAAAATTAATTAAAACACAAATAATTAATTAATGACATAAACTACTCCACATGATTAATTACTTGTTGATTTAATACTTTAAACCAACAATTAACTTACTAGTAATTGGAGATAACGCAGTTATGAGACTGGGGGGCATTGTTGGAGTGATAAAAGGTCCAACCACCAAAGGTGGAATGATACTTATAAAATCAAGATTGTTTTCAGCAGCAAATTTCCAAGCAGCTTTCTCCGCTAGTGTTTTCGATACAAAGTACATCTGAGATCATACAATGAAATCGTATACGGAGTAATAAGGAAACAAATTAATTCTCGAAAAGTTAGAAGCAATACTAAAAGGTAAGGAGTATGTAGTACGTAGTAAGGTAGGAGTGTAGTACTAAAGTGTGTTAAAAAAAAAAGAGATAGTAGTGCTAAAGATGGTTGTGGCCGGCCGGCCCGTCTCGGCACGGGCACGCAATCGTGGATCAGGCGCGGGTCGCTTTTTTCATGACACGAGGATCGACACAACAAATCAAGTTAAATTTAGTAAGACCTGATCAAATGACGGGCCGGGCCGGGCCGTGGCATAAAAAATCAACCCGTTATGTCAGGTTGGGTCGGGCCAAAAATTTGTGCCCAAACCCGCTATTCCGAGCCTAAAATACCAGGCTTTCGGGCCAATTTCGGGCCGGGCCAAATTTATAACTAAAAATTGTAGTTTTATGTTTCCCCAATCCTGCCGAAAAAATTAAAAAATTCGGGCCAGGTCCGAGAACCGGAGAAAATTCTACCCAAACTTGCAAAATTTCGGGTCGGGTCGGGCCTGGCTCATCTTGATCAAGTCTAAATTTAGTGAAATTAGGCTTAGACACGAATGTCCATCCCGAGTGCAAGTGGACATGTGCCGCATTTTGAAACTTTTGATCCGGCCTGTATGTGGGCTTGGGTAGACTGGGCCTGTGGGATCAACCTGAAGCCCGGCCCAACCTACATCCATCTATACGTAATATTGTACTACTCCGTATGTACGAAGTACTATTTATTCTGTAAAATAATTACAGGGTTAATTAATTACCCATCCAGTCATCTTTTTGGAGCTGCAAAACTCCATGTCGCTCCAACAAGTTTCATCATACACAGGTTTTTGGATTTCTTCAACATTGACAGTTCCTGCTGATGATGTGAAAACCAGTCTTCGAATTTTGGCCTTGGCGCATGATCTCATTATGTCTAACATGCCATTTATGGTAGGCTTAATCACCTCATTCTGTAACCAAAATAACATTAGGAACTAAATTTAATGTTCAATAACACCTTTAAAAATGAAAATCAGATACTCCTGTGGTTTAATTTAATTTAGGGGTAGGGGGGCGCTAATTAATGGTATTTTAAATATTTACCCTTTTTAAATTTCAATCTTTTTTATTTACCACCTTATAATATAATTTCATATTTATCATCTTAATTTTATGAAAACTTTTGTACGCACCACCTTTTAACGGATTCCATCAAATTTCATCTACGTGTATCACACTTAACCAATTTTTTAAATTTTCCTCCCCTTTCATTAAAGAAGGTCCACATGGACGGAAATTTGTGAATACAAAACATTTAATAAAGATTAGAGGAGTAAATTAATATGAAATTATAAGGTGTTAAACACAAAAACATAAAATTTAAAGTCGATAAATATCAACTAACCTCAGGATCGTTGGAATCAAAGTCCATGGGGGTGGCAACATGAAAGACGCCGGCGCAACCACTGATAGCTTCGTCGAAGCTTCCTTGTTCATTAAGGTCTGCTTTCCATAGTGTCAAGTGAGTGTTTGCATTTGGCAAATCCAACAAATGCTGCACTTTTTTCACGTTACCTACAAAATAATTTTCATACAACAATAATATTAGTACGTCAATGTATAACGAACCTAGGAAATTATTTGAACGTAGTAATTAGTAGATAACAAATAGACCAGGGTCTCGAACGGTGGCTCGGACGATGTAGCCATGCTCGAGGAGCCTCTTGACAAGCCATGAGCCTATAAACCCGGCGGCACCCGTAACACAAACAATCTCTCCTTGCACAACCATTATGATTATATAATTAGTTATTATATTGTGCATTTGTTACATATTACTTTGGTTTATATACATGTATACTACCCATATCATTTTACTGACATTATTAGAGGGTATTTATTGCAGGGTTTAATGGTAGGTGAAGAAGGGAAGATAAGAAAGCCAGGTAGGTTGGGTTCTCGTGATTAAGTAGAATAGTAGATACACTATGTAATTAGGTCAATTTTAAGATATACTTCGTATATATGTAGTAGTACTACTCCCTCCGTCCCTTAATACATGCACCGCTTTCCTTTTCGGGCCGTCTCTTAATACTTGCACCGCTTCTATAAATGGAAATCTTTACCAATATTATATTATTTCTCACACTTACCTATTACCCCACCTACACCTCTATTCCCTACAAAAAATCATTTAAAAATCAACACCCCTCACTAACTACTCCCCATCCCTTACACATTACCCATTAACTATATTAAAAAAATATCCCAGTATCAATAAACACTCATTAAATTAATAAATCAATTCAAATATCTTAAACTCCGCAACGGTTAAATCGGTGCGAGTATTAAGGGACGGAGGGAGTAACTATTAATTACAGTAGCTAGTACAAATGTACAATAAGTATTGATAGACCAAGCAATGTTTGGTGTCATGACCTAAAATTATGGGATCAAACTCCATTTCTCTTATAATTCCTCCTCTCGTATTCAATGAGTCTGGCCTGCAAAGCTGGTTGGAAATCGGGTAGGACAATCATGTATAATTTGGACACTTAGATAAACAAATTTCATGTTCGATCAATAAAATCATGATTTGTGATTACATGTACTTAATTTTGCTTATTGATGAGCATCTAAATCTAGACTAATTCACAAAACTAATTATTGACTAGAAAGGAGTACTTCAACAAAATGCTCTTTAACATGTTACATGTTGCATGTACATAATTATTGACTAGTAGAAGGTCATTATATATTCATCTCGTATACCAAAAGATACTTATAACAAATAAAATAAGTTCATAAGGTCTAACACGAGCTCGAGCAAAGAAGAGAGTCTGATCATATATAAGCCTGATAGCAGGGTGATGCACGATTTTGATGACAACGATTAGTCAATGATGACGGTACAACTTTTACAACAAACCAATAAGCTGATGGCTAATTAGCATATGAAAGAAGTAATTAATAATATAATTGGTCACTTTCAATTTTCAATTCGCATGAATATATATATATATATATATATATGTATGTATGTATATATATATATATATATATATATATATATATATATATATATATATATATATATACTCGATCCGTATAACATGGGAGAATGAATAGCTTAATTAGTCGCAATCTTAATGTATAAGACTTTAAGGGGATTAAGGAACTAATCAACGTGGAAGAATTATCCATGTTGAGATAAATAATCTTAATTAATACTTAATTAATAAGGAGTAGTACTATACACGATGATAATCAAATTATTGAATTGTTTTGTTTATGAAATGTGAAATATTGGTTGTGGCCGGTGTATAATTCATGACTTTGACATTTCCCTCTCCAAAATCCACTAGACTAATATTTTCCCTATAAATAACCTTAAGGTTCCTAGAAGAAAATTAATCAACTAACAATATCTTACAAGTATATATATTTATTTGATCTCAAATACTACATATCAATTATTTCTTGAGTTTTTTTTGGAAGTAATAATGTCTGATGGGGAGGAGAAGCACCACCACCACATCTTCCACCGCCACAAGGAGGACGAAGAGCCTAAGGACCCCGAACAGGAGTTGAAGCATCACAAGGTCCTTGGCCATATTAGCAAGGCTACCGTTGTTGCTGCTGGTGCTTATGCCTTGGTACGTACCTTTTAATTTTAGTTACGTACTCGTCTCTATGTTTTTACATTTTCTTTTTGGATCCTATGTTGTACTCTGTATCTATTGATTCTAGACCTGATTATTTTAAACTCGGCCTACCAATTAATATCTTGGCCTAGTGGAAAAAAATTTCACCTTCCAACTAAAAGGTTGGGGGTTTAATCTCCCTATGAGCAGTTTGAGGGAGCATTCCCTTTTATCATCCCCCACTTTCGAAGTGTCTAGCCCTTTAATCCGGGTGGGTTGACCCGTGTGGAGTTCCGATTCGGTAGGACACTTCATCTTACCTTCAAAAAAAAAATATTAAACCCGGCCCGAAAAATAATGGGGTTGGACACAACTTTTAGGTCCAATTTGGGGACTGGCCCGACCTGACCCAATTTTAAATATATTTTTTGGGGCAACTCAAAATTGGATTTTTAGTTATAAAATTGACCCGATTTGAAAATGACCCAAAAATGCCCGCCAAAATAGTGTATTCTGGTCAAAAAAACACTATAAAAAATAATCTCATTAATGAGGGACTATTTAGGACGGGCTCAAATCCCGTTTTATGTGAAAAGATCTACGACAAGGTATTAAATCCGTCATAACCTAGCCCAAAAAAAGTGATAAATCAAATGATCAACATGATATTTGCGACGGGTTAGTCAATTATGACGGTACCTTTCATGACGGGCTTACGACGGGATTACCTGTCGTAATTGTTCTTTTACAACAGGAAATCTGTCATTAACAATTCTTTTTCTTATAGTGAAAATTGACCCAAAATTTGGCCCGGCCCGGTCAACATGTTAGGCTGGTATTTTTGGCCGTGACCTGACCGGTCTTTTGATCGGGTCTAATTGGATAGATACGATTAATTATATTCGTTTTGGTCCAATAATTTAATTAATACTCAATATGTGTACAGCATGAGAAGCACCAGGCGAAGAAGGACCCAGAGAATGCTCATCGCCACAAAACAGCAGAGGAAATCGCAGCAACGGTTGCAGTTGGAGCTACTGGGTTTGCACTCCATGAGCATCACAAGAAGAAGGAAGCTAAGGAAAGACTCAAAGAAGAGAGTAGCCATCATTAAATTAAATTCAAACCGTGTGTTTGATTTTAGTTCTAATAAAATACTCCATATTCCGTAATTTAATTTGTTTTGAAGACTTTATTTGTTATCTCACATTCTCACGTACATTTGTATTATGTTTTGAGTTGATCAATATTCTTATCATTGTGTTTGTAACGAAAGAATTGAAATATTTATACAAGAAATTTACATTTATTGTATATATGCCTATTTAATATTTATGGCCGTTAATATACACTACAAAAAATTGTACCGTTAACGACGGAAAACCCATCGTTAAAGGCCAATAATCGTTGATTAATGACGGGATTTCCTGTCGCGAACCCGTCATAAAAGGGGGTCGTCGTTAATGAAAAATCCCGTCGTTAATCCGTCGTAAAAGAAATTTGCGACGGTTGTTCCCGTCTTTGTTTGGTTGTTATCGCCGTCATAAAAGGCTTTTGCGACGTGATTTTTAACCTGTCGTAATTAGGTTGTCGTTAAAGATACAAATTCTTATAGTGATATTTTGAGTTATTCCAATCCAAATTTTGGTTAAAAATAAATAGGAACATGTTTCTTAACGAATTGGAGTTTGCTTAGTTTAAATCATGCTCAATTGCTGAAGAACTACACGAAATTTCTTATTTCAAAACCATTCATTAAGGTAAATCTACAAAACCTTACATACGATGTATTAACATACGTCCTCATACAGAGTATATTAGTAAAAATAAATGGTCAAAGTGGAAATACTTAGTGTGTGATAAGTACGAGAAGCAATATGAAACTATATATGTTGAAATGATTCATTGAGATAAAACATCTTACTGTAAGTAATCTGAGACTAGGAGTACATACATCGTAGTAGCATATGTCCTCATACGGTGTACGTATATTAGTAAAAATAAATGGTCAAAGTGGAAGTAATCCATGTGTGATAAGTTACGAGAAGTAATCTGAGACGGGTGAAATACTACTTACTCCCTCCGTCCCGTAATACTTGACCTGTTTTCCTTATCGGGCCGTCCCTTAATACTTGACCTGTTTCTAAAAATGGAAATATTCTAACAATATTATATTATTTCTCACTCCACCCCTATTAACCCACCTACCCCCTACTCCATACAAAAAATAATTAAAAATTCAACCCCTACTCTCCCCCAACCCCACCTCTTAACCCACCTCCCACTAACTACATTAAAATAATACCCCACTATCAACTACTACCTATTAAATTAAATAAGTCAATTCAAGTCTCTTAAACTTTATGTCAGTCAAACCGGGTCGAGTATTCCTGGACGGAGGGAGTATCAGTTATGTAGACGAAATCTTGGACTATTGCATATAGGTTTTGGGCTATAGTATTAATGGGCCTTAAAGCATGTAGCAGACTAGCAGTAGTACGCTCTTTTAATAGTCCCCGGTGTAGGATATTCATCGTATGGGCTAAATATAGTATACCATAGGAAAAGAGATGTGATCCAATAAGTAATAAGTCGTACCAGTTACTCGTTACTTTGACATTTAAACGTTACCCGCTACTTCAACAGTTATCTGCTAATCGCATGTAGTCATGTGTAGGGGTGAAAGTTTGGTAGGAAAAAACCGAAAATCGAACCGAACCGAATAAGAAATTCGGTTCGGTTTTTTTTTTCTATTCGGTTCGGTTTGGACTGAGATTTTAAAAAAAATTGGTTTTATGGTTTGGATTGGACTGAAATGTCTGAAACCGAATAAATCGAATTAAAACCAAATAAACCGAACTTGGCTAAAAAGTATAATAAAGACCTGAAAATTGGCTAAAAAGGGTATAATATAGGCCCAAATGAAAGGCCCATGAAAATTCGGTTTTATGGTTTGGATTGGACTGGAAATTAAAAATTCGATTTGGTTTGGTTTGGATTAAAAGATTATTTGGTTTGGATTTGGTTTCAAAAAATGAAAACTAAATTAGTTCGGTTTGGACCTTAATCCAAACCGAAAACCGAACTTTCACCCCTAGTCGTGTGTTTAATCGTAGGTTAAAGGGAGATAGCTTTGACTAAGTAATCCAGAATAAAAATTCTTACCTCATGCGTACTCTTCCTCCCAACATGATTCATGTGACCCCCTTTTTTTTAGTGAAAGAATGTAACAGTACGTAGTAAACCTAAGATGCCAAGCTTGTCTTCCAAGTTCTACACTTTTAACAAAATTAATGTCTTTTTTCTTCCTTTTAATTAATTAATTAATTATTGATTAATTTATCTTTTGGTAGATCCCACTTGTTTTCATCTTTTATCTAATTTCCCTTTTCATCAACTATTCACTACTCTATTTGACCTATCTTTCTAATGGAATTATTGATTCTTGTTTTATTTTTTGTTGCTTTTTTCCTAGCATCTATTTTTTATTTGTGTCTCCCCCATAATGCTCAATTTCTGGACTTTAGGAAGAATCAAATTAAGCTATATGGTCCACAATTTTCACTTTTGGAATTTGTATTTCCCTTGTGACCCATTCGCGCAAAAACATTAAAAAAAAAAATTAACAACAATTTTGGACTGCCTAGATACGTTTCACGTACCAAGTGCGGAGTATTGGTTAAAATTTATGAGAACAAAAGCTTTTGTATAAGACCGTCTAACGGTTAGACCACTTTTTTTGGTACTAAGTAAACTAGTGTAAAACATAACTATAAATAATAAAATCATACGGAGTAACTAATTGAATAACAAAATAGTTAAGGCATAAAGACAAATAGTTAAAATTATGACTCGAATAGTTATTATTTTCGAACAAACTTATTAATAACTAAAACTCGTAAAATCTTAACTAATTCATCTCATTGCTTAGCTAATCAGTTTCATTGTTTAACTAATTGGTTCAATGCTTAACTAATTGGTTCGGTTGCATAACTAATTGGTCTCGTTGCTTAACTAATTGAATTTCAAACTTAACTATTTGGTTTCAGCGGTTAACTAATTAGTTAAAGTGCATGCATATAAGTGGTCTAACAGTTAGACTGTCTTTCCAAAAAGTTTGTATGAGAATTATCAAGTACATAGTACTAATTAAACAGAAATAACACCAAATTAAATTTAATACGGAGTAATATATGAGTAAAATAGCACGAAATTAAGTTAATTACGGAGTAATATATGAAGAACAATAACACGAAATAAACAATCAACTTATATCACATAAAAAAAATTCGAAGTTATGGCCACCACAAAATTTTTTGGCACGTCAATTATGAGAGCAATTTTCTCACTTATTGTGCTAGCTCTAGCTACTAGCTACTCACAGAAAACGTGTCGAAATCATTAAGTGGTATGCCAAAATCAGTTTTATTCAGGTTTGAGATTCCTTTATTGTATCTTTTATGAAGAATTATTGCGTAAATATCCTAATCAAGTGCCTAATAACCAGCTCCAATAACTAAAAGCCAAGAAAGAATGGATAAAAACCAATTGAGAATTCAATCAATACTAGTCTCAAACATCGGCATCAATGAATTGAAGTACTCTTAAAAGAAAAAAGAAAAGTGGTAGACAGTAGTAGTTGTAGTCTAATGAAGTACTTTATTCTTATTCCTTGTTTTTGTTTGTGTGCAATAAGATTGGAGTATGTTGCTGAAAATAGCTACGAATCGAATACCTAGCTAGGTCGGTTCTTGACAACGAAAACGTTTTCACTTTGATGGTTTTCATGGCAATATCTTTGTCCTTTGTCAATTATTGTACGGGGTAACCAACAATCACTCTCGTCATGTTTTCGGATACAGCTGCATTCTCTTCACTTGAAATAATTGATTGAAAAACTAAGCTAATGGTGTCTAATCCTACAAATGTACCACAATATATTGTTTGGACTCTTCAGTAGGACCACTCCTACGACGATATTTTTTTTAAATATCCTTTAAAAGAAATTATGAAATAACTCTTAACGTCAATCCGCAGATGGCATGAGCTTTCTTAAGAATTAATCTCGGAACTCAAACCCCGACTTCTGAAAAGGTCCAGAAATCCCCGATAATCGTAGATATTTACCTACAATAATGCCATTGTGCATTATATTATATATATATATATATATATATATATATATATATATATATATATATTCCGATATATATCAAATAGTAACCTGACGTTCAGGTATTAATTAAATATATTACACACTCACAGTCTCTCTACTTTCTCTCTCTAAAAGCAATTGACTTGAGTGCCGCATAAAGAATTTCTCGGGAACACCCGCCAAGATAGCTCTCTTTATCGTTTTACAGGAAACTAGTTGCCCAAGTGAAGTTAACCGGTCACCTAGTTAACTGTTGACGAACTCCCCGCTTTTCACTACTTGTAATTTCTTTGCAAAAACATCTTTCACTCGTTCTTTTATCCACCTTTTCTTTCATACACCTTCCCACTCTTTTATATTATCCATTCTACGTTATCCATATTTTCTTACAAACATTCACCATGTTATTTTAAACTGAATTTACGTTATCCACCTTCGTATTACTTATGAAATCATGATGTCACAAACGTAGTAGCACTTTTCGACGTCTATAAACGCACAAAATTATAATAATACAAAAATTGGAAACAATACACATGGACAAGTAAAATAGAAAAAGTGTACGAATTAAGTGGGATATATGTTACGCATGAAAAGAGTGAAAAGAAATGGCAATCATGCATTTTTGCAAATTAAAAGGAAAAAGAGATAAAATGGCAATTGATTTCCAACTCAAAAGAAAGGAAAACCCAATGCTATTCTGCCATATAATTTCCCCCTTATTCCTTATGTTTGCTCTTTTATAAACTCTTTCGGAGACCATTTTGTCTTTCTAGATGAATGCAAGGGTGTGAGGTGTGTGAAAAGCTTGGAAAAAAACACACATACCAATTAAGTACCACGTTATACATTACGTTTTTTCTTTTTTGGAAACTACCAATAAATCAATATGGTATGAACTATGAAGTATGTCAAGAGACTTGGAAATGAGTATGTTGACGCGGTGAAATCAATTATAAGTTCATAACTATTCCGGTGTTCAAACAATGTGTTTCAGACGAAGGCCCTATTTATTGTAGTGGAAGATCTTGTTTGCTTGAATGAGCGGTGTCTGAATTTACCTGCACAATGAGCAAAGTAACTGGCATCGGGATGTTCCAAGAAAAGCCCCTCCGGTGTCTAAGTAAGAACGATGCTCGGATTCTAGAGAGGGAGTTCTCTAAAGAGTAGTCTTAAGGCAATAAATTGGACGTACCTTGATGTGTGAGCCTTGACGGCTTATTTATAGTATTTGTGTAGTAAATGCTCCAATAGGTCATTTATTACTTGATGGGCCTTGGGCCTTGTATTTGGTTGAATAGCCTTTGAGGGGTAAAATGGCTTTATATGTTGTTGTTGTAGCCTTTTGGGCTTTTAGACTGTCGATCCAATTAAGAACCAATTGGGCACCCAAACAATAACTATTCACGTGGTCAAATTTAGAAAGTTTTAGCATTTTAAAACTTTGTGAAAAAGAAATATATTCAGAGGAATTAAATGTGTATATTGTGGATTCGTTTCAGTGAATTTTTATTATAATATACAACTAGTCTGTACCCGTGTATTAGCACGGGATATTTATAAAATTAAAAAGCTAATAAAAATATTATTAATTTTAGTTTCCTTCTTTATTCATATTATTAGTTAAATAGACTAAAGGTTTTGTTGAAGCAAGCTTTCCCAAACAACATGTGTGGGAGTCCCACATTGATAAAATATGAGAGAGTTAATCACATAATAAGGCCAAGGGGCTACTTCCCTTATTGCCATATGGTTTTAAGGTGGAACCTCCTTTGGATTTGTTAAGTGGACTCTCTCTCTTGATGACAGGTGCGGCCCAGACCCGTATTTAACAGGTTTAAATATTTTTCTTTTTTGTTAGTATTTTTTTTCCTCTTGTTGGTAATTTAATTTTATGCTTTAATAGTTTCCTATTTGATTAAGCTTAATTTGAGGAAATTAAGGGTGATGACGTGGAGTAGTTGTGGTTTGATAATTGGGGGTTTGAAGGCCTCTCATTTCTCACCACTCTACTTTAATAATATAGATTTCTTATTTCATACGGAGTATTAGTCAAATATATATAGAGTATATGCATATTTATGGGAAAGTATAATAGACCGTGTAAAATTCAAATGAACGGTAAGAATTAATAATGTGACAATTAGACAATTACTAGTGTAGTAAAGTAGTACGTAGTAGTTACTAGTTACATACACGATCAACAAATCATGAACAAGCACTTTGGTTGTTTGATATTAGGTTACGAAAAGATAATTCTGAATTCAACGTAACTATTGCTTGACATAAGAAGCATATTTATATTCTCATGCGTTTTCCATCATGGGACATACCGGTTCCCCCCATTTTTTTTTTCTTTTTTAAAACCCCTTTCTCTCTCTCATGCACTGGAAAAATGATACTAGTCTAAAGTGAGATACAGTTTTCTGTATTTTACTCACTAAGTAGTGTCCCAAAATTAGTATTAGGTGTGTCAAAAAAAATTTCACTCATACATGGTTGTCATAATTAAGTTATGTAGTCTGTACATGCATCAAACAGAGGAATATGAAATTCCGATCATTCCATGCATTCTATTGACGGCAAACAAGCAAGGTATTATGGGATGTAGGGATTACATAGTTAATTTTTTTTGATAGATTCATATTAAGATTAAAAAAAAAAAAAAAATTCCTCAAAAGACATATTGACTGAGATATAGCAATATAAGCGTGTGTCCTTAGGGCACGGCATAAGGGGCGGTCGCCTGGGCCCAGGTAAAAGGTTCACTATCATGTCAAGTATTACTAGCTAGTTAGCTAGATCGTTCACCCCATTTTCGAGCAATTTGTTTTCTTACTACATACTTATAACACTTTTAAATGTACAAGTCCTTAATATATCTTTAGGATCATTTCCCATTAGAATTTACTAGAATATATTACATACGTCGTACACTTTCTCATATTTTCTCCTTACATGTGAGAATAAAATAAAATAGGAATTTCCAATGTACATAAAAACAATACACCTAATAATTTTCAAGAATTTACTCAACTTAGTGCGCAAACCTTATAATTAAAAAAAAATTGACTGACGTAGTATGATGATTACGGTCTATTGCGCGCCCTGATACTTTATAATTTTCCTAAATTAATGTTCGGGTGGTGTTATTTTTCTAATTCAGCAATTCTGGTTAGGTAATAGGAAGTGGTTAGTTAGTGGTGAGATCTTTGCTTTTGATTCTGTTTTTTTTTTTGTCTTTTTTTTTGGGTGAAGTCTTTTGATTTTGCTTATGTTAAATATATTTAGTGATTTATCTATAACAAAAATATTATTGATGGTGATCTTGCTTTTTGGAGTAATTGTTTTATTTATGATATATCGTGTATTTAAAGAAAATCAAAATTTTAACAGTTTTACCAATACAAGCAATTCCACTTGCATGGACCCGGTCCACCATAAGATTACCATGGACCAGGGTAATTAGGCAATTTTAACAGTGAGTAAATTATAGAAACTGTAGTTCTGTAAAGTAACTATATCTCCAGAATAATAACTATGAACATAATAATGATAAGAGTAACTATTTTATCCAAAGAGTAACTATATCATATAGAAAAGTAATTTTAACTGTAAAATAATTACTACTATATATTCATTCTTGCAGAAAAAAAAAGAGTAAATTATAGAAACTATAGGTTCTGTAAAGTAACTATATTTTCAGAATAGTAACTATGAAATAAATAATAATAATATAGTAATTTCGATGAGAACAATTATTCTATCCAAAGATTAACTATATTATATAGAAAAATAACTTTAGCTGTAAAACAATTACTATATTATAAAAATAAACAATATGATATAGATGGTTTAGAGGTCATATAGTATTTTTTTTATTATATATCACATAATTACTGAAATATAAAAGAGTAACTATATCAAAAGTAACAGTAATTATAACTCTTGAACAATAATAAAGAAAACATTAACTACTTGGTTAGTTGTTTTAGCTACGACATTCTAATTCTTTGCATCTATAAATAAACCATGTTAAACTCAAATGTTTTTTGAACTAAAAAATACTAATCGACACGTTCACGTGGACCCCGTCTCTTTTTTCCACCAACACATCATGTCCTTCCTCTACCACGTTCTTGGTTTCCATTGTTGTCAGGATTTTCTTCTTCTCCTCCTGCTTTTGTTTTCCTTGCAGAATTTATTCTTTGCACGATTTCAATTCTGGATGCATCATCTCTTGTATTTCCGAATCAATAATATTTAAACTAAGTTAATAATTTAACATTTAAATATGAAAAACTAACATAGTAACTATGTAAAACGTGTAGTTTCTATTATGCATCATATAGTAAGTCTTACAATTAACGATGGTAAAATACTTGCAGAATTGCATATATAGTTATTGTTATTGTTATAGTCATATAGTTACTGTCAAAATAATATAGTCACTTTTATTAATAATAACACGGAGTACAAAGAAAGATCATAAAATGAACATAATGATAAGATAATAACTATTAAAAATATATAGTTACTATTATACATGATATAGTAACTCTTAATATTAATGATAGTCATATACGAGCAAGGTTGTAGATATAGTTATTGTTATGATCATATAGTTGTTGTGATCATAACATAGTAACTCTTATTACTAATAACATGGAATACAACAAAGAACATGAAAAGAACATTATAACATACATAAAAAACTATACCAAACATATAGTTACTATAATACAAGATATAATACCTATAAATATTATTGATGGTCATTTAGTCACAGAGTTGCAGACATAGTTGATGTGATAATAATATAGTAACTCTATCCATAATACATTAACTATATCATTAAAAATATAGAATAACATAAAAACATGCACATAACATAATAAACTAACATAGTACCTATTTCAAAAATATAGTAACTATATAAAACGTACAATAACTATTAAAGAAAATAAACATATGGTAACAAGTCATGATAAAATAAACATAATATCTATTTCAAACATATAGTAACTATATAAATAATATAGTAACTATTGAAGAAAATAAACATATGGTAACACATCATGATAAAATAAACATAGTACCTATTTCAAACATATAGTAACTAATATAATAATATAGTAACTATTGTACATAATAACTTTTTTACGTCATTAATCAACAATTATTGTTAGAGAGATGTTAGAGAGAGAAGCTGGAGGTTTTCTCCCTCCAGCACAACACCAAACCGCCCTCACGGCACCACTACTCTTGACAGGGACCGAGCACTCCGACCAGCAGCGCAACCAGGGGCGACCAAGAGCCAAGAGTCAACCTCCTCATCGGAACCAACATGCACCCACCAACACCACCACTTCCCGGAGCCCAACACATCCATCCTTACCAACCACCCCCTACCAAATCATACCAAACAACGCTTCTGGACACTCAACCCACCCCATTCACCGCAACAGAACTTTCAAAGACATACTCACATTAACAAAAACACCAACGACATCACCACTACCCCAAGGTACTCCCATAATCCCCATACCCAAAACACACTTCTCAAACCTACCGTTTGCCCTTAACCCACCTCCACCATCTACCCTAGGGGCCGACCTATTCTTACCTCTCTCAAAGGAAAGGTATGAAGACATAACCTCACCATGGCTAGGTTCCATAATAGTAAAAGTCATAGGTAAGTCCTTTGAGAAGGATTACTTACGGAGGGAATTGCAAAAATTATGGAGAATTACGAAGAACATGGACCTCGTAGCATTGGGCAAGGGTTTTTATGCATTGCATGGGATTTCGCAGGAGATACGCTGCCATATTTTAGCCGATGGGCCATGGTTTGTCATGGGGGCACACTTGTGGGCACAAAATTGGGAACCATCCTTCAGACCCTCAGAGGCAAAGATAGACACCGGACCGGTGTGGGTAACATTACCTGAGTTGCCACTGGAATTTTACGAAAAGTCAATGTTAGAGGACATTGGTCAACAATTGGGAACAGTTGTTAAGATTGATACACACACTTTGAAAGGGGAAGCAAGGAGATTTGCTAACATCTGTGTGCTTATTTCTAAGGAAAACACACCGGCAAGGGGCATTTGGCTAGGGAAATCTTACCAAAAAATTCAATACTCCAGTGGTGTGTGGTTCTGTAAACACTGCAATCAGTTTGGGCATGCACATGACACGTGTCCGTTGGGAATTCCTCCGACCACAACCGCTCACAAAGTTAGTCAAACTAATGAAGATGGAAGGACCGGAGTTTGGAAAGTAATTAGCAAAAGAGGTAAGGAGATTAGGGCTAATCCAGAAAAGCAAGAAAATATGTTAAATAAAAAGTGGGCCCCAAAGGAAACAGTACAGCCGCCTCCTACAGGAAAAGAAACACATGGGGAAAGCAAAGAAATCTTAAGTACTGTGCACGAAGAGTTTGTACCTGGGGAACATATCTTTAACCCCTTCTCTATACTCGGGTCCCTTGAATCTAGCGATTCGGAAGATGAGGAACTCCCTTCCCCCACCCCAAAGAGGACACGTACCCCCCCCCCCTTTGCAGAAACAACACTCTACCACTGCCATCACCTTACCTACACACTCGAGTATCTCGTCATCCAAGGTTAAAACTCACACAACCCCCTTATCTCCCTCTTTAAACCAACCAAAAAACCTTTCACCTTCCCAAGAACCCCTTGGAAACATACATGATGGAAAACCACCACTCACCCATATCTTCCGTCGGAAGTGCATCCTCAACAACACTCTCATCCTCCCCACCGAGAGCCACACTCATGAATCCTGACGAGACTCTTCTCCTCAACAGGACAGCCCTACCCCTCAAACCAGAAATAAACCTCCTCAACACCTTCTACCTCCTCCCATATCTGACCTACCTTCAAGAATTATCCCTCATGGAAGTGAAGAAGTTGATCCTACACCCGAACTTAGCCCCACCAGAGATAGACAATCTCTTGATGTATACGGGGGGGGACGAGGATTTCGAACTAGCCCATCTACCCCAATTATACGACGCCGATCACCTTCCGCCGGTAATGGAAGTATTCATGACTTGGTTACTCGAGAAAGAGGTCGTAGTCGAACAAGAGGAACTAAATCTACTTCACAACCTGGGCCCGTGGCTGGACCCGTACTCGCTGCTCCCGAAGTGGAGGAAATTTGCACAACTACGGCATGCACCGATCGAGGTGGTAGCAACATGCAACACAAATGCTCTGATGTCCATCGATATACTCCCCATGCTCAAACAGATCTCCTTTCAAGTGAATTGGGAAGGGGTAAAAGGAAGAAGAAACTTGCGAGTAACAAGGGTCAAGGCCATCCCTCGGAGGCAGACCTGGTTGTGCCCACTAACTCACGAAGAAATCGATCCGTGGGGGGGAGAGCAAACAGAAAAAGTCAGGGCGATGAAGCGCCTACCACAACTGCCGTTTAATATGTCTATCATCTACTTGAATGCAAGGGGAATTGGGAGAAAATCTTTCAACCCAAATTTTCGTCACCTACTAGCCTTTCACAATCCCGATTTGGTCATCATCTCAGAAACCCAAGCGGGCCGGTCTAAAACAGCCCAAATCGTCGCCAACCTACCCTTTGACTCTTGGCATTTGGTCGAACCGGAGGGTGTTGCTGGTGGCATTCTCCTAATGTGGAAGTCTAGCCGCATCAACGTCCACATTGTTAGCGAGAATCGTCAAGGAGTGCATGGTCTCATCGAGGTAATACTTTCAAATATTTCTTTTGTTATGTCCGCAATCTATGCAAGCACTGATTTTAGTTTGAGGAAAAATTTGTGGTCTAATTTGGTCGACATTGCTGCTAATGTGAATTTGCCATGGATTGTTATTGGTGATTTTAACGAAATTTTGTGTAAGTCTGAGAAATGGGGTGGGAGACCTTTGAACAGGAAAAGAGCTACCTTATTTGCAGATACGATGAACACTTGTAACCTTACTGATCTGGGGTATAATGGGTCAAAGTTCACATGGACCAATAAAAGGAAGGAGGATCCCATACATGAAAGACTAGACCGGGGGTGGGGTAACTCTTTGTGGACGAATTTGTTTCCCAACTCATCCATTTGGCACTTACCACGAATTACCTCCGACCACTGTCCCATCCTTTTAAAACTTGACTCCACCCCTCCGTCTGGAGGCACCAAGCCTTTCCGTTTTGAACCAATGTGGATGACAAACCTAAACTATCACACTCTCATTAATCAGGTCTGGCCTTGTGGGGAGGGGGGGATTTTGGGAAAACTTAAAGCTATGAGCGATCATTTAGTGCAATGAAATAAAGAAATCTTTGGTAATGTGTATGCGAGGAAAAAGAGAGTTCTAGCTAGGTTAAAAGGGGCGCAAGAATGTCTAGATAATAACCCGATTTCGAAATTTCATCAAAACTTAGTGTCTAGCCTCCAGGACGAGTTTTTGTTAATTTTGGAACAAGAAGAGAGCCTTTGGTTAATGAAAAGTAGGGCAGATTGGGTGGTGAATGGAGAGCGTAACACAAGCTTTTTTCATAGATCAGTCCAGGTTAGAAGACAGAGAGGTAGGATTAGATGTCTAAAAAATGATATGGGTGAAGAGATTAGCGACCCCAACGATTTGGTAGACCATATTAGGGAATTCTATGTTACTCTTTACTCTTCAAGCCAAGCGGATTGTAGTATCATTAGCCCCCACTCACAGGGAAGTGTGGTTCTGGCGAACCCACCTTCAGACCAGGAGGTCAAACAAGCCCTTTTTGCTATGAAACCCCTTAAGGCCCCGGGTCCAGATGGGTTCCATCCCACTTTTTTCCAACATTCATGGGAAACATTAGGAGGGGACGTGTGTTCCGAAATTAGGAGTTGGTTCACCAAAGGTCATGTCCCACCAACACTTTGTCATGCCCTAATATGCTTAATCCCTAAACAAGATAACCCGGAAACGGTGAAACAATTACTACCAATAAGTCTATGCAATACTATGTATAAGTTGGTCACCAAAATTCTTGTGAATAGGATGAAACCATACTTGTCTAGTTGGATTAGTGACACTCAAAACAGCTTTATTAAGGGGAGGGGGCCTGACATCAACCTTGTGGTGGCATCCGAAGTCCTACATAGCATGAATAAAATGAAAGGAGATGTGGGTTGGTTTGCACTCAAGGTGGACTTGGAAAAAGCCTATGACCGTCTAGAGTGGAGTTTTATTCGTAGTTGTCTTATTAATCTTGACTTGGATGATCATACGGTGACCCTAATCATGGATTGCATTTGTAGCGCATCCTCCTCGATCCTTGTCAATGGAGGTAAAACCCCTCCTTTCACCCATTCAAGAGGGCTAAGACAAGGCGACCCAATGTCACCATATATCTTTAATATTTGCCTAGACACGCTGTCCCAAATGATCTTTAAAGCTTGCGATAACAAACACTGGAAACCCTTTGTCGTAGGAAGGAAAAAAGTCCAAGTGTCACACCTCCTCTTTGCGGATGATCTCTTGTTATTTGGGAGGGTTGATGATTCTACGGCGTGTACCCTAAGGGAGGTACTTGATGACTTTTGTGCAATGTCGGGGCAAAAGGTTAATGATGCCAAGAGTCGACTTATCTTTTCAAAAAACACTCATAGTGACCATAAAAAACAATTCCAAGACACCATCAATGTTCATGAAAGTAAGAGTCTAGGTATGTATCTAGGAATGCCCATCTCCCACAAAAAGCCAACTCGTAGCAATGTCCAATTTTTGGTAGAAAAGGTGAGGAAAAAGCTAGCTACGTGGAAAGCCAGTTGCCTGACTAGAGCAGGGAGATTATGACTAATCAAGTCCACCTTAAACACCATTCCTAATTACTACATGCAAGCTAACTACTTCCCTAAAGCGACATTGGCAGACCTAGACAAAATCAGCAATGATTTCCTTTGGGGGGATAGGGAAAATAGCAAGAAAATACACCTCGTAGGAAAGGCTAACACGTTCAAACCAAAAGACCAAGGGGGTTTGGGCATTAGAGCACATGATACTCTAAACATGATCTCCATGGCTAAGCTAGGTTGGAAGTTGTGTCACGGGAGGGATACGTTGGCCACTAAGTGCATCCAGTCAAAGTATGTTCATAAAAATCATGTCACTAAATTCTCTAATGGGTCTCCCTTGTGGAAAAGTGTAGGGAAGGGGTGGGGTTTTTTTGCCTCAAATTGTGTATGGGAGGTAGGGAGTGGGGAAAGCGTTGCCCTATGGTCTGACAAGTGGGTGGGGAGATCCTCTCTTAGAGCTTTAATACATGAGCCGCTAAACCAAGGGGAAGAGGAATGGAAGTTAGCCACTTGTATTAACTCCAATGGTTGGATCTTTGATCGCATCTCCTTTCATCTCCCTCAAACTATCCTTGATCGAATCTATAGCCTTCCAAGTCCAAATCAGTGTAGCCAGGATAAACCGTCATCCCTCTTTGTTGAGGCCAATCGTTTCTCCTTGGCCCATGCATATAACGTAGCCACCCACTCCAACAACCAAACATCTGTAGCCTGGTTGTGGAAGGCTCGTATTCCACCCAAGTACGCTGTGTTTATGTGGCTTGCTTGGTGGGATCGCCTACCCCACAAAAAACTCCTAGCTATAAGACAAGTCATACAAGACCCCTTTTGTTCTCACTGCCATGACCGGGTGGAAGATACCTTACACATACTTAGAGATTGTGTCCAGGCGAACCAAGTGTGGAATTACTTCCAGCTTCCTGTTGATTTCTGGTTGAAAGAACCGAAACAGTGGTTGCAGTCAAACTTCTTGTGGGGGGGTAGCTACAAGGGGATAGGGTGGGACCTCCTTTTTCCATATACCTGCTTTGAACTTTGGAAGCAAAGAAATAGACATGTGTTTGAGAACACTCCCTATGACCCCCCGAATATAACCATCACAAAAGCTAGCAACCTTGCCATGGAATACCTTAAGTTCCACCCCCATAGCGTGCACCCACCAAAGGTATGGTCGAGTAATGGTGACATTTCCCCTCCTTTTAGGAACAATATCCATGTGAACGTAGACGCATCCTTTATTCACCATGATACCCCATCTAGTATTGCAGGTGTGTTTCGTGATTCTGCAGGTAATTGGGTGCTCGGCTTCTCGAAATTGGTTTACGCCGTCTCCCCCTCACATGCGGAGCTGCTAGGTATTCGGGAGGCTTTGGAGGTGGCTAAGTCAAAATGGAATAGTATCACTATTATCACTGACTGCTTGCGTGCAGCCAAAGCGCTTAAGAACCAAGGACTACAAACTAACTGCCTGTCGAACACCTATCTTATGTGCAGGGAGTTGCAGGAGGCGTTTACAACCGTTGAGTACATGTTCGTGCCAAGGAAAGACAACGTAGTAGCGGATAGTTTAGCTAAGCGGAGTAGGAAGGATAACCTTGTAGTGAATGTAACTAGGATGTTTCCCCACCCCCCTAGTTATTGTTTAGATGATTTGCTTTTGGATTGTAATAGGCTCTATGCCTCTAACTCAACTTAAGTAATGTTTGTGCTCCTCAGTTTACCAAAAAAAAAAAAAAAAACTATTGTACACATATAGTAACCATTATAATCACACAACAACTAGCTTAACATATAGTGATTATTATTATAATATAGTAACTATTGTACAAATATAGTAACCATTATAATCATATAGTCACTATCTAAGAAGCAGACAAAAATATACTCGAAATAACATACTTCCTCCATTCTTTATTAAATGACACAATTTTTTTGTCACGTTTGCCAATGCAATATTTCAACCATTAATACCTTTTATTATCAATGGTTAAAAATTATAAAAGTTTGATATTATAAAACTATAGGATGAGACGATTATAACAAGACCCCACATGACTATATTTTTTGTTACGTATAAATCACAATTGATGGTAAAAGTATATTATATGAATAGTGCCAAAAGTACAATTGTGTCATTTAAAAAAGAATGGAGGAAGTATTACATAATGTAATCGTATAGTAACTATTATTTATCAAAAAGTCACTATAAACTGTTCTTAACATAGTAACTATCTTAAACACATAGTTATTGTTTTAAATTTATAATAACTTTCTAAAAAATATAGTAACTATTTTAAACACATAGTTACTGTTTTAAAGTTATAGTAACTTTTTAAAAAATATAGTTACTCTAAAAACTACTACTAACATAAACACAATGAATATTCCAATGACTATTAAAAACATTATTTCGCAACATAAATTAAAGGTAACTATATCATTTATATACTAACTATATGAAACACTAACCCTAATTTCACCCAAACAACAAACACTATTTCTATCTCTTGTGCTTTGCTGCATCAATTCTTAAAGTTCACAGCCTTTGTCTCTTTTTTCCTAAATTTAAGGCATTATTTTTTCTTATACAAATGATATTGTAAAGTATTTTTGGAGATTCGTCACTAGATAGTGCAACTTTAGGACCTGGAATAACATGTGATTGATACTTCGTATTATTTTCTTTTACAAATATCAAATATATAGTAACTATATAAACCATATAGTAACTATATAAACCATATAGTAACTATATAAAACATATAGTGACTATTATTAAAATATAGTAACTATTGAACACATATAGTAACCATTATAATCATATAGTCACTATCTAAGAAGCGGACAAATACATACTCTAAATAACATAGTACATAATGTAATCGTATAGTAACTATTATTTATCAGAAAGTCACTATAAACTGTTCATAACAGAATAACTATCTTAAACACATAGTTACTGTTTTAAACTTATAATAACTTTCTAAAAAATATAGCGACTATTTTAAACACATAGTTACTGTTTTAAAGTTATAGTAACTTTTAAAAAAAAGTATAGTTACTCTAAAAACTACTACTAACATAAACACAACGAACATTCTAGTGACTATTAAAAACACTAATTTAAATTAAAGGTGACTATATCATTTATATACTAACTATGTGAAACACTAACCCTAATTTCAACAAAACAACAAACATTTCGAATCACTCAACAAAATAATAACTATTGTACACATATAGTAACCATTAAAATAATATAGTAACTATTGTACACATATAGTAACCATTAAAATTACATAGTACCTCTTTAAACCATATAGTTACTGTATTACTCATATAGTTACTATTTAAAATCGTGAAGTCACTGATCGAATTCGCGAAGTGAAAACGATACTTCGGTAAAACACAAACATTAATTTCTTCAAAACAACAAATATTTTCAATTTTAAATAAAAATATTAAAATTCTTTAAAAAACAACAAACCGAGATGTGATCTCTAAAAATTCTTGTGAAGATTTGTAGGCGAGCGCAAATTCTTCGATTCGATTTCGACAACGATGAACCTCCTTCTTGATCTACTACTTCCTCCAATTTTTCCTCATCAAATAGATCTAATCATAAGAATTATAAGATAATTACGAAAAAAATCGAACAAAACCTAGAAATTTGGGCTAAATTTTGAAAAGCATAGAGAGAAAATGAAAGAGAATGAACAGAATGTAGATCTGAAATTTTGAAAAATAAAAAAGTTTCAAACGTATATAAAGTGGGCTAGACACAAATCGCATTAAAACTCTTCAAAACACATAGTAACTCTTTAAAACACATAGTTACTGTAATACGCATATAGTTATTATTTAAAATTACAAAATAACTGTCACGTGACAGTTACATATGTTACCCATAAAAATTACTCTGTTGCCCTGGTCCACGCTAAGTTAGCATGGACCAGGTTTATATTAGTGTAAATACAATACAAGTACTCTATATGTAACTTAGTGTATACTCTAAGTACATTAAAGATCACAAAAAAAACAATAGTAGACTTTCAAGGACAAGTCGGCGTATGTAATAACACAATACAATATTGTTTATGTTTGTTAATTTAACCTCTTTGTTTCATTAACGCTTGCCTTTAGTGTGAAAAAATTAGAAACGAAAATATTTTGAAAAGAATTATTACAGATTAATATTTTATCAAATTGCATTTATCAAAATTTGCTTGTATATATTTGATTCTCTAATCTGATAGTCATACATTATTCTTTTTACAGTTTTGTAACTTCTTCTACACAACTTGACTTATACTCCGCGTAATTTTGAATTATGGTTGCTCCCTTATTTAGATTTATATATTTGTTTTATGATACATGTCGATTGAGATCTTTCTCCTGAACATTATTAGGGTAAAACTTCTCTCTGCAATATAAGTGTCCATAGTAAGTAATAGAAGAATTACAAAATTACCCTATCTTAAAAAATGGTTAGACCGTAGAGCAAAAGTCGAATTACTCCGCATACAAAAAAGTAACAAATCAAAGGCGAAAATAAAATAAAGGAAAATAGCTAAATTTACAACACTTTATTTCTCGCGTAGGATAAAACTTAATTAATTAATTCTACGTACATATATAATTATATTTAACAAATCTCTAACTAATATACTCACAAAAAAAAAAAAAAACTAATAATTTCTGAAATGTGACTCAAAAAGAAAAGAAAAGTTAGTTAAATGAGGGATCCCTAGCACAATACTTTGGCAGAGTATAATTGAGAAGCACGAAATTAACCATCATAGTTTATTCCCTTCACAAATACGCCACAACTGAATAAGTGAATGCTTAGCTTCTATCTCTCCCATATTTGACCACTTTTCCACTTCCCAGAATTTCTGTCTATAATTCGATCAAAAGCTATTAATCTGACCAAAGTTTATGCAGGGGATTGATGATCAAAAGTTAATAATATATATTATTAATTATTAGTCTAAGACAAATATAATTAGTAATTCCATAAAAAGGGATCTGCCGGCTGATGATCATTGACGTTTACCGGTGGCTCACCAGATTCCGGTAGCCGCCGCCAATGTAGCGAGTGCCCGAATTCAATGACATTCTCAAGGTCAAGGAAGAGATCGGGCAAGTTGAAGAATATGTTGTCGTCGAAAGTATGATCAAAACTAGACGATGAAGCCGATGATGACGTGTCATAGTTGGATGGTGATGACGTGGTTGTGGTTGTGGTTGCTAGGGAGTCGGCTTGGTTTAATGGCTCGGCTTGTGAGTTGGGAGAATCTAATGCTAATGCGGCTTTATTAGCCGCAACTTGAATATCTTTTGGAGAAGTGCTGGCCGGTTTGGGTAGTTGATGGGCTAACTCGGGGAAATTTAGGTATGCATTCGGGCCCTTGATGGCTAAAGCCGCCACATCATGGGCTCGAGCTGCCATCTCAGCTGTGGCGAATGTCCCTAGCCATATCCTAGATTTTTTCCTTGGTTCGCGGATTTCTGACACCCATTTACCCCAATTCCTCATCCTTACACCCCTATAAGTAGGGTGTTTTCCTTCAAAATTTCTTGTACACTTCTTTTTTTGATCATCATTATCGCAATTTTTCTCTTCACTCGGCCTTTTCGTATTAATTTTGATGGCGGTGGTGGTGGTGGTGGCGGAGGAGGAAGAAGAGGAGGAGGGAGAGGTGGTTTGGTGATCACAATATGAAGTGATAAAGGATGCTTCTTCCATATGGATTGCCTCAATATGAGGTTTATTAGATCTTAAAGGTCTATTTATATAGAATATAGAGAGTAAAAAAGACTAGAGAAAGGAGCTTCTCAAGGAATAGAGCATAGAGGGTATATTTATAGGAAGAAGAGCCAAAAGACAAAAGTGGTATGTAGTGAGTAGTGAGTAGTATTGACACTCTAGACTCTCCCTTTTGCCCTTTTTCTAATGTGTTTATAAAGGGACCCACCTTCATTTTTATATTAATAAATATTTATGTATAAAAGTATTTGGCATTGACATCATTTTTAACAGGTTCCTTGTTAGTTGGTCTTTGTCCTTTGTCCTATATAAATATAATTAATGTAGATCTCATTAAGAAAGCATATTTATTTTCATATTATTATACAAATTTGCTAATCCTCGTGTGACAAATTCTTCTAATTATTGGATATTTGTTTTACACATACTCCCACTTGGTTGTTAGTCTTGTTACCACTTACCAATAATCAATCTCATGTCTATGTTCACAATTATTCTTATATACACTTAGTTGAAGATGTACAAACTAAATATATTTTCTCCTCATATTGTAGTTTTTACTAATTTCAAAATCTTAAAAAGATCGATATCTTTTAAACAAACATTAACATGTATTTGAGTGCGCCTAACTCTCAATTTATCTGTATTCATATCTAGTCCATGTGATTATCCATAAATTAAAAAGAAAATGGAAGAGATAAAAAATATGTGTAGTGGGGTCAAAAGAAGAAATTGATTAATTAAAATGATTTAGTTTAGATGACGTGGAGGCTGCCTGAGTCTAGATCGGCACTGTTAGTTGATCACAATCATTCAGTAATCGTCGTAATAGTTAGAAATGGAATACCTTGTTCTACAAGGCTATGTGTTGTCAAAAGAAAAAAACAAATCATTATAAAATGTACACTTGTATGTGATTACAAAAGGAGATTTGATTAAAAGTAATTCTACCATATATATTGCTATGATTAATCGGCTTTCGCTATTAAATTAATTAGCTTTATGTTTTGCCAATTTGGCTTTGTCAAAGTTAAAGTATTTATAAACATAATCATTTCTAAGACAACCCAATTAATTGAGCTCAAACATACACATAGGAGGAACTTACTTTCAACTAATGTGTCTATAATTAATCTTAGCACCTAACGTGTTTTTATAATTGAATCGATTTTTGTAATTAACGATGACGAGTATATATTTTGAATTCTTATGCATACATCTCATTTTTAATGTGACAAGAATATTCTCGGCTTACAAAGATAAAGTTTGGTCTAGAGTGAACAGGAGATAGCGCACCTTCTTACCTTAAGATTACGAGTCCATTTTTTACTACTGGTAATTTGAGTGAGAGATTCCCTTACCCTTTTACATGCAAACACACCATCAAGGTATCTTATCTTTGGCTATGTTCAGCATAATCTAAAATCCTATATCAAGTACAAGACGATCGACGATCGATTGATCAATAGCATTATTAGCTACACACTACAAGTTGGGCGATACTCAATTTTGACGGATCATGCAAACGTTATCATTAGAAACAACAACGGTGTAAGTATATATTAATGCTGCCTACGTACTCTTATAATCTAGGCATCACTCAAGCATTTATGGAAGAAGCTTTCGTACATAAAGGGTATCCAAGAAGCCAACAAACTCGATCAAGATAAAGAAGCTATACATTGAAAGCGACAACGTAAAATCACTACAAGAATTTGTATCTTTAACGACAACCTAATTACGACGGGTCAAAAATCTCGTCGTAAAAGCCTTTTGCGACAGGGCTAATAACCAAACAATGACGGGAATAACTGTCGCAAATGTCTTTTATGACGGGTTTATGACGAACTTACGACGGGATTTCTATTAACGACGGCCCCCTTTTATGACGGGTTCGCGACAGGAAATCCCGTCGTTAATCAACGATTATTGGCCTTTTGCGACGAAATTTCCTGTCGTTAATAGTACAATTTCTTGTAGTGAATGTTAGTCGTCAACTATATCGACGGAATCTGTTCTATATCGTGGAAACTGCACAACATTCTTAATAACATCAAAGCTCTTCTACAACATTTTGATTATGGGATATCAATCATGTCTATCGCTAAGCTAATCATGCAACATATTGGATTGCTAACATTGCTCATTTAGTGTTTTACTTTGCAGTAGTATGTATATTGATTATTGTAATAACTTGTCATTAATTAGTCTCGATTATAAACGATGATTATTTAGGTGTTTCCTCGTGAGGAACGCTTCCTACATTGTTTTACCCTATAAAAAAAGTTGGGCGGTACTAATGCACATGAAAAGAAGTTGGTAATGTACATCGCAGAATTCAAAACAATATGTGCGTTACTTATGGTAGCTTAGTTTATACCCTTTATACAATACGAGACAACTTGAAAATTATAAACAACCGACTATGAGTTTACAATAAATCCAATATTTCCTCCGTTTCTCTAAGTTTTTTACGTTTTTCTTTTTGGGTGTCTTAAAATGTTTTTTATATTTCATTTTATATTATCACTGCACATAAATATTTTAATATTCTATCAAAATTCATTTAGTCATTCTCTCACACTTCTCTATTGGGACATTATTATTTTTTTCTCATTTTTCCAATATCAGATTTTCGATAAGAGTGAAAACATTATAAATAAACGTATTTTTCCTGTTTAAATAAAAAAATAGAGGAATCTCAATGTACATTAATTAGTCGTTAATAAACTTACAAAAGAACAAACGTAAAGAACAAAAAGAAACGGAGTGAGTAAGTAATAAGTATAGTATGTTAATTAGTCATTAGTAAGTCTTTTATTATTAAATCAACAAGATTATCATAATTAATTAATTAGTATAGCAATATTCTTATGTATTAGGTGTACTGTATACCGTGTACGTATTCGTCAAATTGTTGAATCGACATTGACTAACAATATCATCGAAAGACCAACTATAACTGCAAGATTGAGTTGTATAGTGTCATATACTACGTATATGAATATTTAATGTCTTGTTAACAAAGCTATCATAATTAGTTAGTCATGGCTACTTAATTAGCTACTATGACATATTGTATACCAATATTTTTATGTATTAGGTGTATTTTTAAAACTCTTGAATGCATTGACAAATAGTACTTATTATTGAAAGACAAATTATAATTCTCCTAGATTTGGTAGTGAAGAGTTTGAGCAAAATATCAGAGAGAGAAGAAGAGAATTGTATTCAGAATATTGTGAATGAAAACAGAATTAATTACTTGAGAAGCAAGTAGACTAGGGAATATATACAAAGACCCTAACCAACTAATAACATAAATCAGTTATAGAAAAATAGATAAAATAATAATATAAATTATATATTTCCTATACTCCCCCCTCAAGCTGGACCTTGGATAAGAGACCAAGCTTGGCAGATAATGAGTGGTGTTGAGAAGAAGGGAGAGGTTTGGTAAGCAAATCTGCTAACTGCTGAGAACTAGGAACATGAGAAGTGTTGATGAAGCCAGCTTCCACCTGTTCTCTGATGTAATGCATTTCTCGTTTGAGATGTTTAGTTTTGTCATGATAAACTGGATTATGTGCAAGATGTTCAGCTGATGTATTATCACAGTAAAGAGTAACAGGCAGCTGAATATGAACTTGAAGATCTTCCAATAAGCCTTGTATCCAAACCAGTTCACTAGCAGTTGCAGACATGCTTCTGTATTCTGCTTCAGCAGAAGATTTGCTCAAACTCTTTTGCTTTTTAGTTTTCCAAGATATCAGATTAGAACCAAGGAAAACAGCATAGGCACTAAGTGATCTGCTGCTGTATTGACAAGAACTTCAGTCAGCATCACTGTAAGCTGAGATTTGCAAGTCAGAACTGGAAGAGTACCATAAGCCATTGTCCAAAGTTCCTTTGAGATATTTAAGAACATGAAGAGCAGCACGCAAGTGAGGTATTCTTGGAGAGTGTACAAACTGACTTAAATGTTGAGCACAGTAAGACAAGTTTGGTCTTGTGATGCCCAAGTACAACAATCTTCCAACAAGCCTTCTGTAAACATCTAGTTCTTCTAGTAGATCACCAGCTTCAGTGGATAATTTCAATCCACAGGACAAAGGAGCAGGAGCAGTTTCACAGTCAAGCATACCAGCATCAGCAAGTATATCAGTGATATATTTTCTTTGAGAAAGAAAAATACCTTTGTCAGTTCTGTGAATTTCAATCCCCAAGAAATAGGCCAACTGACCTAGATCTTTGATTGTGAATGCCTTATCCAAAGCAGTCTTGACTTCTTGCATTTGAGTTAATGATGTTCCAGTCAACAGAATATCATCAACATAGACTAAGAGAACCAGAAATTCTCCATCTAGATTTCTTGTGAATAGAGAGTAATCTTGTGTTGATTGCTGAAATTTCAACACTTTCAGAAACTTGCTAAGCTCCTTGTTCCATTGTCTGGAAACTTGTTTCAAGCCATAAAGAGACCTTTTAAGTCTGCAAACCTCACCTGGTTTTGCTTTGGTGTAACCAGCAGGTGGTTTCATGTACACCTGTTCATCCAGAAATCCATGCAAAAAAGCATTATTCACATCCAATTGACACAAATTCCAACCCTTAACAGCTGCTAAGGCAATAACAATTCTTACTGTAGCCAGTTTAGCAACAGGAGAGAAAGTTTGTGTGAAATCCTTGCCCTCAATTTGTTGATAACCAATAGCTACCAATCTGGCTTTGTACTTGTCTATGGAGTAATCTGGATTCAGTTTTGTTCTGTACACCCACTTGGAGCCTATTGCCTTTTTGTCCTTAGGTAACAAGGTTAAATCCCAAGTATCATTGCTCTCAAGAGCAATTATTTCTTTCTCCATGGCTTGTATCCAATTAGTATCATCTTTAGCTTGATGATAGGTTTTGGGATCATTGGAAGAAAGACTTACAGAAAAGGCAAGAGAATCCCAAATATCATAACTGTCCAAAGCCAGATTTAATAACCAACTATCATCATCAAAATTATCTGTTTCTGTAGGAATAGAAGAATCAACAGAAAAAGAAAGAGAATCACTAGTCTGTGGTTCTGGTTCATCTCTGTGTGGAACATAGCTTCCAACAAAATTTTTTAAGACAACAGGAGGTTTGATAGGTCTTGTAGATTTCCTTTGAACAGGAATGGCACTCTGATTAGGAACAAGAGGAAGGTGAGAATGAGTAGAGGAATCAGAAGTAATAGAAGTAGGCATAGATTGTGAAGAATTAGGAGAAGTGGTCTGTATGTAAGGAGTAGAAGAAGTAGGAGGAGAAAGATGATTAATGTCATTTGGTGAAGTTAGGGAAATATGGGGTGAAGAATTTAGAGTAGGAGTGGATATAGTGGAAGAAGAAGTGTTTAAGATTGGTGTTTGACAAGAATTAGTGCTTAGATCAATCATAGGAAGAGAAGTAATCATTGGAATATCAGATACAGATGCTAGTTTGTAAGGAAAAACAGTCTCAAAGAATATTACATCCCTTGAAACAAACACTTTGTGTGTGTCAAGATCATATAATTTAAAAGCTTTACATCCAGCAGGATACCCAATGAACAAACACCTTTTAGTTCTTGAGTCAAATTTGTCTCTCTGAATGTGAGAATTGTGAACAAAACACAGAGAGCCAAAAACTCTGAGATTTTCATAAGCAGGAGGAGTATTAAACATGATCTCAAAAGGAGTTTTCCCATTTAAGACTTTGGAAGGGATTTTGTTGATCAAATGAGTAGCAGTGAGAACACACTCTCCCCAGAATTTCTTAGGGAGACTTGCATGAAATCTTAGGGCTCTAGCAATTTCCAGCAAGCTTCTATGTTTTCTCTCAACTCTACCATTCTGTTGAGGAACATAAGGCACACTTCTTTCATGTAAAATGCCCTTGCTGGAAAACATGTTTCTACAAGATTCTTTGATTATTTCAGTGCCATTATCAGTTCTAATTTTCTTCACTAGTTGATTAAACTGAGTTTGAACCATAAAGAGGAATTCAGAGATGATTTTCTGAACTTGCAACTTATTATAAATCAGATAAGTCCAAGTTATTCTGCTATGGTCATCAACTATAGTTAAGAAATAAGAAGCTCCATCTAAATTTCTGACTCTGTATGAACCCCAAAGATCAATGTGAATCAGATCAAAACATGCAGCAGCTCTACTGTGACTCACAGAAAAAGGAAATTTATGCTGTTTGGCACTATAACAGATATCACAGTTGTATTCATTGATTCATTTGCAACATTCAGCATTCACAAATTTCATTTTTGACAGAGAAGGGTGACCCAATCTAGCATGTAACAAATCCAGAGTATTTCTAGCATCATCCTTAGTCTTAGAAATACTAGTGGAAGTTTTATTTGGAAATCTCATCATATGTACATCAACCATACTATCAACTGTATTGCAGCTAGGTAACTGAGAACTATTACCTTGACAGATATCAACTGGAGTTTTGACAAAATAGTAGAGTCCATTTGTCCTTTTTCCTGCACCAAGTATCTTGGAATTAGAGGGGTCCTGGAAAATGTATCCAGTTTTGGTAAATGTCACTAGGATTCCAGTATGTTCAATCAATCTCCCAACAGACAGTAAATTATGCCTAAAACCTTTCACTAGTAGCACATTATGTAAGACCAAATCATCACTGAGGACATTATCACCAATTTTCTCAACTGTCATCTGAGTTCCATCAGGCAAACCAACTTTGATAGGCTGAATAAGAACTCTTATGTTGGTCAAAATATTTTCATCAAAGGTCATATGATCACAAGCAACAGAATCAACAATCCATAAATGATCATGACTTAATTCAGTTGTAGTGCAGTTAAAAGAATGAGAAATAGTACCTGCATAGTTAGCATAAGAGCAACTTGCTGCAGGAGTATTTGCATTCTGAGATTGTTGTCCTTTCATCACCTTCATGACTTCTTGACAAATGGCATTAAGCATTGCACTGTTAACCAAACCATTGTCTGCAGCTGTATTATCAAGAGGATCATCACCAGCATCAGTTGCAGAATTTACATTAGCAGCAAATCTAGTGTTGCTTGAGTTACTTCCTTTAGAAGCCTTGATAGAATTGTACCAATCAGGATAACCAATTATCTTGAAACATTGTTCTGCAGTATGACCTTTCCCTTTGCAATGAGTACAAAACCTATTCAACTTTTCTTTCTTAATCTCTTTCCAATCTTTCTTTCCATGATTTCCATCATTCTTCTGGACCTGATTGCCTTTGTAAAACTGTGCAGCCATGGCACTGCTATTTAGAATGTTATGCTCAACAACAGCATTACTCACTTCCTTCTGTTTTTCAATCTGCTGAGTAATTGAAAACACTCTATTCAAATTAGGCATAGGATCCATAGCTAACACATTAGTGATGGTACTGTCAAAACCTCCATTCAAACCAAGCAAGAACTTCATCATTTTGTCCTCTTCTTCGAACTCAGCCACTTTCTTTAAAAATTGACAACTACATGTCAACATAACACCACAAGTACAAGTAGGAAAGGCTCTTAGAGTCTGCATCTCATCCCACAACTTCTTCAGTTTACTGTAATATGACACTATAGTCATATTTTCTTGAGTCAAATTCTCTATTTCCTTCTTTAATTCATAAATCAATGGACCATTAGACTGTCCAAATCTTTCAGCCAATTCAAGCCATAGGTCAGCAGCATTATCAATATAGCCAAAATCATCAGCTAAATCATGATTCATAGAGCTTAAAATCCAGCTTACTACCATAAAATCAGCTCGTTTCCACTTCAAGTAATCCTTATGATTAACAGTAGGTTTAAGCAATTCACCATTAATGAAACCTTCCTTATTCTTAGCTATTAGAGCTCTTTTAACATTCCTACTCCATCGAACAAAATTCGCACCAGTAAAAGGAACAGCAACTAAACTAGAAGTAGGATTGTCTGAGTTTGCTATGAAATAAGGATCAAAATTATTGTTGTTACCTTCAGAATTTAATTGAGAACCTTCACTTTCAGTGTTTCCAATCGCCATTGCAGAAGATAGTTTTAATAAGAATCAATTTCTTCAGATTTTGTGCAAGAAATTTCGCAACAATCGCAAGAAATTTCGCAGCAAAAAAAATTCCAGCAAGAACTTCAGTGATCAAACACTATTAATTCTGAGAAGATCGAAGAATAAATCTCAAATTGAGAAACCTCAATCTCTTTATCAGAGATTATTGCTCTGATACCATGAAGGTTTGAGCAAAATATCAGAGAGAGAAGAAGAGAATTGTATTCAGAATATTGTGAATGAAAACAGAATTAATTACTTGAGAAGCAAGTAGACTAGGGAATATATACAAAGACCCTAACCAACTAATAACAGAAATCAGTTATAGAAAAATAGATAAAATAATAATATAAATTATATATTTCCTATAGGTAGAATAGAAAATATGTCTGCGAAAACCAATAAAGAACATAATTCAATCTACTTATACAGATCAAACGAGATCTCATATTAAAATCAACTGTCAGTAATATACAAAGTATACAGTACTCCGCAGTAGGAGTAACTCCTCAAGCTAAAAAATTACGTTTGTTTTCTCCTCTTTTCTCCTGCACAGAACAACTCACATGTTGATAACACAAGTGGGTTTCAACAAACCGCAAATGCAACCAATATTGAGTTGTATAGTGTCATAAACGGAATATTAGCTGGGATAATTAGTAAAGTAATACTTGTTGTACTTAATAATAACCACATGATATGACAAACGAAATTAATCATGCGTAATACAGTATCCTTTTTAAGTGCTATCTTTCGTATGAATGACCCCATCCTCTACAGAATAATAAGACGAACACATTTTGGGGTCTAATCTAATAATGCATCATCAATATATGTACGTGATTTTGTGGAGCCTTTCATGAGAAACACACTCTCTTGTCCTTGTTACTAATTTGTCCTTCATTAACACTAACAACTTATTATTTATCAAACTGATTAGTGCTAATAATAATTGACCAGCCTCCTAACGTGTTTTTTTTTATCCCCATTTTGTTCCAAAACTAAGTCAGACGGTGGTGCGAAGAGGGCACCGCAACTAAAATTTTAGATACGCTCTGATACTATGTTAAATATGTGAAACTCTTTAAATTTTAGAGTATTATATTTATCATATTTAGAGCAATATGAGCAATAGTATTATTGAGTATTAACTTAAGATCTCCCATTTAAGTGGAAAAGTATGACAAAAGTCTGAGTTAGAGTCTTGAAATTCCAAGACTCTACTTAAAACGTTAATCAGTACATACAATCTTAATTATTATTATTTATTCTTTTTTATTTTATTATTTTCATAAGTTTGAGGAGTCTTGAATGAGTACGAGGGGTGAAGTGGAAAATTTAAGAAAGTCTGAAAGGGTCTCAACAAGAATCTGAGTAATTGAAAATAAATAAAAATTAAGAAAAGTTAATGTGGAAGTCTTAGCTTATACTAGCGCTAATCTTGCTTATACTGTTACAACTTATCAGTATTAGATTATTAGTCCTAATTGTATAAGGAAACATAATGTAATTAGAATTATATTACGTACAATTTTTATTTATCTGAAGAGAAATCTATTCTTTATCAATAACGTGTTTATATAATTTCACTGTTTAATCCGCCTTCAAAAAAGGAATTATACTATGCATTAAGATTCTTTTTTTACAAACTTTTATATAAGACAATCTTACACAAAAGACCACATTGTGTCATATAAGTTAATCAATAAAATCAATTAGTTAAGCACTAGAGCTAATTAGTTAAGCATTGAAACCAATTAGTTAAACAATGAAACTAATTAGTAAAGCACTAGAACTAATTAGTTAAACAATGGAACCAATTAGTTAAGCAATCAAAGTGGTCTTTCCGGTAAGACGGTCTTACACAAAAGTTACCCATTATTTTTACTCTATTTAAAAAGGAGAGTTTACTGCATCGGATACTGCTTTGATTTACAAGATTTTTGCTATAGTAAAAAGAAGAGGTTCTGCATTAATGTGTGGATGATATTTTTAAGGTTGGAATAATGTAATCATTTTCTTTAGGAAACCTTAATCTTTATTGGGTTTCTAATGATTTCTTTTAGAAAAAGGAAGGTCAATAGAACTTAGCATTAAGATTGGTTACCATTTGTGATTGAAATAGCAATTTGTTGCACGATGGATTCATGCATGTTCGGAAGGTGAATATCGACGCGCCAAAACTTTTGATGAACGACTATACAACTTATTGATTGGTACGGGATAATTGAACTTTAATTATATGTAATTATTTATTCAAAATATTAAAAAGTATGAAGTAGCTAAATTTATATTACGTATGTTTTTTCTTGTATATGATCATTCCATACGTACGTAACTCTTATTTTTAATAGATCTTCATTATCATTAGTTTAATACCAATTGAAATTATATTATATTATAAAATTTAATAAAAAATTATTGACAATTTAAATGTTTTGATATAACCTTGCATGTATGCATCACTATACGTCTATATATACCACCTACCAAAATGAGAAGAACAAATAGGGGAAATATTCATTAAAATGATAATGCATGTTTTCACGATGAATTCTTGTGAAAAAGTGACTAAAACCATTCACCCTAACTTTTGACAAAATACAAAATTTTTGTAGCACTTATTTCTAATAAGAAAGGAACAATTCATTATTCATATATATTGAATAAATAATCTAATCACGTGATTTAGATTATTATTTCAATTACTTGGCATGAAAAACGTGCATTTTGCCCCCTAAAGAAAGAAAGAAAATGTCAATATGCATGGCTAAAATGCTACTCACAAATTGGCACGTTATGGCTAGATGTGTAGGAGCACATAGAAATTGGAAGCAATGGTGGATCTAAAAAATTATTCAGTGGGTTCAAAACAAAAATTACTCTGTATAAGTTAATGGTTAGAGTTTCCTCCTCACCATGAACGTCTTAGTCAAAGTGTCAAACTCGCCACCGTTTAGCACGGTGATATTACGTGTCTCAGTCGACTTTAGCCTAAGATCCTTGAAGGTAAGCTGCTAGATCGTATCGAGATGGTGGATCCGCCAATTACGCTCGGTGTTGTAGCCGCTGCCACCTTAATTTGTTGTTGATGTTTTATGGCAGTAGCCAATAAACTCGATTATGAAGAATTGGTTTGTTTCTCGTCTTTGTGTATTTGATTTAACCTAGTTTTTTTAGAACATATAGTAGATGCACACCCTCTCATATTTTCTCCTTAATTACTTGTAAAAAAAATATGCGATAGACCATCAACGGGCATAAAAGTATCATTGGGCGCAGGGTGCACCTAATTATTTTCATTTTTTCCTAGTTTGTTGTACACAATAATTTTTTTGTTGTAGTTTAGATTTAAACCAACACCCACCCCACCCCCCCACACACCCACCCAACAATGTATTACTCTGTGTTGGGCTTCGGGTTTATTTTCTTCGGGAAGATGGAGGTTCATCATGTATTGCTCGACTAATCGTTTATCCATGAAGTCTATTCACCAATCTACTTGGAACTGGGACTAGTTGTACGTATGAGGTTAGATCGTAGGTTTCATTTTACTCTTTCTTCTCCATGGGGTGTATTATTAGCTCAGAGTAATGGTAATTCATTCATAAGAAAGGATGGTTTCAGGTATTCCCTCAGGACTTTTTTTTTTTTAATTTATATACTTCCTCGCTTCGGAAATATCGCACCATGATTGACTTTTACTCCTCTAACCATTACTTTGACTCTCAATATCTCAAATCGTGTGCAAGTAAAAATTATAAAATATTAATATTTAGAAAATATATATCAATACGAATCTAATGTGACCCCACATGACTAAAATTTCCTTAAGTACGAATCACATAAAATTGCCTAAGTCGTGGTGTGAATAGTGTAAAAAACAAATGGTGCGATATTTCCAGAAGAAATGAAGTATATATAAAAAAAAAAGTGACAAGTAATAGCAAAGTTTCAACTAATATGAAAACCATAAGCGTATATTTGCCTTTTAAGGCCACGTTCTGTTCACCTTATTTCCACTTATTTCAGGCAAAATAAATTCAGATAAGTTCAGAAAAAATAAGGTTTGACCAAGTACAATTTATAACTAAAATAAGTTTTGATAAGTTTTAATATGTTTAGATAAGTTCAGATAAGTTCAGAAAAAATAAGTAAAAATCAAATGAATAGAACGCAGCCTAAGCTAGCCACAAACTACAAAGCACGGACACATCAATGGCATCGAACTATGGTCTCATACCAGACAATGTCCGACATCCCTTTGTTAAATAACATATTTTTGAAACCCTTGGAGTTGGACACAACTAAAAATTGGTTGTATACTATTTTCATATTCTAATTTGTTGGAAGTTCTGATACCACTTTTGGAGTTTGTTAAATAAGTAGACAAATTTTCAAATTAAACCTTAAATTTCTGTCAACGTACACAAATAAAACTTCGTACATAGATATAATTCTTAGCAAATTTATTGACATTTTCTATCAAGTTTTATCTTATCGTGCATATATTTTCAGAAAAATTTAACAGTTTAAAATTGAATGAGTGGAAAATAGAGGAAAACAATTAAGAATGGAAGGCTGTTTAAGCAACACAATAGAATAAGCAACATCTAGCCTACAACTGTGTTTTCGAGCCCATTTAACCTACGCAATATATATATCGCCAACCCCTTTTCCGTATCCAGTCTTCACCTAAAAACAGAATTAACAGAGCATTCCTCTTTTTCTTTATTACAAGGAAGGCAGTAATTTTATTACTCTATTATTGCTGTTTGATTTTCACAAACAGCAAAAGATCAATTTAGAGACGGGAAGTCCGGACCTGTCGCTTCAGCAAAGGTCGAACATACTCGTGATAACCATCAGGGACAGCTGTATCATTGAAAGGATCCTTCCATGCTTCCTCATACAGCTTTGGATACACGTTCCCGTCGTATCGTCCCAAGACTGAACCAAGGAAATGATCCGTGTAGTTGAATGCATCAACGAGAGCAATTGCGTTCGGACGCACCTAACAAGCAAAAAACGGATGTCACAGTGAGCAGAGGTAGAAAACAGGGTGCGTTCTATTCTGTGGCGTATCCAGGATTTAAAAATAGGGTGTGCAGAATTATAATAAGTAGCAATTTTTAAAATTAAATAAAATATATATTTATAAATAGCAAAAAGTTGATTAAAGAAAACATGCATAGTACATTATTTAGAATTTAAATGCAAAATCCAACGAATTTAGAAACCATGTTGTATAGATTTGAATTATGTAAAGGCAAGTGAAGAAAAAGTTTAACAAAAACGCTAATGGGAGGATTTGAACCCGTGTTCATGGGAGTATTTAGAAACCATGTTGTATAGATTTGAATTATGTAAAGGCAAGTGAAGAAAAAGTTTAACAAAAACGCTAATGGGAGGATTTGAACCCGTGTTCATGGGAGTATTTAGAAACCATGTTGTATAGATTTGAATTATGTAAAGGCAAGTGAAGAAAAAGTTTAACAAAAACGCTAATGGGAGGATTTGAACCCGTGTTCATGGGAGTGGCAAGAGTCAAATTTCCATCTACCGAAACCACTTGAGGCACATGTCATTAGTGATTATCTTTGGCCGCTAACAATTACTAGTTGTGTTTACTGCCAGATTGATTTTTTGGATTTTTGAACTTATTTTAATTATAAATTGTACTTGATCAACCTTTATTTTTCCTGAACTTGTCAAAACTCAATTTTAAATATAAATTGTACTTGGTCATTCCCTTATTTTTCCTAAACTTATCTTATCTGAACTCAACTGAACTTATCTGAATTAATTTTTCCTAAAATAAGTGGAAATAAGGTGAACAGAACAAAACCTAAAGAGAGAGTGATACAACGTGAATGAAACTTTTAAGTGACAAATACCTTAGAGAATAAGGATCTGAGGAGATCATTTGCAAGGGAAGCTTGCTTAGGTTTGATGCAGCCAGTGGACAGGAAATCACCAAGATGCTTCCCCATGATTGAAAGTGCGTAGATACCGCACAGTGCTTGCAACTGTTCTTTCACTCCTTCCCCGGGTATGTCTTCTTGCAACTTCTCGATGAACCTTACAGTGTAACAACAAAGTTAAAAGGATCAGAGAAGGCTTCACAAATCACAAAGAAAACATCTTCAAACATATTTTCTTATATCTGATAATTACAAAGTTATAATTACGGAGTATATATCAATGCTAGTTATCTATTACTCTAATAGAGAAGGTTATTCTGGTTTCTCAGGCACAAGCATGTGCAATTACAGAAAAAAAAAGAGTCAATCATATAGATCTAACAGATGTTGATTACGGTTATGAAAGAAGAAAAGAATGAAGGTTGTTGCTTACTTCGAAACCACTATAAGCTGACAGTGAGCAGTAGATGCCCCGACAAGATCGGCAGAGAGTTCAAGAAAGCCTGAAAGAAACAATTACCAAAAATTAAAATGATAATTCATCAACTAAAGCTGATAAAAAAAGGCACTGAAAGGCTAGTATCCCTCAAAAGCCATCAATCCCCAAAGAAAAAAAAAATTAGCCACAGTCACGTCACATTCACAATTTTCCAAAATTCAAAAAGAAAAATGCCTAGTTTACTGAATTATTGATAAATTACCTTCTTCTGGGTTTGAAAATTCACTTAAATTTTTAGCACAAGCAACCGCCATTCTGACTGACCGTGCTTCAAAAGCCTCGAGTACAATGTCAGGGTTCAACCAATCTTCAGCTGCATGCGAACAAATCATATAAAAATATAGTCAATTATATTGACATGAACACATTAACTTTTCTTAGATGGTACTGTAAAAAAAAAATTCGGTTGTGGAGCAACATCAAACCTTTCTGGACACTGCACTGGGATTGCAACAGGTGTTCTGCCCTGCCCATATATGCCATTGTTCCAACAGGCTGTTTCCCAGATCCCAGTTGAGATACAGTCTTCATGAGAATTCGAGCAACCTAAAGGAAGAAAAATTGGCAAGATGCCAAATTTACATTTCAAACAGTCAGCGGCGTTTATAACTTCACAAGCACCTATATTTCAAAACCAACACGAAATTCTTCACTCGTTTTCATTGGTCCAGACTAGAAGGGGACTAATAAGTTATGCCATACACATTTATAAAAATGAGAAATATTTGTATAAGAATCCATGGCCTCTGGTCTGTAAACAAACTAGTTTACCACCCATCTAAGTCAAATTATATGTCATCTTTTCATAACAAAATATAAGAAATGACAATTTAGTATATCATGGATTTATTCGGAATTGTTATTCATGCATTAACTCGGGCGTGCCTAAAATACTACTCCCTCCGTCTCTTTTTGTTCTTTATGCATTCCATTATGGCTATCCCATTTTGCTCTTTACATTTCCTTTTATGTTATCATATAAATGCCTTAATATTCTATCAAATTTATGTCCAAAGATTATTTTTAACCAATTAAATTCATTGGGGAATTAAATCTCTCATAATTTTCCATTGGGGAATTAAATCTTTCTCATTTTTCCGATGTCAGATTTTTGATAAAAGTGAAAACATTATAAATAAAGGTATTTTGTCTTGTTTAAATAAAAAACTAGAGGAATCTCAACACACGTTAATTAGTCGTTAAAATCGTGTGCATAATACAGAACAAAAAGAGACGGAGGGAGTAGTCATTAATTAAATGAGAGACTTGGTATGATTGAAACATCAAAACATAACTGCTGCGACCACCAGTACCTCAGAGTCTGAACATCACATTACCCTTAATGCCTCAATAGAGGCTCGCCCCTCTTGCGAAATAAGGGGCTCCTTTTATGCAAATTAACCCATACGACAAAAGAAAAGATGGTTCGATTAACTATTTCAGCCTCAGAAAACCAAAAAAGTCTTTTATTGAGTTAAAAAGTCATTTTAACAATTTCTAGGTATCCATAAACTTCGTACTAATCTTATAATAAATCGTACTAAGAATGAAACAGGAACATATACTTCCTTAGGGGCCCATAATTTTACATGATACCTTTCCATCAGATATGTCTCAAATTATCTGACCAGATCCAAAAGGACTGAAGAGTGCAAACTAAGCTAAGTAGAATGTTTCAAAAATTTCCACCTTGAAAACGTGAACATAAAAATTGACATAATCACATAAATTTACGCAAGTTGCTAAAGGGTAGGTCATGTACTCATGTAACTTAAATATCCTATTACATCCTCCACTTTTCTGCAACCCCATAGATTCAGGATTCCAGGAGTAAAAATGTGGGAAACAGGGTAAATATAAGCATATATGCTAGAGAGAAAAATGATGATAGATAGAGTCATAGAGATCATTACCTGCAAAAGCAAAACAACATTGTCCCCTTCATAAGTACATGCAGGAACATAGACAGCAAACAACTCAGGGAGCCCACTGCTACAGAGATAGCCATGCCCTCCACAAAGTTTTCGGCATTCTTCAATAGCATCCTGCATCAAAAACAAATGCACACGAAGAGAATTAACAAATCAAATTTAGTTAGAGACTGTCAATGATATGCTACCAGTACCAGCTGAAGGTATTTTCTACAGGTTTTATAAACATAATTCCCACATGCAACAGTGACAAAAACATAGCACTTAAGTCAAGTTTTATCAGTCCATTATTCACTGCAACACAAAAAGTGTATGCATTGATAAACCATGAATTCAATTTTAGAGTAAAAGCAAGTTTTGGGATCTAGGCAAACAAATGCATTTGCAAAGTGTACCAAGAGTCAGGGTAGGTGTGACCCCACGTCTCACGCCCATCCAATAAGTATCGAACAAAGGCAAGCAGGATATGCAGCAACAAAGGCAGTAAAGTACACAACCATCTAAGTTGATAAACCATCTACCATTCAGTTTTAAATTGACAGATTATCACATACAGCAGTAACTGATGTTGTCAAGGACTTCAATCCTGCAGTGCAAGCATGCGCCTCAGGCAGTGTAGAAAAATCATTGGCTTGCAATCTCTTGGTTACGTCAGTGTAGAGCCAACTCAACCAGTCCCCAACAATTCTGAAAGCATATGCTGAAGCCAGCAATGGAAAGAGCCTATTCTGCTGGGTTTTGTAATCTATAACCTACAAGGAACAAATCGTGCAAATGAGTTATTTGTAACAAGCAAAAGAATTAGAGATAAGAACATCTTTTGGGCTATCGACTAAAACTTTCCACAAAAGGCCACTCAATGAGACTTCGGAGTAATTCTAATTTCTAATTCACAAACTAAAACTTGACTAGCAATATGATATCACTTCTTACTGCTCAGTTACTTTGAGGAGTACATTTACAAGGAAACTTCAGTTCTATGCCACAACACCGAACACCAAATTAAGCAAAAGATACTCCGTAACAAAGGAACAAGTTCTTTGTAAGTAAATTAGTATTTTTTTATTTAAGCCAATACAACAAAGCCTCATACAGAAAAAAATCAGCTATTGATTTTCCTGAACCTCAATACCTGAGTCTCACGTCCGTTTTCGGAACCAAACTGCCGGCGAACAGCACTATATCTAGTGGCAATACAAACTGCTTTTGATAGAGCACGTGAAGCATCATATACAATTGTTTGCCGAACGTAAACCATGGTACCATAGATTAGCTGCCGAGGGATATTAGACTTCACAACATTTCCTTCCCTTGTCACCTGTAACACACTGGGACCATGCAAAGTGGATTCAGAATAGTTACTCCAGCATTAAATTTGCTCAGCTACTGTTAAGTGTTTAGATACCATAAAATCCTTCTAACAGAGTTATAACTTAGAAATATAAAAATACAGGTCAAAATCATTGAGATTTAATTTGGAAATGATACAGGTGACATACAGATGAATCATGCCAGTGTTAAAATGTGAGTTAATTAACTTTTTAAAAAAAAAAAAATCAACTCCTTCCATAGGAGAGCTAAACTAAAATAACAGTCCAGACTTTCTCTCTGCTCTTGTATTTCAGAATCTCAAATTCCCAATCAATCTCTTGTTCATTCATTACCATAATATTCACAAAAATCAATGTTTACCAAATTCCAATTCCCAAAGCCTCATAAACTTCTTCAAGCTTACATCTCATCTCACAGCTAAATATCTTACAGATTTACATCACTCTTTCTCAGGAAAGGTCAAAAGAAGTTTAAGACTGGATGTTATTATATTTTAATCCACGAATGGAATTTGAAAGTAACATTTCTAAAAATTTAACATGAACGTTAAGGTTTCAACAACAAAAACAATGTCGAAGCCTTAATCTAATATGGGTCAGCTACATGAGCTACGACTTATCTCTTATGATCGTTTACCATGATCCTCTCCCTCCATTCCTTTCAACCAAGTGTCATATTAGGTCTCTCTCAACTTCTTCTAAAATCCCGTGATCCCAACACTCTACTTTCCTCAACAACATATCTTTCAATATCCGTCTCACATGCCCAAACCAGAGAAATCATTTATCCCTTATTTCATCCTCAATATCTGAAACTCCAACTTCATTCCTAAAAATAATTTTCTCCTTTAAGGTGTTTTAACTCTACCATCTAAGCATACGCATTTCTGGTAGTCCCATCTTCCTAATATGATATTTCCTAAATGCCAAACATTCCATATAAACACACTTGTATAATAGTCGTCCATATAGATTTTCCTTTAACTTCAATAGAACACTACAACCACACAAATCCCAAGTTGCTCCAATTGAGCAACCCGGACTTGATCATGTGGGTCACATCTTAGTCAATTTCTCCATCCCTCTGCAAAATCAAACCAAGGCAACTCCTTAACAACCAATGCTAAAGGTTTAAAACAGCATTCCGAGTACTCAATTTTGCTCCGACTTACTAAACCCTCGAGATTCTAGTTGTTGCCTCCATCAATCCGATTTAGCGTTAACCCTCATTCTAATTTCATCCCATTTCTATACTTTTAGCATTTTTAGGTAAAGTGTACGGTACCATAAAAAAAATTAACTAACATCGGAACGTATCATAAAGACTAGTAAAATGGGAATTCAACAATAATATTAATCAAAAGAAATAAAAAAATATTAGCTAGTAGGACTAATATGACAATGTAACAAAAGCACAAGATGGAATATAGTTTAAAAAAAGTCAAGAACAAACCGCATGAGCATTTGATCCCTAGGAATGCGCACATGGTCAAATCGCAGGACTCCGTTGTCCATTGTGTTATAAGCTGCATTTCCAAATTTCATCCCAATGTCACCGACAGTGATGCCAGGTAAAGCCAAGTGATCATCCAAACTTCGCAGTTGTACAATGAAACCTTGACGCACAAAAAACGCAAAGGTTAATATCATCGACATATCATTGATATCAATAACATACTTGGCTTATAGACAAATTTAGACCTTGAATTGATGAAGTAACATTATTAAACAACAGAAAAGAGGCAAAGGGGAGCATAAACAATTGAATGCGTGTAAATTTACCGTGGACCCCATGTTCTTTCCCGTCTGTTATTAATCGAGCATAAACAATTGCATGCGTGGAAATTTTTCCCAAGCCACCAGGCCACCACTGCAATGTCATCAGAAATAACATCAAAAATCGACCAACCTAACTATTGGATTAACAGAACTCTGCAGTGGGTTTAATTATACAAATTTGAGTAGGAAGCTTTCAAAAAAATGATAATTGTAAACAAGAAAAGCTGAGAAGAAATAATACAGAGATTATTTTTTATGCTTACTTTGCTAGATGTCAAAGTTGGACTATGTATAACAAATTCATCTGTTTCAGGATCAAACGTGGCAGTGGTTTCAAGCCCTTGGACATTAGACCCATGACCAAGTTCGGTTTGAGCATAACACCCGATAATTTGCATCCTATAAGCCAATGGAAGCCATTTGGCCTGCTGCTCCTCAGTGCCTTGTCCTTTAATAGCAGGAACAAACATTCCCTGGGAAATAAAATCATGCAGAAGATTATTGACAGCAGAATTCACACACAAAACAAGTCCAAATTGAAAGAGAAGGCACAGTTTGGATTTAAACGGACAACTAATGAAACCATACAAGAATATATTAAAAAAAGATGATTATCACCAAAAAGGCATAAACTTTACCCAATGAAGATCTGTATAAGCAGGTTGATCAACAAAGAACCTCAATTGACTTGCTTCCTCTTCTGCAATTTTAACAATGTGTTAACCTCATAACTTGCACAATACAATTATCACCTACCGGAAACAAAATAGGGCGTATAGTATTGCAATTAGCAACCATATCAGGAAACATACCAGTCAATCGAAGTTCGATAATTCTCTTCCAAGCATGACTGGCTTTTCTTAGTGTGTTCTTAAACAACTCCTTCCTATCTAGCCTAACCCTATCATCCTTCTTAAATTCCTGCAACACCAAATAAGACAGAGGTCATCATCATAAACTATAATTGGTAACCATTAACCTCACTGAATCAATCAGCCAAAATACCTAAGCATCAGTTGTTGCAATTACGAGCATTATATCTTTGCTAAACATAATTTATATACGATCAGAGAATCAGAGCATACAGTGCAGTAATTCAAGGCAAAAGCGGCAATGAATTGCAACCATGACTAATTTCAAGCTTATACATGCAATTTAATCCATCAACCAAAATACCAAAGCATCAGTTTTCGCATTTATGAGCATTAAACATCTAAACAATTTTAATATACGCATTCGATCAGAACAAACAGAGCAGTAATTCAGGGCGAAAGCGGCAATGTATTGCAACCATACTAATTTCAAGCTTATACATGCAATTTCTATTTCCAAAACCTATTTATCTAAAAAGATAATATTTCATCAATCAAATCACTCAAAATTGAATAAAAGGCAACAAAAGTGACTCAAATAGGTACAAATTTCACCAATTGATAAAATAAATCTTGATGTAAATCCAAATAAATATAACCGACAATAAAGCTCAACAATTACAAAATCAAATTGAAGAGAGATAGAGAGAAAGAGAGACGAACAGGATCACTAGCAACAAGGCGAGCCATACGATCGGAAAGTTGAAGTTTATGTTGGCTACCAGCCCAAACGATCTTCATGGCATTAACATCAAATTGGGCCTTCTTCCTCTCATCAGCTAAGTAATCAACACCTCCTTCTAAATCCTCCATTGTTGATCGACCTTCAATTCAACAAATTTTAATAATAATTACAAGAACAATTGAACGAAACCCTAATTAAAATATCGTGTAGTGGGAATTCTGGGAAATTGAATGACGTTCACAGAGGAGGAAAGAGAAAAGGTGAGGGATTAAAAAGAGGTTGAAGAAGAGCAGGGGTTGGTGGCCGATGCGGTGGACCTTCTATTTAAGTGGCGATAGTGATATTGATAAGAGGGACACTAATTATCTGTTATTGGATTGGAGTTTGTACTCCGTTTAAATTACTTTTTGGGATATTTATTGATAAGAGGGACACTAATTATCTGTTATTGGATTGGAGTTTGTACTCCGTTTAAATTACTTTTTGGGATATTTATTGAAGGTCAAAACTTTTACACGTTTAAAATACTGTTCAAATGTTTTTGACGGAAGAAACAACGACTTTTTTGGACAATATTTTCAATTGTGAAACAAGTACGGAGTATCCAAATTGAAGGTATGTTTCATCCTCTTTTCAGATATACTAAGATTCAAAAAAGATAAGATTAGATAAGATTAAGAATTGATAAACTAACATAAATAAATTTAGGACAAAAAAATAAGATAAAGTTTAAATGATATATTTATAACTTTTAATAACAGTCAATAATATAAGATAATATACGGCTGTTAATATGTTCAAATAGGATAATGGTTATAAAATAATACTCCCTCTGTTCCAAAATTATCTTCATGTTTTTCTAAACGAGCGTCCCAAAATTATCTTCTTGTTTCTAATTATAGATGTACTAACATTTTACTTTATTTTTGTTTGGGACCACTAAAATTTAAAAAAAAACAAGGAAAACTAATTTAATAACACAAAAATCAGAAAAAGAGGAGGGGACCATTGGATGGAAAAAATGACCCCATATTACCCCTATTTGTGTTGAATCTGTGTGCTTTAAATCTGAACATTTTGATGGGTTGAGAATAAATATTATTGTATTCTTATTGGTTAAACTATTTTGATTAGGATCCATGTACAAAAGAGGAGGGGACCATTTTACTTATTCCAACACAAATACAATCCAATCATTAGACTTATCCACTCCAAATATTTTTCTTAAAAATCGTGAAATTGGTCAAACAAGAAGATAATTATGGGACGGAGGGAGTAGTACAAGATAAGTCTAGACGGTAGATTGTGTGATAAATGATAAATTATGTGACTAAAATATATTTTTTACCACTTAATTTTATGAAGAGTTTTATATTCACCACCTCTTAACTTTATGAAGAGTTTTATATTCACCACCTCTTAACATATTACATCCAACTTCCTGTTCATGTGAGTCTTACTCAATTAATTAACTTCTTTCATTGGAGACCAAGTGGAAGTCAATTAATTAACTTCTTTCATTGGAGACCAAGTGGAAGATGAGGGAAATTAAAATTAAAAAAAAAAGTTGGTCAAATGGGTCCCACATGGACGAAAAGTTGGATTAAAAGATGTTTCATAAAATTAAGATGGTAAATACGTAGTATGAAATTATATTTTTATAAGATAGTAGATACAAAACCTGTTTATATCAATATTTAAGTAAAGATATCGATGGCCAAATTTAGTATATAAATAGTGTAGAAAGTTAACATGATACATTTGTACATCTATTGTGAAATGGATGAAGTAAGCACTATCATCGTAGATGTTATTTGGCTCAAAAGTTGTAATACTCCTTAATCCTTATGGTTTATAATTCCCTCATATGTAAAGGAATGAGGTTCATGTGTTGAGATGAACTCCTTTGCAAACCATCCAAATAAAACCGTCCCCAACAAATTATCACAATAACCAAGCCAAATATAGCACACAAAGCGTAGAGCGCATAACGTTGTGACGAAGTAGAAAAGAGTAACGACCCAAATGACGCCAATGCCATCGATCCAAAGAGAGTCATCCATTTTTGACATAAATCGTCTAGAGAATATATATAATTAGTGGTCGATAATGATAAAGGCAAGAATGATGCTTTGAAGAAAGTTGTTGCATAAGTCGCGCAGTACAACGCCAGTGAAACGATAGCTAGAAACATGGTGGTCGGATTGGTGTCGAAAGGTGAAAGTACATGATCTCCTTGATACTTTAGTTGAAGTAAGCTAACTATCAACGTGGCTATGAAGGTGAAGATAGAATTGTTGGTATCTTGTTGATCGAGTTTCAACACGAGTTTGTTAGCATTGTGTTGCGATATGTAGTAGTTGTGTGTTATGAAAACGTATTGATAAGTTGAATGAGATGTTGTTGTTGTGTAATTCATTTGCATTACGGATATATAAGGCTTAATTAGAGGAGTATTTGCTAATTAGGGAGAGTCTAAGTTAGCACATTGCGGAATTAGGTTTTTATAGACTAGCTTAGGCAGTGTGAAGAAGCATAATCCATAATTGATGTCACTAATTAATTAATTAAATTATTATGCATTGCATGACTGTGTGTTTTTTGTCATGACTCTTTGATTAGTCCAAAAGGCCAAAAATGGGATAGGTTGCCGTACATTCTTTTGATTTAAGAGGAAGAATAAATAAAATATTGGTGGTAGCAACTTTTAAGAGAATGGAGGAGAGAGGAGACCATAGTCTTTGCTCCTTTCAGATAGTAAAAAGAGAGAAAACTAAAGTATTGAACCTAAACATGATGGGATTGGGGTAAGGAGTTTGAACTTCTAACTTAAATTACTATACTTTTGGTTTGATTATGACTGCAATTAGATTGACTTGATAAGATCCCTTCAAAAAAAAAAAGATTTACTTGATAAGATACAAGTATCAAGTATATATATGGATTTAACCAATTAATAATGAAGTATGAATCATCTTAGCTGTCCCCACCCCCACCCCCACCCCCTACTCGTTTTCTCTTTAGAGTGATTCCTTTAAGTTGGAAAGAAAATAATTTGGCTATTAAGTGTAATTAGTTATATCCTGTGTGCACAATTCTTTAGTTTGATTTTGGGTGCGTTCTATTCACCTGATTTTCTTTTATTTTTCATGAACTTATCTAAACTTAACTGGACTAATCTGAATTTATCTGAACTTATTAGAACTTATCAAATTTTATTTTAGTTATAAATTATACTTGGTCAACCCTTATTTTTTCTGAACTTATTTTTCCTGAAATAAGTGGAAATAAGATGAACAGGACAAAACTTTTATCTTTACTATGACGTTATTGGAGTATATAAATAGTATTGAACATTAGCTTGTAAATACTTAGTATAAATACAGTAGTTTGTACTACCTTACTTTTGAGTTACACAATTAATAAAATGTAGTTTCTGGTTTCCTCTCTCAAAAGCCACGAGCTCTCAAGCTCAACAATGGCGTCACTCTTATCTCCTTCCTTTATTCTTCTTCTTTCCTTCTTCACTCACACATTCAACATGGTATCAGAGCGGGAACGATCCCGGCTCTTCAATTCCGCATAAATTTTCGTTCAAATCATCTCATCAATTTTTCCCCAATTTTTCTGCTTCGAATTTATTTTTGGGTCGAATTGAGTCAAAACTCGACGAATTAGGATGTAATTCGCCCTAAAATCTCATATTTTCGCTCACAAATCTTCTTTCCATAATTGAATCAAACGTTTTTTGATTCTTGAGTTTTCCCCCAATTTCTAGGGTTCATACCAAATCGCAGAATTGAGCGATTTTCCCCAATTCGATTTTGCTGGGTTTTCGATTGCTTTGGATTTATTGAAGTTTTTTTGTCGTCGTCTTCTTCGACGTCTTCTTCGACGTCTGCTTCTCCTACTTCAAGAATCTGGGTACTCCTGAAATTAACCGCAAACATCTCATCACATATTCCTCGCCGACGATAACAAGAGGAAGATGGATAATCGTCGCCGCCATGGAAGAAACTCTTGGAGGATTGCGATTCTTGAATTCGCACGTTGTCTGGAGAGTTCTTGGTTTGATTTCTTGATCTTCTTGATTAATTCATTTGATTACAATTCGCTGCTTGGTGATTGTTGGTGAATTTCTGGGTGATTTTGTTCATTAGGGAATATCTACAGTTGATTTTAAATTTGGCAATATATTTTGTCTTGCCTGTATTCTGAGAATTACTTCGTCTATCGTCCACGAATCATGGCTCAATTTTAGCTAATTCCCAATCATCTGTTCAATTGAATTTTTGCTGTTGGTGGTTCTTGTGTGAGAATAGGAGTAAGTTTGGGTTGAGATTGTTTTCGATTTTTGATGGAGCTCATCTTCTTCGATGAATGCTTACAAGCAGTGGTATAGCTCTTTCTTCTGCAATACATTTGTGCCCCTGGTCTGCTGGTTTGTTCTGTGGTCATGTGATGATCTTATTTGGTGCTCAACTATTTCTCTGCACTATTGAATTGCAATATAGACAATTCAAATGGAAATTGCATAAGAAGGCTGCACAAGTGTTGTTGTGTTTACACTTTGCATTGAAGAAATGTCTGATAATTGGGGATATTCACGAAAAACAGGAACAGTTTAAAGAATGGATGCAAAACCTTGGAATAGGAGATCATGCAGCAGTTTTGCAAGAGGATAGTATACAGTTTTGGGTTGAAGTTTTTTTTTCTTTTGAATGTTGGCACGATTCAACATTTCTTTCCAGCAACAGATCTGGAGTTCAGTACCTGTATAATCAGGTCAATTTTGTTCATTTTTCCCAGCAACAGATCTGGAGAATCAGAACCTGTAAAATCAGGTCAATTTTTGAGACCCAAAGAGGTCAGTTTTGAGACCCAAAGATGTCAGTTTTGAGACCCAAAGAGGTCAGTTTTGTGACCCAAAGAGGTCAGATTTCATTGATCCATTGTGATCATTCTTTTGATGAGACCCATTGAGGCTCATTTCTTCAAGACAATATTGGACGTTGCAGTTTGATATGAGCAGTTGGTACAACAGCAACAGCAGTGGCCAACATCTATGCTTGTTCATGAGGAGTTCTTGGTGCAAAGTTAATGAAAGAGTCTGTTTTGAAGCTTTCAAACTGAAGATGTTTACACCATCTCCAGTTTGAGGGGGGGTATTGGAGTATATAAATAGTATTGAACATTAGCTTGTAAATACTTAGTATAAATACAGTAGTTTGTACTACCTTACTTTTGAGTTACACAATTAATAAAATGTAGTTTCTGGTTTCCTCTCTCAAAAGCCACGAGCTCTCAAGCTCAACAATGGCGTCACTCTTATCTCCTTCCTTTATTCTTCTTCTTTCCTTCTTCACTCACACATTCAACAGACGTCGTTGCAATCGTGTTAGAAGTTCAGATCTGGATTCATATATTACGGCAGGAATAGAGGATGAGAGGGGATTGGAAGCTAAAATAGAGAGAAAGAGAGAGCCTAAGTCCAATAAATTAGTGTACACCCGATTTTTTGAAATGTTTGTGCACACGGTATAGTTTGTAATCTGTATGAGAGTTGGCGTCTTCGTCAACTCCTTTGTCTGGACTCAAACATGTATTGGGCCTTTATTTCAATTAATCAAACTTCGGTTATTATTTGACACAACATTAAAAATAGACCACTTAGCCCAATGCCGATTCGCTCCGCAAGCCTATGCCAGGGAAGTATGGAACTATCAAGTATCAACTATGGAACAAATGGAAGTGTTTCACTTCTTTGGATTCACAAGAGGACAAATCTCATTTTACTTGCACTATGTAAAGATTAACTAGCTCTTGAGCCCGTTTAAAAAAACGATGGTTATATGGTGGTTGTTTAGCCGTTTTTTAAAGTTTTAATTTTAACGAGAACTTGTGATTGAAAGGGAAAATATACCCATGATTTAAATAGAGGTGGAATTTGAACAAATTAATTAACTGAGAGGATAGTGATTTTTTGTGTGCAAAGAGTGATCAGGAGGGACGAAAAAATAACCGAACACACACAAGACCAATGATGCTTTTTCGAGCTTCCCTGTGGTTCAATTTGCGCCCTATAGCAGTGTTGTCCTGTGGATGTTGGAGAGAGTGATTCACAGGGGTATGCTAGTAATTTTGTATCATATAACAGGGACACGTTATACCATTGTTCTTATTGAAAGTAAAATGTATTTACAGAATTGCCATATTATGTATTGTCTATGAGAATTACTTCCTCCTGCCCGAAGGAACTACTAAGTTGTAAGAAAAGATTTTCCAAAAAATTAAAAAATCAATCGAATTTCTCCAAAATGGAAAATAAATTTATTTCATTATCACAAACATTAATAATCTAAATTCAGCCAAACATCTTGCATAAAGTAATACTCTCTCTGTATTTATTTAAGAGATACACTTGCCTTTTCCGTCCGTATTTATTTAAGAGATACACTTGTCATTTTTAGTAACTTATCAACCCCACCATCTAATTAAATAATATATCTACACCCCACCCCCACCCCCCACTACCTAAAATGACATGGTCCCCACTTTTTTTTCTTATTAAAATATCTACTCAACCCTACTTGTTTTATTACTTTATTTCATTCAATTCTTTTTCTTAATACTCGTGCCCGCTCAAGGAGGGAGTATAGTTCAAAAAAGAGAGTTCATAAGAGTTCAAGACAGTAGAAGTTGTACATGGTTAAAACTAAGCTGAAGTATCTAGAAACAAATCCATCACAGCATCACTTAATCAGGTTAATTTAACATGAGCATCAAGAACAATATAAGGCATCTTTGATTGAGCATGTGCTTTCCTCATCCTTTTCGCAGACGCATCCAAATAATAATTCATATGCTTCTTAACCCTCAACAGTGGCGGTGCCAGAATTTTTTTGTTAAGGGTTCGAAATTAAAACATAAGTCATATTTTTTGTACAGAGCGTACATTAGCAGATTTTTTTGAATACAAATAACAGGTTGCATACGTACTATAGTATATAAGATAAATAATTAAAGAATTTATTTTTAAGAAAATGAATAAAAACAAAATCCAATTTTTTCTAGGGCGTTGGATAATTTTCAGAATTTCAAATACATTTTGTAATAAAAAAAATTATTTATTAAAAGTTCAAAACTATAGCTACTAAGAAAGAAAAGAAAGAAAAATCCAAAAAAGAAAGAAAAATGAAAAATCTTAGAATTTCCCTTGCGAAGAGTCGAACCCGCGACCATAAGAGGAAAACAGTTCCCGCTCCAACCAGTGTTCCAGCCTCTATCTTATGTATATTTTGAGCGCTAAATTCTATATAAACTTAGATTTGGTATGTTCAGAAACTCGCGAACTTCTTCTATGTTTTTGCCAGTACGGATTCAGTTGAACCCACTGAACCCGTACTGGCACCGCCACTGACCCTCAACTCATCTTCATACTGTTTCATCTCCTTTTCCTGTCTTTTTCTACCAGGTAATTTTCCATGAAATTCATGCGAAAACACCCGAAAAGCTTGTTTTAAACTCATATCTTTTCCATACTTATCCTTCCTCTCAATACGTATCTCCTTCGATGATGATCCTCCTTCTTCTTCTTCAACAAAGCCAACATTAAGCTTTCTCTTTTTCTTGTCCATGTTTCTACCACTCTGTTCAACTGTTTATTTCAATGTGCCTCGTTCTGTAAGCCATTTAAGTGCACCCACCAATCCAGTTCCAATAGGTGGTTCATAATGTAGTAATGATTCTTGAACCATGTCATCTTCATCTTTAATCTCAACCTGCTCATCTTTTCCAGAATCAACAAGCTTTACTGCATTCGGCTTTTGTACTTCTTCATCTGCCTTAAGATTTGAAACAAAGTCATGAATCTCAGTAAACGCAATTCTGTTATCTGAATCATCTGCTAGAGTTGAATCTTGGGTTTTATATGTCGGGTAACTTCTTACAAACTGTGCAACTTTCTCAGCACCTACTAGTGGTTTGAGTTTCTCATCCTGTATCGTAAATTTCTTAGAGGAAGAAGTACGGTAATCTGAGTGATTCTTCATAGATTAATTTCCAGAACACCAAAGTAATCAATTTTATTTTGTTAATTCAGAACCAATTATTTAAAAGACAAAAATACTGGAAACAGAGAAGGGAAAACCAGAGCAGCACCAAATTTTGGTAAAGGAATTAGCAAATATGATCAATATTTATAGGTCGTTATTCGTTAATAGAAGTTTCTATAGAAAATATTATTACCTTGTGCAATTAGGAATAGGAGTATAACTCCCTACATCTCAATTTATGTGGGGCCATAACTTTTGACCTTTTGGTAGTAGCAGTAGGAAACTACGTAGTAGGAACTAGGAAGTGGGTTTATTTTATAAAAAGAACGGAAATTTCATGAAATGCCCTCGGGTTTTGCCATAATTCACCAAACGCCCATCAAGTTTCAATAATTCATAAAATACCCCTCACAATTCGTACAAATACCCAACATACCCTTATTAATAACGGGCCGTTAGTCCGCCGTTAGCCAAGTTTCCAATTCACCCAAATGCCCCTATTCTGAAACTTATTTCACCAAATGCCCCTATTAGGAAACTTATTTCACCAAATTCTCCAAATTTAAATATAGCTATTCAGATGTTCAGACGGCTAGTTTTTGTGTTTCAAAAGTGGTTCTTGGTCATGGTTGGCTATAAAAACCCCTTTGCTGAATGGTTCTTGTATTTTAGATGTTATTTTACTTTACTTTGCTAATTTCATAAGATTTGTGTCACGAGTTTTCTTTCAAAATCATCTTCCACACCCAATCATTCCACATATATTAGGGTACCTAACAAATTTTGTTATTGTGGTAGGAATGGAGGTTGTACTACAAGTGTGATCCTTGCAACAATCTGAGTTGGTGCAAGGGAGTAGTTGAGCAAGAAAACAGGGGGCAGCAGCATGAAGGACAATACAGGGGAAGCTTAGGCGAAGGAGAAAGTACTGAAAATAGGGGAAACAGTAAGATGCAATAGGACTTGAAGCAAATGAAGAAAAAGATGATACTGTAATGTCAATACAAGGCATCTTACTTTGATTGTGAAATGAAGAAAGGCTAATCCTATTTATGTCATGGTTTGGGATGGACAGGCAGAACTTAGGACTTAAGAGAGCAAGCAAGTACTTTTAGCAAAGAAAGGTCAAGACTTCAGAGAACTCTTAGCGAAGAAATTAGGAGGCAAACAACATGTGAAAGAAGTCCGAGGGCAGGGTCTTATTATTGGTATAGAGTTGGATGCACAAGTTGGCCCGCTAGTTGATGCTTGTCGAAATTCAGGAATGTTAAATTGTTAATATTAACTGCTGGAAAAGGAAAATAGAGAGATTGGTTCCTCCACTGACCATACTAGAACAGGAGCTCGAAACAGGTTCTGAGATTCTCCTCAAGTGTTTTCTGTCCCTGGGTTGAAGCAGTGGAGTTGAATTTGTGTACGCTGAGTCGATGCTTGTCAAATTTCCTTGTGACATCAATAGATCCAAAGCTCATAATTGGCATCGTAGCTGTAAATCAGGAATACGTTTCCTACTAGCTTCTCTTTGGATTATGCCTTGGGTTTAATGTACAAATTGTCATTTCAAGATATCTCACTCGTTACTCAGAACATTGATTTTCTTTGTTGCATGGATTCATTTCATAAGTATCTTTCTCCCTTATTATAAGGCTTAGTTTGTTATTTTGATACCTATAAATTGCGTAGCTTTGTATTGAGTGGAACACACAATCAACATTATTATTTTCTCTTCGTACTACGTTTGTTCAAAATTAGCCTTTAGATATTATCACGACTTTAGTGGATCAAGAAGGCATAAGCAAACAATAAGCAACGACTCATTTTCAAACGAAAAAACTAGCCGTTGGAACATCAGCATAACTATTTTTAAGGTTGGGGGCATTTGGTGAAATAAGTTTAATAGAAGGGGTATTTGGTGAAATAAATTTTTAAAAAAGGGGCATTTGGTGAATTATGAAACTAGACTAACGGCGGACTAACGGACCGTTATCAGTAAGGGTATTTGGGGCATTAAGTCAATTGTCAGGGGTATTTGGTGAATTATTGGAACTTGATGGGCATTTGGTGAATTACTTCAAAACTCGGGGTATTTCATGAAATATTCGATAAAAAAACCTTGAATAAACCTATATAGCTATGTACCCAAGAACAAGATAGAGGTGTTGTACTTCCAGTCGAATGCTTCTTACTCCGTATTACTTAATTGTTATTAATCAATATTCTATTATTAGGAATTTGATCAAGGAACACTGTTTGTTGACTTTCAGAATGCGAAATTCTTAAAAATAATACAGTTTTGCTCTAATAATAACCGCAGCTTATGGAATTTGGAAGAGTTATCAATTCGAACAAACTCTTGCAAGGTATTCCCTCCCCTCCCTACTACGAATAATAGTCTGATCAATAGTCTTATTGAGTATTATTTCCATTTAAGTTGAAGAGTATGCCAAAATTCTGAGCAGAAGTCTTGGAATATCAAGACTCTATTTAAGACGTTTAAATAGTATATTCTTTGTTAATTATTATCCCAGACTACTGTGGTGAACTTATTTTTGTCTAAGAATATTTTATTCAGTTTAAGGTCGCCCCATAAAAATGTTTCAGTTTCTAAGTATCAAGTTTAAATCACTGATTGAGATCCCAGAAAATATTTTAGGTTTCTGAACTTAACCAGATAAAAAAACTAGTGAGTAAGCTTAAGCCTTAAGAGTGTGCACATTAGCACAGGGTAACCATCTTCCTCTGCAAATTACAGAAATTACCCAACAATTACATAGCATATTAGGAATTATAGCTACATATAACAATTTTGAGCAAAGAAATGCAACAAATTTAACATAAAACATAGAAGCGCTGATTATTCTAAATTCAACCAATTCAAGATTAAAAATAAACCTTGAAACGCACGTTGATAACCACACGAAAGCATTGCTTACATTAATAATAGAAACTACGGAGTACATAGTAATAAAAAAACAAAAAAAATACACTAAGGTTCTATTATGCTATGTTCACGTTATTTCCATGAAAATAAAGTAAAAATCGGGCGAAATAGAAAGCAACTTAAGAAGTGGAGCTTGAGATGGAAACAAGAGAACCTGTCCATGGCATCCCTTAATATTCATATTTCCAATCGTATACTTTACGAGATGCACACAACCCCTCAACTCAACTAACGTGCTTTGGTACGCGTACAAATCTGAATCTTCATCAGGGAATGGTACTACCTCATGATACTCTTCACTTTCCAAGTCAAAACCAAACACACCGTTTTTTTTAAGGGGTTTTCTCGACGACCTATCCAATATAACACATTATTAGAATTAACCATTTTATTACTGCAATTATATCCATATAGAGGAGGACCTTGTATTCTTTTCCATGAATTTCTCTTTAAGCTATTGTACGGGATACTCCCGTTGGCCCATTTCTATACCAGAACATCATATTCTAGTATTATGGGCCCAAAGAGTAATAAGGGCCAAGGCCCAATCCATGACCTAATAATCTAAAACCCCTATAAATACTCATTTATGGGGGAAGGTAAAAGGGACCTCTCTACACTCTCTACTCCCTCTTCTCTGTATTCCATCTCTTTATGATATTCCACTAATGTTGGGCGTCGGAGGCTTCGATCCGGGGAACCTCCCCCGGGTTCGGGGTTCACTTTGCAGGAAATCACCTCCACATTCAAGATACGAAGATCCGACCACACCACCTGATTCCAATATATAAAAAGTAATTCTTATATAAATAATAGTAATAAATAAATAAATAAATAAATAACACCAATTTACTTGCAAAAGAAAATGAGAGACACATCGAAAATGTCAATAAGGAGCATACATTACAAATTCAGTTTACTGCGAGGAAGATAATTAGGATGGTAGCAACGTCCATGGATCTAAGTGAGTTGTTTACCTGTTGTCTAGAAGGGTTCAAAAACACGTCTTATGTGAAGGAAGGGCAAGGCATATCCGCCATGGGTAAAGGAAAAGATTCCACAAGGGGTATTAAAGCAAGACCAGGATTCAGAGGCAAAAAGCGTTGATTAAGTCAACTCCACCGGAAATTCTATTACCGGCATGTATGTTACCAGTATCGCCAAAATAGTTCTAATCGGAGAAATTCCAATTCCTGCGGTCAAGAGGCCACCAAACCTCTAAATTGGAGAACTACCGGCATTTCTCTTACCGGCATTTGCGCTACTGGTATCGCCAAAGTACTGAATTGCTCTGCTAACCACGATGACTGATCATTTTCCCTAAACGGCAAGAAATGATACCAGCTAAGCTTTTCTCTCTCTCTTCTTTTATATGAAATTAAAAATTTCTAAATTACTCACTCTTTGGTCGTATGCGGGGTAAATATCAAGATGCTTTCCCATTTAACTGAATTAGTTTCATGTGACTAATATGCTTGATTTTAAATGACTGACGTGCTATCAGTATGCTTCCAACCGGTGTTTATTAATTTAATTTAGTGTTACCAACAGTGTTGTATTCAAGGGGCAGAATATGTGGTACCGTCTAAAATACTGTCGGCCTAAAGTTATGGGCCTTATGGCCATACCAATGTCATCTAATATGCGTAGCTCGACATATCGTCATATCGTAGTCTTGGGTACCAGCAGCCACTTGATTGGTTACAGTTTAGATTGAAGATTGATACCAGCCCAGTGTCACTGCATACCTTTTAATTATATTCTTCTTCCCAATGTGAAGTCATTTTTAAACAATTTTTCTGAGAAGGGAATTGATAGTCATACCATCCTACGTGCTACCTGCTTGTACGTGATGTTTTCTCGATTGATGGATCAAAATAAACTCTATTTCAGTGATACAGACTTTTGGCCAGTGCATAATCTTACTGGCGCATAGTAACAAGCTTTTTAGCCCGTGCATGACCCTTAGCTAATTAATTCCTATTTGAGTCATGAATTTGAAAGTCATACTATCTGCTACCGTTTAAAGATTTTAAGTTGGTATCGGCCTACTTGGAGGATTCATGTTTGCTACCGGCCTGATTTAAAAGGTCAAAGCGCATAGTCCCATACCCTCTAATTCACTGTCGGCTCGCTGTTTGAGTGCATTTTAGTATGCTATTTGAAGTACTTTTTACAATAATTTTATTGCTCCAAAGCCAAATTGCTACAATTGTGTATCTTCGAGATTCAAAGACTCTAAAGTCGGCCATTTTTCTCATGGTAATGAGCCGCATACGGCCATCATTATTTTATTTTTATTTCCCCATGTGTGCTAGTAATTGTTGGTTTTTGTCACAGATGTCAAGCCAATATCGGGCAATATATGTCATACCCCATATTGTTTAATTTTGTACTTTTTACCGGCTATTTCTATCTACCTAATATGGGAGCTTATTTTAAGCAAGTATTTTGGAAGGAAAGTGTTTGCTGCCGGCTAGTACCAACAGTCTTCTCATATCTCAATTAAGGGACCAGGATAAAATGTTTGGTAAAGTGTCTCTTTCAAGTCTTTGTGTTCTTTGGTAGATTTTCTCGGCTTTCTGGTAAACTACTTCCTAGAGTCTTAACCATAATTAAAGCCGGTCATTGTGCCAGTTGACCTGCTATAAATTCCAATTTTAGTACTCCATATCAAGTATGTACGTTCATAATTCCATGGTAATAGGCGGATGCAACCATTTCATTCGCTACCGGCATTTTAAGCAACTTCGGTTGTTGGGTGATGTTTGGTAAAGGCTCATAAGTTTCAAATGTCCAGAGGGAAGCTATCTAATGTAAGACCAGACGATCGGTTGTGATTTTCTATCTGTCTAGTATTGAGAGTTTTCTCAAGAGTGCAATGTGAATATAAATGTTTTTGACAAATCACACTCGTACCATTTAGTCAAACTAGGTGATACTGTCTAAAGCGATGTAGGCCTAAAAGTGGTAGTTGTACCCCATACCTTCTAATTTAATCACTGATTGCGCTCGAAGTCAAAAAAGTCTTGTTTATCATCAATCATAGTATAAACATCAAATGTTGTTGTAGTCAGCAAGCAATATTATAGAAACATAGAAACCATCTGCAACATTCAAACTATAAGTCTTCTATCTGTCTGTTCCGTTTGCAAAGTATACGTTAGATGTATGAATGCATGTCTTATAGCCTTTTGAGATATTTTTAATTAAGAATTATATTGCAATATAGGCATATAGCCATTTGAGGTAATAATACCGTCTGCATAACCATATTATGACAAGTGTGTATTTTCCAAATCCTCTAGTAAGAAGCCACACATAGTTATTTTATATGAGTTACCCTTTACCATTTTAAAAAAAAAGATGTTTGATAAGATAAGAGCCCAATGCTCAGATTGAAAATTCATACCAATCATATGTTCTACCAGTCATACTGCATACCTTTTAATTATGTGCTACCTGCTAATACCCGTAGCTTTCTCAAATGATGGGCAAAGAGAAGTTATTTCAATGATAATGACTCTTCCTTTATAGTTGTTAGGTGCATATTAGTAAGCTTATTAGCCAATGCATAATTTTATTGTTTTCGATTCACCACCTGGTAACTGTTGGCTTTTGTCAGAAATATATCTGTCTAAATATTTACCATATATCATTTTTGCTACCAGAATAACAGTGAACAATTTTATTTGCGTAGTCAACAAGTTGAAGAAGTCTCTTGCTACCTATCTAAGTTGTTGTAGGCTAAGTAATTATCAACCTAATTTGAGAAGTTCTAATGGCAACCGCCCTGATTTAAAATCATACCCAGTTAGCCAATACCACCTAATTTACGTTTGGTCTGAGTTTTATGCAATAGTTGTTAATGGTGGAGTATGACCATAGCGAAATGAGTGGGAATAAAGAGTGCAGGAATCTGCAACTCTGCCCCGCAATTTGTTTGTTTGTTCTTCTATTTTATTGGCATCCTTACGAAGATCCCTTCAGTCACTATTGGTCGTTTCCTGGATATAATTGAAACAACTCCTTGAATTACGAGCTTCACTTAGAATGATGGAAGTTAATTGTTGGTTTGGTCATGGCTTGTTGCGATATGTCTTTCCGAGCAATATCTTTGGTGTAAGCTGCATTCTCAACTAGATTGACCTTCTATGTTTTGTTTGACATACCAAGACCAATTTACAATAATTGACCCGATTCCTTGTTGTATCCATAGCTATTGTGATTCGCTTGACTGATCTTAAGATTATACCTTGGTTGGATTGTAAACTTCAAAATATCATCCATATAAATTTGCTAATAACCCTTAGCTGCCAGAGACGCATGCTCAAGTAATCAATGTTAGCCTATTAAATATGTATTACGTTTTCGGAGCACTGAGAGAAACCAAATGTTGTTGTCTCCTGTTATGTTTAAATGTTTAAATTATACGGGTTTTGAAAGTGAGAACAGGTTGTTGCATTGCAGTTATTGTTTGTCGTTATCAGAGATGTCATGTCACTATGATGATTTCATGGTTGTATTATACTAACATCATATGGTTCTTTAGGAAGAAACATCTCCCAGAATGCTTGTACTATGTGCTTTTGTGATTGTAGGCCAATAGTTGCATAGGCAAAATGGGAAAAGTGGTTATTGCAGCGACAGCTAATGCTCACCTTCATGTTGTCCCAATATCACTCGGCGCTCAAACCGAGAGTGGGCAGTTATCCAAGTGGATGATAAAGAAACTCAGCAAATGGAAAACTCCGCGAAAAGGAAAGGCTCGCAAAAATTACATTAAAACTCAGGAAAGTCTCCTTAACTACTCATATACTTGATATGAAATAATAGCATACAGGGTTTTGCGCATGAGAAAAGAATGGCTATGCATAAGAGAGGAACTGCCGTTAGTTATTGTACTCATATGATGTATGTGGTTATATTTCCTATGCAATGCGTGAAAATGAGCTTAGAATATGCATGAAGTAAGCATAGTAGTGCGATGTTTTTTTATCATTGTTATTACCCAACCTTCGACATACTTGGTAAATTCATGTTAGTCACATCACATAGTAACAGTGGCAAGTTAAAAGCAAAGAATTGTTAAAATATGGTGGTCCTAAGCGCCCAGGTGACAAGTTTAGTTTTATATAATTTAAGCGCGTGATATCGTAAGGATTGGGCCACCGGTAATAATATGAAGATTATGCCACCAGTAATACTAAGAAAAAAGAAAATTAATCTTATAACCCAATTTTACCACGTGTGTAATGAATTTCGAAAACTTGCTTTAATGGTCAGAAGTTGGTTAATATTAGCTATTCTTATTTTGTTTTAATGGTAAAGACGAGTCATGAATGAATTTATATTTTTACACTATAATAATTTTATGCCAGCAACAACTATTGCTATAGGGGCTAATGAGTATAGCACTAACAAGGTATAACTGAAAAAATTCAACACTTAAAACATCTGTGGCGAAAGCCTTTTTACCGATACCAACAATAGGAGTAAAGTCCCACTTAATTTGGTTGTTTTATGACCATTTTTCAAAGTTTTTAGTCACAAGTTATTTCAGTAAGTAAATTGAATTACAACTCTAAATATTTGTGTCAATAAAGGTACCTCAATGACATCATTTTTAAGCCGACTGTAAACTCTACTTAATACTCCGAGGGGCTAGTTAATATACTAAAGTAATCAAGGTTAATTCCTCTATAAACTAATGGTGTGTACTATCATATTCAAGTCCTTAAGTATCATTAAAATTATTGTGAATTCGTAACCAGTAACACTAAAACAATTACATATCATTGTAATAAAGAGTCATGTGCCAAATTGTAGGGGTGTCTTTCTAGTCGGCCACTTATACTTTATAGTGCTGCTAGATCGCATTTGATTTATAAATACTTAAGCCCCTAAAACGACAAATTTATTGATTTGGAGTAAACTATCCACACGCTTACTCGTTCGAAATGCATAAAAACTTGTTAAGATAATGCTCGTGCTAATATAACTTTCGTATCAAAAGGATTGAAGTGTTAACTTTCCGCACAATATGATGATACCATGCTAGTATGTCATAAGATCTGTATAATTAGGTAACCATCGCTTGTCTAAATGCATATATTCCTTTTAAGTTTCACGATTGAAATTACTCTCTTATCGGTAAAATGTTATTAACATCATTCGAAGTGCATATAATAAGCAGATTTATTAGCTTAAAATATAAATGATGTATGCTAAATGCACTTCATTATCATGCAATCTCACATATTGATATGATTTGTTTAACTTTGCTCATTATCTTATATTCTCTACAGCATGATCGCAAGAATAAAATAGTCGGTATGTTTGAAATACCGGCAAAAATCGATATCACATATCAAATGTGAAGTATGGCAACCAACGAAATGTATGGATGTGATCAGTAGCTTTGGGGAAAATAAATGCCGTAGGGGCACTCCAATGTGAAGCGTAGCAGTCCATAAGGAATGGATGTGATCAGTAGCTTTGGGGAAAATAAATGTCGTTAAGGGCACTCCATTGTGAATCGTAGCAGTCCAACGAAATGTATGGATGTGATCAGTAGCTTTGGGGAAAATAAATGCCGTTAAGGGCACTCCAATGTGAAGCGTAGCAGTCCATAAGGAATGTATGTGATCAGTAGCTTTGGGGAAAATAAATGCCGTTAAGGGCACTCCATTGTGAATCGTAGCAGTCAAACGAAATGTATGGATGTGATCAGTAGCTTTGGGGAAAATAAATGCCGTTAAGGGCACTCCAATGTGAAGCGTAGCAGTCCATAAGGAATGGATGTGATCAGTAGCTTTGGGGAAAATAAATGCCGTTAAGGGCACTCCATTGTGAATCGTAGCAGTCCAACGAAATGTATGGATGTGATCAGTAGCTTTGGGGAAAATAAATGCCGTAGGGGCACTCCAATGTGAAGCGTAGCAGTCCATAAGGAATGGATGTGATCAGTAGCTTTGGGGAAAATAAATGCCGTTAAGGGCACTCCATTGTGAATCGTAGCAGTCCAACGAAATGTATGGATGTGATCAGTAGCTTTGAGGAAAATAAATGCCGTTAAGGGCACTACAATGTGAAGCGTAGCAGTCCATAAGAAGCATTGATAAAATAAAAATATGAAATATACCGGCAAGAAATATCAATGCAAAAATGAGCGAGTTGTCCTAAAGAATCAAGGGGGCTAGTCATCCTAAATATTAAATAGGCTAGTCGCCCGAATAAAATCAAGGGGGCTAGTTGTCCTAAAAATTCAAAGGGGCTAGTCATCCTAAATATTAAATAGGCTAGTTGCCCGAATAAAATCAAGGGGGCTAGTTGTCCTAAAAATTCAAAGGGGCTAGTCGTCCTAAATATTAAATAGGCTAGTCGCCCGAATAAAATCAAGGGGGCTAGTTGTCCTAAAAATTCAAAGGGGCTAGTCATCCTAAATATTAAATAGGCTAGTCGCCCGAATAAAATCAAGGGGGCTAGTTGTCCTAAAAATTCAAAGGGGCTAGTTGTCCTAAATATTAAATAGGCTAGTCATCCTGAAAAATCAAGGAGGCTAGTCGTCCTGGAAAATCAAGGGGGCTAGTCTTCCTAAAAAATCAAGGGGGCTAGTCATCATAAAAAATCAAGGGGGCTAGTCGTCCTAAAAAATCAAGGGGCTAGTGGACCTAAATATTAAATAGGCTAGTCATCCTGAAAAATCAAGGAGGCTAGTCGTCCTGAAAAATCAAGGAGGCTAGTTGTCCTAAAAAATCAAGGAGGCTAGTCTTCCTAAAAAATCAAGGGGGCTAGTCTTCCTAAAAAATCAAGGGGGCTAGTCATCATAAAAAATCAAGGGGGCTAGTCGTCCCAAATATTAAATAGGCTAGTCATCCTAAAAAATCAAGAAGACTTCGTCCTAAAAAATCGAGGGGGCTAGTCGTCCTAAAAACCAAAGGACCCAATCGGCCAGAGCAAGCAAAATAAATTATTAGTTTTATCTGCATATCTTCGACTCATGAGCAGAATCAAGATATCCGCCCATTCTGCGAACCTCTGCAGATAAGGGGGCTAGTTGTACGGGGTGATTACTTTTTCAGAGCAAGCACAACAGTCTAAGACGGTTGTACTTACTCTGAGGGGGCTAGTTGTACGGGATACTCCCGTTGGCCCATTTCTATACCAGAACATCATATTCTAGTATTATGGGCCCAAAGAGTAATAAGGGCCAAGGCCCAATCCATGACCTAATAATCTAAAACCCCTATAAATACTCATTTATGGGGGAAGGTAAAAGGGACCTCTCTACACTCTCTACTCCCTCTTCTCTGTATTCTATCTCTTTATGATATTCCACTAATGTTGGGCGTCGGAGGCTTCGATCCGGGGAACCTCCCCGGGTTCGGGGTTCACTTTGCAGGAAATCACCTCCACATTCAAGATACGAAGATCCGACCACACCACCTGATTCCAATACCGGAACAGCTATACACCCAAGCTTTACTAACAACATGATCATCTGATGAGTAAAATATTTTAAAATCGTCGCTCCGAAAATCATAACCAACCCCAACCATATGAGGACTACATGTATTGTCATAGTTTAATACCAAGTGAGGTATGTTGTTAAACGTGGTGCCAGTTATAGGGTTACATACCGAAAACCTTATTGTATTTTTTATTCCGGGATCATCATAAACTATTTTTCAGAAACAAAGTAAGCCATTGCTAGAACCAACAACGATAAAATCACTAGGAACACAACGTCTACCTAGCTTCTTGAGCTTCAAAGTGATAGAACTATTATCAAAATTTATCGCATGTAAGTGAGATGATGAATTATTGAAATCAAAGAGGATGAAGGAGGTGGAATTCTCATTATGAATTTGAAATTGGCTAATGTGAGATTTTATGAAGTAGGGGTTGTTGATTTGATCACGCCAACGCTTACAAACGCATTGGAGACGGAAAAGCGATTTAACCGATATTCTTTCAAGAATATTAGATTCGAGCTCCGATGGAAGGCGACCGGTATTCATATTTTTTTTTTGTTAGAGATTCGTGATTATATTGGTGATATTTATAATGAATTGGAAACCCTAAATCTAAGCGATAAATTAAATATCCTAAAAGACATAGAACTCTATTATGAGATAAACACTATCACCTAAACCTGATTTATATGTTAAATAAACGAAATCCAATTACAGAGTAAAAGACAAGTATTCATATTGGAGTAAAAGTCGGACAAATTATTATTGCACGCTGCCAGCTAATACAAATATACAATAACTTTCATGTCAGATTGCCAAACAAGGTTACCTGCTGAGGCGCTGACCCTTTTATATTCTGTTTTCTTTGGTAGTTACAGTTTGACTTCCACCACAACTTAAATTAGAAATATCTTTAATTATTTACAAGTACAAAAAATAAAAAGTAAAATAGTAAGATTATACTACCTCTGTTTCAGAAAGTTCTTTACAGTTACTATTTGCACGGACTCCAATGCAATATTTAACTACTAATATATCCAATTTCGTATGTGGAAAAATTATAAAAAATTGATATTTTGAAAATAAATACCGAGACCAATCTAACAAGATGTTACATGTAATGTTTTGATGTATGTAATAGTGAGAATTTATGGTCAAACTTTTCATATTTTGGACACATATTTCAAAGCGTAAAGAACTTTCAGAAACAGAGGAAGTATGTGACTATATTGTAAGTTACCTGTAAATCACCGAAAACGGTCAGAAGAATTTACTCATGTAAATAGTGCAAAAGATCACTTAGTTACAAGTATTACAAACTAATGAAAAACAGAAAAAGGTACTCCGTATTATATTACGGCACACCTCAAACCGTTAGATTACTTTACTAGAGTCAAGGTGGGAGTGTTTTAATTGTCATTTACATAATCCATGTGCCCATTTATTTCACTTATTTTATCTTATCTTATCTTATTAGCCCTTAATTCATCTTATTTATCTTATTAGCCCTTATTTAAATTTAATTGTCCTTATCATATCGTATCTTATTTAGTTATCATTTATCAACTTATTAGACCAACAGAGCCCAGGTGATACTAGAAGTTAGGAATGTAATCTAAGCTAAGGCCCAATGGACTTAAAGAAAAAGACTCATTCTAAACTAAGAGTAAGATTAGCGCTAGTATAAGCTAAGACTTCCACATCATCTTTTTATTAATCAGATTCTTGTCGAGGCCCTTTCAGATTACTTAATTTTTCCACTTCACCCATCGTACTCATTCAAGACTCCTAAAATTTATGAAAATAAAAAATAAAAATAATTGAGATTGAATTTACAATTTAAACGTCTTAAGTAGAGTCTTGGAATTCCAAGACTCTTGCTCAGACTTTTGTCATACTCTTCCACTTAAATGGGAGGTCTTAAGTTAATACTCAATAAGACTATTGCGTAGACCAGCGCTAATCTTGCTCTAAGGCCCAGGTCGGCGTAGTAGTCAATCGCCCAACGATGTAGGCAAAAGCAATGAAGCACGGTAGAGTAAATAAATATTTCAGCTAAGGCCCAATGGACTTAAAGAAAAAGACTCATTCTAAACTAAGGCCCACGTGGGCGAAGTAGTCAATGGCCCACGTCTGTAAGGCCCACGTCGACGAAGTAACCAATGGCCACCGGCCACCGGTGTAGGCAAAAGCAATGAAGCACGGTGGATTAAATAAATATTTAAATACTGAAAAGTCAAAGTGCGATGTCGAGTCAAAGTGTAGTATGGATCCATTCATCAGCAAATTTTACAAAAGCCTCAAAGTGAAGAGCATTTTACGTCAGCAAACTTTACAAAACCTCAAAAGTGAAGACCATTGTCAGCAAACTTTGACAAAAGCCTCAAAGTGAAGAGTATTATACGTCAGCAAACTTCACAAGTATCATAACCTATAAAATTCACTTACTCTTAAACCAACATTCTCCAACATTAACAACAATCTCTCCCTCCTTAACACCAAACCTTCCAATCTCAGATGGAGCAAAGTGGTACTCGAGACCAGCCAAATTTTCAGCAAATTATAGTAATTTGCAACTTCTCCATGTCTCCCAACAACATTCATCAACCACCACCTACGATTGAGCCGCCGAAATCACTCAATCCAAATTACTTAAATTGTATCTTCACCTTCATGGTCACATTCCTTCTAAGCTTGCTTCAGTTAAAAAGTCAAGGAGAAGATACCATTTCCCCCTTTTCCACCAACCCTTTCACCATATTACTCTCTACTCTTTGGCTTCTCCTCTATTGTTGTGCTTTTGCTACTTGCTTAAAATCATCATCATCATCATCATCAGCACCACCACCACCACTACCATCATTGACGACATCATCACCTCCTCCACCACCAACCATACACTTGCCATCATCACCACAAACAACTAAATATTCTCCAAAAGAAATGATGATTATTTGCGGGATGTTGGCATTGGCTTCTCTAGGGTCCCTCCTCTTTCCTAGCTCTGCACAACTTTACTCTCTCTATACCATGTATGTCTCTATAGGACTCTATGTGGTTTTTCATTGGGCAAGGTTACGCCACCGAATTTCTCAAGCACCTAGGGGGAACATCCTTCCTTTGCATATTAGAGAAATAATTCAACCTTAAACACAATAACTGCAGTGAATATTAGGAACACTTACAACTGTACTATATGTAAACATCGTTTAGCTGTGATTTAAATTTTCATGGAACTAGATTTAGAGAATATGCATCAACCCCTCAAAAGATCTCAGTAGTTAACTGGGTTTTTGAGCAAAGATTTTCTTTGTGAATCCTAAATTCTTCAATCCGACAAAAACAAATCAAGTTGAGGAGGAATTACCAGAGATTAAGATGTGCATGACACATCCATTTTTTATGTCTATCTAACAGGAAAAATATTTGAAGGGTCATGGAACCACGGATACCCTCAAACTTCTTAGTTTACCTCTATAAAAACATGAGTTCTGCAATTTTCTAGACATTTTCACTTTTGTTCTACTATAGTGCCCCCTAATTCCACATGTGAAACAAACCAAAGCCCCTAAACAGTAAAGAATAATCATCACATCAACCAGTAGTTTTATTTATGATCTTCCAAAAGCATTTTGGGTCACTGGACTCACTACTCTTTCCTATTTATCCTAACATTATGCTCGTACATATTGAAGACCACACATGCATGAAATGGGATTTGTGCTTAATTTATAATGGTTTTACTGGACTGTCAATCAAAGGAGTTCCTAGTTCCTACTGATCAAACATGTATTTGATTTACAGTCAATTGCAGACGATGGAGAGGGCAAGCAAACTACTTAAGCATTCAACTGTTCTATTACTGATAACAAAAAACAGATTTACACAAAATGATAGTAGTGCTTACAGGGCTTAGGTGTGCAACCAATCAGATCGAGAAAAACTTAAGTTCAATCAATGACCACATAGTTGGGTTTTAGGCTAAGAATCTGCAGTCCCTCAGTCCTGATTCAATATTCAAATACCAAATCTGAATGACTATCTGCTTTGACTTGATAAGAAGCAACATAGTTCAAATACCAAATGATTGTTATTATATGGTGACATTTGCTAAATTTTATTGACATGTTGAAGAAATTTCACAGAAACAAGAGGAAACACCCAAATGGTTGATCTGTAGAATAGTACCAGATTGAAGAGAGAAATACACAAGGGCACAAGGAAAGCTTGCTACTCAATGGAAGAAGGCAGGGAAATATAATATTTGGAACAACAAATAAGAACTTGAGAAGAACGCATATCATCAGACAGTTAAAAAGAAGAGAATTCCACATAATATCCAAGTAACAATTGATCATAAATTCATATTCATTCATCAAAAAGCAGGACATCAGGACTCAGGAATACATGGTTATCTCTTTAAGCACAATGACATAAATGCTGTTATGAAATCGACAACAGACCTGTGGAGGCCAAGAGCGATCAAAACCTAAACAGGCAGTTGCACTTCAACTCCGGATATCAGCAATTTGACAACATTGGTGACCTCTGTTACAAGTGATTTTCCCCAAGCGCTATCTCAGTAGGCAGCCACCCAAACTGGTCGATGCTAAATGCAGTGCGCATTGGCTCACGAGTCATGAGGCCCATGAGTCTCACTACCCAGCTCATGTGATAAACATAAAAAACGCAACGGATAGATGAGTTCTTCTGTGAAGTTTTTAGGAGTTACATACTTACATATCCAGTGCTCTCCCTAAGTCCATGGAACATCTGAAAATCAGGAAGGATATCATTGTACACTTGTACATAGATAGGTAGAACTATAGCTTATGTCATTGCATATAAAGTTGCCAATCCAAGACAAATGCGGTTCATCAAACATTTGTTTCAAGAAATGCAATTATAAATTCAACCAACACTGTGAAAATGTTACGCAACACATAGTAATAATAAATGCAATCCAATGCAAAATCAACAAAAACAAAATAAAACACCACTACCCAGAAATCCAGAATATGAAAATAAGCATCAAATACCAAGAAGTAGACACAGTTAATTGATACTGGTTACAAGAACTGCAAGCAACCAAACATGGGAATTTCGAAGGAAAGGTGATTTTTCAATTCATTCATATATATTAATTACCAACAAAAATTAATTAAAAGAGTAATCAACATAATTCAGGTATGCTTAGAGAAGAGCAATAGGACTGATGCCCAATAACATAAATTCAACAAAAAAAAATCTGCAAATGAGAATAGATATCGCTAAATTGAAGGTAATTAAGATCAAATCTAAACCAAAAGTGGAATACAACGAATACAAAAGACTTCTACTTACTGGAAATCAGCACCGAGCTTAGCAGAATCATATTTAGCTTCGGAAGCAATGAGAAAACTCTCTCTCCTAGGGTTTCAGAAATTGGGAATTTTTGTTCAGCGGCGTCATCACAAAACTCACGACGGTGAAAATTCTACTGAGGAAAAGGATGAAAAGAGTCAAAGTCTCAACGACAGAACGTACTCGTCTCGACTACTCGAGTACTCGGAGTCTCGATTGGATTACAAGAATGTGCCCAAATAACACCATAGTTCTTTACGCTTTAAAAAACATATTACAAAAAATAATAACTTTGACCATAAATTCGTACTATTATATCTATTAAAAATTAATATAACATGTCTTGTTAGGTTTGTCTCAAAATGTATTTTATAAATATATTTTTATAATTTATTGCCATGTAAAATTGTATATATTAACGGTCAAATATTGCACCGGATTCCGTGCAAATAATAAATGTGAATATCTTTTTGAAACATAGGTAGTAAATTAGTAATCCTTAAACCGAAGGAGAGTATCATGTGAGGGCCCTTACAACCAAACCTGTCAAAAGTCGACCCGACTCGAAAACCGACCTGAACCCGATCCAAAAATATTGGGTCTTGAACAAGATTTTGAGACTCATAACCCGATTTTATCTGAACCCGAGCAACCCAAAAAGTAATGGGTCAAAACCCGACTGAACACGTTTTTTCAATTATTGGGTGTAATATAATTTTAATTTGAATTATACGTCATTTTATGGTTGAATTTGACTAAATATAAAGTTGTGTAGGAAAATTCGTTAATTTGTGCCTGTATTTTATATATTTATTACCTAAATTAATAAAAATATAATACGCGTTTTAAAATCTCTCAACCCGTTGGGTCGACCCGAACCCAAAACACTAGGTCTTGAACAAGCATTTGTAAACCCGAACCCGAAAGTGACCGACCCGATTTAACCTGAACCCGAAAATATTTTTCTATAACTCAACTCGACTCGACCGACTCGTTTGACAGGTCTACTTAGTACTTACAACCCTATTCTTACAATAAATATAATAAAGCGCAATTTTTTTCCCTCAAAAACCTTGTATATTTTTTTTATATATATATATTTTAATTTAATGCTCTTTTAAAAATTAAGTTCAACCACATAATGATCGTAAAATATTTAATGCGGAGTAAATTACAAAGTGACTCCCTTTTATTTATTGCATCTAAATGCAACTCCTTTTTTAATTGTTGATATTAAAAATCAATATTATTAACTAATGTCCACTTTAAAATTCATTGTCATTAATACTAATGTAACATTTGAATAAACTACTCTTTTTTTTTTTTTTTTAATTAAGTCGGTAATATGTTACGCGAAATGTATTTTTTTATTGTCCGGAAACTCGTACTAAATACTTCGATATCTATGAATGAAAGGGCACTGCCAAAGTCAAAGACATTTTATTTATTGGAATTATTCTCCTCTATAAAAAAATTCCAAAGACGACTTTATACGGATTAGTAAACATTATCAAGTATTTTTAAACAAAGCAGAAGAATTACTAAAGAGAATTGGTCCTAAATCCTAATAATACTCTCTATAAAATGCTGCTTCATTCGTCTAACCTTGTATACAACACTATTAGTTAATATATTAATATTAATACTTCTCTAAAAGAATGAAACAAGCAATAATCCAAGCACGATTTCTCATTCTGTTCCTAGTTTGCAAGTCAATTTATGGGCAACAAACTTCCACCCTTATCACTGAGAATGCCTTTCTCGGGATCAGTTGCTCAAAAACCGTCCCTCGTAGCGCCATGTACGGCCAAAATTTTATCAAGACTCTTGCCGCTCTCGTTGTTCACGCAGATTTAGGTGAAAATTTTTAACTTACATTTTTATTTTACATAATGTACTCATTGTTTTCAAAATTGCTAACCACGCCTCATAAGAACGATGCATTAGACCCTGTTTGGGTTCATCTTATTTCATGAACTTATTACTTCTTTCAAATTTTAATCAGATCGATCAGATCAGAAAAATAATTCAGATAAATTTAGATCAGATCAGCTTATTATTATTATTATTATTATTATTATTATTATTATTATTATTATTATTATTATAAAACGTTACAAGCTTAACAAGCTACAAAAATCAAATGAACTACAAGAAGTTGGAGGGGAGCCGAGATACAATCTGGGCCCCCACTCCTCTAGCTATGGCAAACCCGATCCTGCTGAAAATATGGGCAGCTGCCCGCGCCCCAATTTTTTTTATTTTTTGTTATTGATATATACTTATATCATTGTTATTATTACTTATATTTTATAACTACTTTTGCTTTAATACAAAATTTTTATTGTCTAGATCTGACCCGATATGTCCGGATCATAATCGGTATAATCATATCATATCCAAATCATGTCTAGATCAAAATCGATATGTACATATCATAACCGATCTGTACAGATCATGTGTAGATCAGAAGAGATATGTACATATCATGTCCAGATCAGAACCGGTCTATAAAGGTTATGTCCAGAGAACTAATCTGTCCATGTCAGAACTGGTATGATCTGATCATATCCATGTCAGAACCGATATGTGCATATCAGAATCGATTTGTGCAGATCAGAACCGATATGTGCAGATCATAATCAATCTATACATATCATGTTCAGATCAAAACCGGTGTGTCCGATCAGAACTTATCTGTACATATCATGTCCAGATCATAATTTCTCTGTACAGATCATGTCCAGATCAAACAAATCTGTGAAAATCATGTCTAGAGAATAACTGGTATGTGTAGATCATGTCTAGATCAGAATCGATTTGTACAACTCATGTCCAAAACATAACCGATTTATACAGCTCGTGTCCAAAACAGAACCGATTTATACAGCTCATGTCTAAAACATAACTGATATGTTCAAAGCATATCCAGATCAGAACTGATATGTACAAATCATATCAAAAGTGAACCAATCTGCCCAGATCAGAACCGGTATATCCAAATAAAATGTCCAGGTCAAAACCATTATGTCCATATCAGAATCGATAGTCTAAATCATGTCCAACTTAGAATCGATCTATCCAGACCATGTCCAAGTCTATCTAGTATATGGAATAATTAAATAATGACTAAGGTCAAATGAATAATTTATAATAACTATATTATGAATTTGAATAAATTTTATTTTACATGTAAATTATTTAATATTAATTAATAATTGTAGTTTTTTTTATTATCTAAAACTTAATTATGAAAAATCAGATATGATCAGAAAAAAAAGTTCAAATCAGATCAGATAAGTTTAGATCAGATCAGAAAAAATAAGTTCAAATCAGATCAGATAAGTTTTGATCAGATCAGATAAGGAGAAATAAGGTGAACTAGACGGGCTTTAGTTGTTATATCAAAAGGTCTTGCACGCACATGGTGTACACTAAACTTATTATATATCCGGATAACTTTATCCAGTTTTTAATGATAAAATAAAACACATTATCACAAAAAAATTGATAACTTTTACATATACGGGGATAACTTCATTTTGAGTTAAGTTTTACTCCCATATACAATATTTATTGTACTACACCACTTTTAAATAAGAATTTGTGTTATCACGTGGTATATAAGATGAGATATGATATAAGTTAGCTATTTACCAATTTTACTTTTTTATTCTGTTGTCTACAAGACCAAAACTACAAAGTATTCCTCAACTTATTTAAGTTTTTTCTTGTGCTTTATTTCATAATTTCAAGTTCATTTATTTAAGCAGAAATAACTTTATAGTAGAAAAAATAAAGTAAAAATATTGAAACTACTCATATATCGTGACAAATCCAACATCTTAAATGAATAAGTTTTTTCTTACAAATATAGATACCCATAGATGTTCGACGTTTCTATCTGCTTAAATGGAACTAGTTTTGTTGAACCTATGACTCACAATATTTTATTTTTTTATTTAAAAGTATGCTCATGTTTACTTTTTTTGTGCAACAATGGAGAAAAAGAATGAAAAACGAAATAGAAAATCAAACAACAAAAGGCGATAAGTAAATATGATTTTTTTAGAAAAACCGTAAAATAATTATTCAATTGAAATTGGAATGTGAAACTAATGAAAATAATTAAGAAAGAAAAGACATGATAATATATATAAAAATATTGGAAATACAAGAGGAAGAAAATGAAGAACTTTATTAAAAAAACAAAATAGATATTACAAAGGAAAGAAAAAGGGAAAAAAGTGGCGAACCGTTGTTCTAAATTTCCTATTTAATTCGAACAGAGTGAGCAAAAAACGAGATACCCGAAATGGAACCGGAACCTGCAAATCAAAACTTGGTGTTTTCCTATTTGAACTGAAATATGTTGGTATATATCCTGTAAACATCATTTTTAATATGGAATATCCGAAATGGGTAACCTTTATGTTTGTTGCTCATAAAATAAAATCGGGTTATGGGTCATAAAATCTTGTTCGTATTTTCGGGTGGGGTCGATTTTTAACAGGTCTAATTATTACAGGTCATCTATCGGGCAGCAGCACGGAGGGTAGTGATGCAGAAGCAGCACAAGGACTTTATTATTGTAGAGGAAGTGATACAGTGAGCGCTAATGAATGCGCTGCCTGTGTACGAAATGTAACATCAGGATTAGCAGATTCCGTAGAGTGTGCAACAGGAAATTCCGCCATAGTCTGGCGAGGATTTTGCACTGTACAAGTGGCTAACTTCGCCATAATCGGGCAACTACAAACGGAACCAAAGAATGTCCGTCCCTGAAAAAGTCACCCCGGATGCTTCGTTGGTGGCAGATGATATCAGGGATTTACATAGATTAACTCTCTTGAACGCTGAAGACAACTATAAGCAAGGTTTCTATTTTAGCAGCATGGTTCTTCAAAGCATGAGATATCACGTTATAGCTCAATGCAATCCTGATTTGCTCATTCAAGATTGCAAAACATGCCTAGACCAAGCCTTTTCCGAACCATGTGAACCACAACAGTGTGGCGCTTTTAGCTCCATGCTTTTGGTTTTGTACCCAAGCTGCCAATACATGTACGGTTATGAGTGATCGTATTACCCCGGCCCGGCCCGGCCCGGCCCGTCGTTTTACATGCTTTCTTCTATTCCAAGACCAAGATTGTTGCTCGTGTATGTTTTTTCATGTTTGATTGTACTAGTTGTTGGATGGCGGAGACCGTGCCCCAAAGTTATCTAAATCTATTTTGTGAATATTAAGCTATGACGTGATATCTCATGTTTTGAAATTATAATTTATTTTTATTGAATTGAACAAAACAAATAATGTTTACGTTATTAGGTTTGTAGCCGCAATAGAGAATGCTCATGAAATTAAAAAAGTGCACTTTTTGCATTATCTTAAATATGCTCCTCGTACTTGAACTTGATTTGGTTTCCCAAGGTAGCCAAAGTAATTTGTATAAGCTAATAGTCTAAGAAACAAACTTTTTGTCATAACAAAAGAGCAAATACATACTTCTTACTACCTCCGTTTCATAAAGTTCTTTACGCTTTGGAAAATGTGTCCAAAGTATAAATACTTTAACCGTAAATTATCACCAATATATACATCAAAACGTTACATGTAAGATCTTGTTAGATTGATCTCGGGATGTATTTTTAGAATATCAAATTTTTATAATTTTTTCACATAAGAAATTGGATATATTAATAGTTAAATATTGCATTGGAGCCCGTGCAAATAGTAATTGTAAAGATATTTTTGAAACGGAGGTAATACTTCATATCATCATATGTACTCCGTCCGTATTAAAATAGGAGACCCACTTCCCATTTTCGGCCATATAAATAGAAAATAGGACCTTTTACCAAACTGGCTACTTTTACAATTTTATTTACCAAAACGACTACTTTTGAATTATATTTCCTAAACTAGCTACTATTTATTTACCAAAATGACTATTTTGACTTTGAGTAAAAAAACATTAAACTAGTTTGGTTTGGTTTTTTTTTTACTCCGTAATATATAGTGAACCAATTTTTTTGGGTTTTTTTTAGTATCTTGTTATTATTTTTTTACTAAAATGTAAGTACTTTGTATTTTCTTGAGTTAATTTTTTAAATGAACCATTCCCCTTTTTATATAAAAAAAAAAAAAGCAAAAAACAAAAATGGACAATTTGCTTTGCTAATAGCCCCAAAGTCTTCTCAAATATAATCAATCCAAAACATAATCACAAACCAAAGAACAATTACTCCGTACTTTATTTTTAAAGAAATAATAACTTATACTCCATATTATACATTAGAAAAAACTATAGTACAAACATAAGGAAACAAAATTAACATGCATTTGAAGTAGAATAAAACTATGAAACAAAATACATTCAATCAAAAGTTCCTTATACATAAGGAAACAAAATTAACATGCATACGGAGTACTTAGAGTTTCGATTTCTTATTAGATTGAAACCAAAATTACAAAATATTGAATATAATGAAAAATAATTAAGCCTAAAATATGCATGAAAAATAAATCAGTTGGGGAAATTGGAAAACGCCAGGCTCCAGTGACGTCAACTTAAATATTAGAAAGACAAAAAGAACCCAAAATTTATATATTAAATCTGTCCGGAGTCCCTAAAAAACCACATCGGTTCCCTATTTTTAAAAAATAATTCAAACCAAATTGGTTCACTAAAAAAAAAAAAAACTCAAACCGGTTAATTAGTTTTTACTTCAAAGTCAAAATAGTAGCTAGTTTGGGAAATAAAATTAAAAAGTAGTCATTTTGGTAAATAAAATTGTAGAAGTAGCTAATTTGGTAAAAGATCCAAAAATAATACACTTGTCATTTTTAGTAACTTTTTAACCTCATCATATAATTAAATAATATATTTATTTTACCCTATGAGTTGACCCACTAACACATTAAACAATAAATTTCATAAACCCCCTACCCCTCCAAAATTTAATGGTCCCACTTATTTTACTTGATTAAAATATTTATCCAAACTCCACTTGCTTTATTATTTTATTTCATTCAACTATTCTTACTTAATACCCGTGACCGGCCAAGTATATCTCCTATTTACATACGGAGGGAGTAGTAGAATGCAATAACAAGACAACAATTACACAATTTAATAATTTATAGGAAGAATATTCAAGACACTGTCTTTCGAGAACTCTTGAATCACCTCACTTAGACAATTTGATGATTTATGTGAACAACCTTTTATACCCCTTATAAAGTTTATTTAAATGCAATTTTTTTTTTTACCATTATTGTTAATCCTCTACCAATTAATTAATTCCTCCGTTCTATTTTAGTTGACACATTTCTTTTTGTCAAGTTTGCCAATCACTCATTATAATACAAGCCTTTCAGTTTATTGCAAAAGAACATACATTTTGAGTAGTACATATACGCAAGGCCTGAGAGGCTAAGATCGTATCGAGTTACTAATTAACAACTTCACGTCATTGCCATTGTGTAGTGGCGCTCTTTCTCGTATTTATCTGCCTAGATTAGACGTGGTTATTTAACTGGTAGGTCGGGAGGCCCAATGCAATTCGATGAAAAGCAAATCGGGTCATAAAAGAGTCATTTTAAAGTAAGTCAATATTGGGCGAATCGTAGTAGGTTACGAGTCAATATCGAGTCCAACGTGGACAGATCCAATAAACAGGCAAGGAAAAATGAAAATAGATAGGGAGATAGAGGAGTACATGTAATTTTATTTTATTTTTATACGATAACTATTTTAGTTTTCAAAAATTTTGGGCTATTAATTTAACTCTGTATTTACTTTAGTCATGCCATGTTTAACTTATGCAATAAAAAAACACTTCAACAGGTCTTGCATGCACGGTGTACACTACAAAAATTTGTATCTTTAACGAAAACCTAATTACGACGGGTTAAAAATCCCGTCGCAAAAATCTTTTGCGACGGGGCTAACAACCAAACAAGGACGGGAACAACCATCGCAAAATGTCTTTTACGACGGGTTAACGACGACATTTTCCATTAACGACGGCCCCCTTTTATGACGGGTTCACGATAGGAAATCCCGTCATTAATCAACGATTATTGGCTTTTAACGACGAGATTTCTTGTAGTGGTATAATAAATTTATTGTAAATCGCAATAACTTTTACTCATTTTGTTTTGGTAATTTTAACATGTTTTGATTAACTTTGACTTACATGTTTAATTACCTTTATACCTATTAGTGAATGAAATAATTTTTATTAAAGCGAAAAAATTATCAATATAGAATATATAACTTTTATATTATACCGCGATAACTTTTAAACATTTTTACATTATTCCCGTATTCGATATACAATATTTATTGTACATTAACTTTTAACTAAAAATCTGTGAAAGCACTTCTAACTTGACCATAATCCTAAGTTCCTTAGGTTTCCAATAACTGGTTCTATTCCAAATTACGATAATTTATGGTAACGAAAGAAACACAGATTCCTTGGTGGTAACGCAAGAACAAATTAAAGAGAAGCTCAAACCTAAATTTATTTTAATATTAAAAAAAAACGCTAAAAAAGAATACATAAAATAAAAATCAGGATATTACTAGGATATCTGCTACTCCGTACAAAACAAAAGCATATTCCCCAAGATTCCCGCGCATTTTATTCATCTTCAAATTGCACAATTAACTAATTACCAAATTATTTCCTTAATTCTATAGATTCTATTCTCACCTAAATTCAGATCCTTCCTCCGTATCAAAAGATGCTACAGTATATTCCTTCAAAGTTTAAACTATAAATACCTGACTACTAATCCTCCAGGTTAATACACAAAGCCAAGAATTAATAGACCAAAAATCCCATCAAAGTTTCTGTACTTGTTTCAACCTAGTAATATTCTTTAGAAATGGAAGGAATAATGGTGGTTTTCGACTTCGACAAGACGATCATTGAATGCGATAGCGATAATTGGGTAGTTGATGAGTTGGGTTTTACAGAACGTTACAATCAGCTTCTTAATACCATGCCATGGAACTCTATGATGGTTTGTTTCTCTTATTTATACTCTGTTTTCATTCATCGTGTTGGTTCAATCGATTAATCTCTGTTTGTTTAAATGATGAAACAGGACACATTGATGAAAGAGATGCACACACAAGGAATAACAACCGATGACATTGCTCGAGTTTTGAAAACAGTTCCGATTCATCCTCGCGTTATTCCGGCAATTAAAGCCGCCCATGCTGCTGGGTAATTAAAATTCCTCGATCTTGTTTAAACATTAATTACTCCTTCTATCAGAATTGATTGTCTTGTTTATTGCATTATTTAACTAGTAACTAGTAAGACGAATAAAATTTTACATATTATAGTATGTTTTTCCTTAGGAATAAAAGTTTATGATTATCTTATGCAGATGTGATTTGAGGATTGTAAGCGATGCAAATACATTCTTCATTGAGACCGTACTGGATCATCTTGGATTAAAGAATTGTTTCACAGAGATTAACACAAACCCAGGTTATATTGATGAAGAAGGGAGATTAAGGATATTACCAATTCATGATTTCACCAAAACTCCTCATGAATGCAACAACCCTTGCCCTCCAAACATGTGCAAGGTAATTATATTTTGAAATACTTTTAATATAATTAAATTGTGTAACGTAGATTAAATGTATAATAGGTTAGTAATTCATGTCTAATTACTTGTTATTATTCTATAAAATTGCAGGGTTTGGTGATAAAAAGGTTATTAAGTGAGCATAACACCAAGAAATTCATATACTTAGGAGATGGAATTGGAGATTATTGCCCTTCATTAAGGCTAAGAGAAGGTGATCATGTTATGCCAAGAAAGAATTATCCAGTTTATGATATGATTTCAAGCAATCCAATGCTTATTAGAGCCAAGATCCATGAATGGGCTGATGGTGAAGATCTGGAACGGATTCTACAGTCTCTAATCCAAGAAGATATCATCATCTCTTCTAATGGAGATGATAATAATAAAGTTGCTCAGCAATTGTTCGACTTTGATTACAAGCGTGGAATGTCGCCAGTTATTACTTGCCATAAAGCTGTATGTGTGCCTTATTAGAAGTTGGATACCTCTTGTTATTATACCTACGATACTAAAAGAAGGGGAGAAGAAAACCCCTTGTAATTTTTGTTTGTTTGGTACTCCCTAGAAAAACTAAAGAGAATCTCTTGATTTTGTATTTATTTTTTAGGGTTTGATCTTAGGTTTATGTAACTAACTTTTGTTTCTCAATTGAAACAATTAATTGGTGAATGAAGATGTATATTACATTATTACTGCACCTGTCTCCTTAGTTCGTTACTTAGCTTTCTAGCACTATAGTTGATTCTAGTCGGATCAATAACCATTAGGGTTGATTTCGAGTTTATGTCGACTCTGATGGCATTTGTTGATGGATTGTAGTATTGTATACTTTTATTATTGGCCCAAATAATTTTAGTCTCTATTAAAAAAAGGCCCAACAAAAAGCAACATCCAAACCAGTTTATCGACCCACTTTAAACAGTTAACCTCGACTCTCTTTTTTCCGTTTTTTTCTTCACCCAACCGTCATTCCGTCAATCAGTAAGACTTGAAACAAGTTGTAAACTTCTTTATATTATATCATTACTCCATTGCCTTAAAGAGGCTCCCGCAAGAAGCGGGATAAGGGGGATCAGACATAAGCAACCTTACCCCTGCAATTGCAGAGAGGTTATTTCCAATTGACCCGAAAGCAATAGCGGGACGACAACGGGACGACCATCTTCTACTTCATGAAAAGGAAGCGAAATGGCTATGGGATATTTGGCTCCATTGGATATGGACAAGTATCCAAAATGGATATTGGATACATTTCGTAGGAGGTTCCTTTGTTGTGGACTTGTGGCCGTTGCTGACATGCATTAATATGTCAATTTTGTACATGTAAAACCAATTCCTATAAAACCAATTCCTCGGTCTGAAGAAGTCCTACAACCAAAAATCATCCTCCATTAACAATTTTCCAACTCGAGCTCTGGTGCTTCAAACCAACCAAAATTTAAGCAAATTATAGTAAATTGCAACATCTACATGTCTGTCAACAACATTCATCAAGCACCACCTACAAATACAAATACAATCCAGTCGCTGGAATCACTGAATCCAAAAGCCTTGAATACTATCTTCATCTTCATAGCCACATTCTTTCTTACCTTGCTTCAGTTGAAGAGTCAAGGAGACCATACCATTTCCCCCTTTTCCACCAATCCTCTCACAATACTACTCTCTACTATTTGGCTTCTGTTCTATTGTTGTGCTTTTGCTGCTTCCTTAAAACCATCACCACCAACAACTACTAAATGTTCTCCAAAAGAAATGATGATTTTTTTTGGGATATTGGCATTGATATCTTTAGGGTCACTCCTCTTTCCTAGCTCAGTCCAACATTACGCGCTCTATTCAATGAATACCATAATCGGACTGGGTATGGTTCTTTATTGCGCAAGGTTACGCCATCAAGTTTCTCAATCGCCAAGGGGGATCCTACTTCCTCTGCATATCAGAGAAATAACCCATCCTTAAAACAGTAGTCAATTACTGCAGGGATCACCAGGAACAGTTATAACAGTATACTTGTATATATGCAAACATTGTTTAGCTGTGATTTCTTTCATGGATCCAGATTTAGAGAATATGCATAAGCTCTTTGTGGTTAATTACTTAATTGGGGTTTTCAACAAAGACTTTCTTTTGGGAATCCTAAATTATTTTATCAAACCAAAATGAATCAAGTTGAGGCGGATTAAGATGTAACACAACACAACACAACACATCCATTTATCATGTGTATCAACCAGGACAAATATTTGAAGGGTTGAGGAATCATGGATAGGGGATACACTCAAGCATCTTAGTGTACCTCTAGAAAACATGAACTATGCAAACTTTCTAGACATGTTACCCTTTGTTTTAGTATAATCCCCCTTATTTCCACGTTAAAATTGTCTTTACCCCTGTATTGTTACTGAAAACCCTTGGTTTTATCTCTACATAATCATGTTAGTCTCTTCTCTATAGGAATGTAAAAAGAATAGACATAAAACGTGTTACAATGGGGGAATTTTGTACAAACAACAGGGCCTCCCGGCGGTCTGGTAATCTATTTTGCATGATTTTTTAGGGACAACATATACACACCAAACATGACATATGATTTGCTAAGAACCCTCAGGTAACTAATCATCAATACAAATACATAAAACTGTCTTGATTGCACAGATCAAAGAATAGCCGAAGTTAAAACTAGAACACCAAACTGAACACATTCATGTACTTGTGCATACTTAACCTATGCATATGCAAATGCAAATTTACACACGTGAAAAAAAACAAAGCCCCTGTTATCAGATAATTAATTTATGATCTTCCATTCTTCCAAAGGCATTTTGTGTCGCTTTTCTTTCCTAGTTAACCTAACATTAGGCTATCTAGATGAAAAGAGATTTGTGCTTATGTACTTCATTCATAATGATTTTAATGGGGTGTAAATCAAAGTACTGTGAAAACTTCAACTATAGCTAGGTTCACCTGTACTTCCAATGTTACCGAAATCAAACGCAGTACTGATTGGCTTAAGTCTCTCTTGAGTCTTGAGTCTCCTTATCCAGCTCATGTATAGTGATAACCACTACAAACGTGGCCGATAGCTCAGCTCTTCCGAACACTTATTAGCAGTCCTACATGGCTACATCCTGTGTTCGCCCTCAGTCCATGAAACACCTGAATAGTCAGAAAAGATTTAATTGCAATTTGCAAACAAAATTCCCAATCAATTTAAGGAAGAACTTTTGTTAAATCATAAATTCAAAACACAGTGCAGAATATGATTCAAAGACATACTACTGAGTACTGACATAGTAAAGAAAATGCAAGATTAATAGAATCAAATTGATAACAGCAATACCCAGAATATGAAAACAAGGCATAAAACAAATACCATGAGGGAGGCGAGGCGCAAACATGGCAATTTTGATCAACAAATGCGTCAAGTAATTCCGGAATTAAATTTAAAATTAAGACGAAAATTAACCGAATTTAAGAACCCGAAAAGAAGAGCATCAAGTCAATTTGAAAAGTTAGTAACCAGAATTATCTCAACTTCTCAAGCTTCAATTATACGAATTCTATACAACAAAATCTGCAAATGATAATTCAAATCGCCAAATTGTAGACCAGTAAAATCGCATCCAAAACAAAAACACTTCTACTTACCGAACATCATCTCGAGCTTCGGAATCCGGTCCCCTCTCTCCTAGGGTTTTGAAATTGGGAATTTTGGTTCTGCTACATTATCACAAATTGGCACTTCCAAATTTCAATATTAGTGGATGACGAAATGAGATTTGTTTTTTTTTTATATATATATTAAATAAAATAAAATAATGGAAAGTTGCGACAAAATCAAGATAGCCTTTTCACTCATTTTTCCTGAATTTATCTGAACTGAAATTAACTGAATTTATTTTAACTTAATTGAACTTATCTTAACTTATTCAAATTTATCGAAACTTATTTTAGTTATAAACTAGTATAGTGCCCGTGCGATGCACGGTTTATAATCCTAATATTAAATTTGCATGAAATCTAAATTTTATTTGCAGACAATCTATAACAAAAAAAAAAAAAAGAACTTATAATATTTTCTATTTAAAAATTAATGGTGGATAAAATATGTTGTTAATGTCTTATTTATTAAAAAAAAAAAAAAACTAAACAAATAAGGGTACAAAGATATGATTGTTTTCGTCCTCGTTCATCACCCGTGTCAAATATAAAATTATTCTCATCCACCCTATACTTCGGTAGTGATACTCCTCTAATACTCCCTCATCGTCTATCTCATTAGCCTATCACTTAACACCTATCTCCCCCATCTATTTTATTCGGCTATAAATGACTTTGAGGCGGGCGGATCGAGCCTCCACAACCGTACCCGCGTAAAACTTTTATCCCCTCCACCAACAGTATGTATGGTACCAAACCCCAATCCCATTCATGTTCGTCTTAATTATGAGATACGTAATTAAATTCATCCCAATTAAGTACCTCATTACCCAATCATTTAACACATACCCGCCCCATTTACTTTATTCAGATAGAGATGACTTTCAGGCGGGGAGGGACCTCCACACTCGTAACCACGTACCTAAGATCTTATCCCCCTCCTCGCCACCCACGATAGGAACAATAGTACCACCCAGGCCACCCCGCCCAATCACTTTCCTGGAGGGTAAACAATATAATTCATCCCCGTTCACTCACCCTCCCGTGTATTTACACCAGCCTCAAACCCACCCCAGAATCAACATTTTTTTTGTTTTGGTAAGAGAATTTTGAATTTAAAACTCTATTATAGAGTTTTCTACAATTTGATTGTCTGATTAGAGTAATTGAGTAAATGAACAAAACATTATAATATGTAGGTTAATAGTTTTTTTTTTATGAAAGATTCGCGATACATTAGTTGAATGATAAGAGAGGCGGGCGAGGCTAATAAAAGATTCATGCATCCTCGACCCGTCACCCTCTTAACCCAAAAAACCCGCCCCACTGACAATCTTTCGTCCCTATATTCGTTAAATACGTCACTTTGTCTTTCATGCATCTTACTTTTGAATATATTGACATAAGTTTATTATTAAAATTGATTTTATTAGCTATAGTATTGATGAAAATATCTAAAAGTGACATATATAATTAGAATTGGGTGAGGGTTTGGGTCCTCAAATCCAATAATTCAAACTCGCCCCATCACCAAGGTGGCCTGGTACACGTTATCCTCATATCTATTCACCAACACCAAATCTCTATTTATTAGACAATATTAGTCAATAATCTATCTTTATATTCGTCGTTAGAATAAATTAATTAAGTCTGGACTCGCCCATATCAAGTGTGATGCATGGTTTATATATCAAAATATTAATTTTACACAAAATTTTATATATAAGGGATACTACAATCCTTTACATTCACATAGAAAAATTATTTTTGTCGTTGCAAACATATTAATAATAATTTTGTTACAATATAAGATACTACAACGTACAATATAATAAACCCTTATTATAAGATATAACCATTATAAAGTCTATGTTGGCTTATGGAGTTAGAAATCAAAATCATCTTTGCCCCTTCACCCCAAATATGATATAATATGATATATTATTAGTAGAGCAAATATGCTTACCCACTTTGTTCGACCAAATATTCATTAAAAAATGGCATACTACACCCTCTTAACTCAATTGACCCATTTAAAAATTTATCTTATTCATCAACTTTTAAATCTAACTTAATATAAATCGTAAAATACGAAATTAAAATTTTACTAAGTTATATGTATGTCTATTGTCTTATCTTGTTATATCACAAATTAATGTTTTTGTAATATCTAGTTTTGCATGTACAATTGCGGGGTGTGCCCTTAGCACGAATAGTCCTTAGTTCAATTCACATAGACTCTCTAAACATATCCTACACTTGCGGTAGAATAAACAATGCACTCCGGCAATATTCAATAAGCTCAAAGTATGCTAGACATCCCGTACTATAGCATAATCATAATAACTTGCATGCGCAACACTCATACATGCATACCAACTTGAACAACATGCTTGACAAAATTCAACGATTATAAAAGTCCATAATATGATAGTTCAACAGAATTTATAAAGCATTAATTAATTCATAACATGCTCGTTCACATAGATTCAATAACAATTCTCACATGCTTGTCTACACATCAAACATGAATTCCCAACACATAAGTTCACATGATTCGCATTCAATACACTTCATAAAGTCCTCAAGGGATGGGTGGTCACCCTAGTCTTGTACGTACCTGGAATACCTAAGTACGGGGGCCATTGTGCGAATCTATCTATATAATATACTAAAAGAGAGGAAATCAATGTGGTGATGACAAATGTCACTCATTGATTGACCTCTCTTTTAATATTAATTAATTAATATGTAATTGTTTTTGTCATATTTAACTTATTGTATTTTAGGTAACAATAACTAATATGGAAAAATAGATAAATAATTAAAAGATATTTTTACTAATTTATATAGAGAATTTCCTATATATGTATATATAATCAAATTCTACACATAATCTAATTCAAACATACATCGCATATGTTAGGTTTAGTATTTGAAATTTATACGGTTTATAACAACCAATATATGACATAAAAATTAGTCACTTATAACAAAAACTATCATATAATCTATTTATCTTAGGTACTAACCCGAAGTTTACCATTTATACGTTTGGCCTAAATAGTTAACCGGTATTTGCCTGTTATTCTAGGTTTCATACGTAGTGTATAAATAAATGGTTAGTTAGCCAATACAATTGATTCATCACCAGTTAAAAATAGATTTGAGATATTTATACACACCATTTAACATTAAGGTATATTGTTAAAACCTTATATTTGACACATTTTTCGGAGGTATTAAGTTTTAACAAGTGTAATATATATAGAATCTTAGTGCATACGTGTAATACCTCATATTTTTCGTAATTTATAAATATATTTTATTATAAAATATATTTATAGGAATTTGTATGAAATTAATTTCATTTAATGAGGATTAAATGTGTTTTTATTTTAATTAATTTAATTATTAATTATTTACGAAAACCGTATTTTTATTAAATAAATTCAACAAATTTATTTAATCGGGATTTGTTGGGTCGTATTTTGAAAATGAATTTAATTTAATCAAAGCCCAGTTAAATTCCTTGATCAAACCCAACAAGGCTTGCAAGGAATTAATATTAAACAAGCCCGTAAGCAAGCCCAACCTTAAACCCTAAAACCTAGCCCATAAAGGGATGAGAACCTATAAATACCCCTCCCCTTCATGAGATCCCCAACCTTAATTTCTGAATTTTCTCTCTCCTCTCTCTCTCCTCTTTCGTCCGCCCTTTTCTTCAGCCACAAGGCACGAGCCTTGCTTGCTCATGTGCTTGCTCGAGTGCCTTGTGTCGTGTGCCCAGAACGCGCCTCACGCGCACCCTCGCTGCATCTCTCTCGCCTCACCTTGCAGCCAGTGCGTAGCAGTCGTGGATCGTTGCTATTGTTGTGCCTCGCGTGCCCCTCTCCCTCTCGCCCTCGCCCTCGCAGCCAGCGCCAACACTCGTGCTCGTTGTTGTTGCTGTGTCGCTGCCTCTCGCCCAGGCCCTCGCTCGCCCACTTGCCCACAACACAGCGGCTGCCCGCACGATGTGGCTGCTGTGTTGTGCGCGACTTGTGCTGCGTGTCGTGCTCTTGTTGTTGCCTCACCGTCGCTGCCCACACACACAACACATCAATTGTTGTGTGTGTGTTGTTGATTGTTGATAATCAAATTGTATACTTTCAAACTTTTCAATTTTTCAGTTTTAAATTGTTTTAATTATTTAATTGTGATTATTTAATTATTTGGAGTATTTAAATTGATTGGAACGGTTATGAACACCGTGTTTTAATATTTAGTATTCGAATTGATGAGATTGGTTTTGATTCAAAAGAATTATAATTATCAGATTTAAAGGTTAATTAAAGTGTCAATTTTTAAGGTCAAAACATGATTTTATTAATGATCCACTAGTAGGATTTTAATTCCGATTGTTCAAGCGATTGATTCACATAATTTAATGACGATTTAAATTATGGGAATCAACTTAATTTTTTAGATTTGTTGTTAAGCTTTAAAGGGTTGATTTTAATGATTTTTAAACCTAAAAAGTCAATGTTTTATGCTAGGACTTGAGTTGACTATTTGAGACTATTAAATTGATGAATAACGATTAATTTCTAATTAAACCAAGGGTTTTAGTTTCTTAAATAGTTGCTGGAAATTTAGTAAACATGATTAATAATTAAGTTTCTCCTTTGTGTTTATAGGAGTTTTGCATATCAAGTGTGATGCATGGTTTATATATCAAAATGTTAATTTTACACAAAATTTTATATATAAGGGATACTACAATCCTTTACATTCACATAGAAAAATTATGTTTGTCGTTGCAAACATATTAATAATAATTTTGTTACAATATAAGATACTACAACGTACAATATAATAAACCCTTATTATAAGATATAACCATTGTAAAGTCTATGTTGGCTTATGGAGTTAGAAATCAAAATCATCTCTGCCCCTTCACCCCAAATATGATATAATATGATATATTATTAGTAGAGCAAATATGCTTACCCACTTTGTTCGACCAAATATTCATTAAAAAATGGCATACTACACCCTCTTAACTCAATTTACCCATTTAAAAATTTATCTTATTCATCAACTTTTAAATCTAACTTAATATAAATCGTAAAATACGAAATTAAAATTTTACTAAGTTATATGTATGTCTATTGTCTTATCTTGTTATATCACAAATTAATGTTTTCGTAATATCTAGTTTTGCATGTACAATTGCATGGATATAATATGAAGCATATCAGTTGCGTTGACACATAATCTGTATGCCGTAGTAATTCCATTTAATGTTTACTAATTACTAATACATAAATTATAAATATATTTTTTAGTTTAGCAACAATATCTTTTAAAAATATACTTCGTAATAAGGTGTTGAACTGAAGTATATCCTCGTATAATTTATTTGTTTAATTAGGAAGGGGAAAAGAGCAGGAAAATATTTTTAGTATGTTTATTATCAACAGAATCTTTAGATTTATAATGAAAATCAATAATATTTTTCCTAAATTTAAGTGTTTTAATTATTATTTTTTAATTAAAAGAGAGGCGAATCAATGAGTGACATTTGTCATCACCACATTGACTCCTCTCTTTTAGTATATATATATATATAGATTATACTTAGTCAATACTTATTTTTCCCGAACTTATCTGAACTTATCTAAACTTATTTTTCCTGAAATAAGTGGAAATAAAGTGAACAGAACATCGCCGGAGCATATAACCCTAGCAAAAGTTAATTTTTTTAGCTGAACTAAACTAAAATAAATTGAACTAAACTAAATGATTAGTAAATAGTAAATAGTAAATAATAAATCATATAATAAAGAATACTTTTTTGGGAAGCAAAGAATATATGTGGGTCCATGGTTAAGTGAGAAATTATATAATATTAGTAGAAGTATGATATTTAGAGAAACGGAGCGAGTATTAAGGGACGACTTTGGAAGGAAAGCGGAGCGACTATTGAAGGATGAGGGGAGTAAATAACAAATAATGTTTACTTTTGGGGCTACAATTCCTCCCTACTACCAAAGTGTCTAGCCCACACATTAACCTGACCCAGATTGAGCTAAGAGTAGGTGTGTCAATTTGGACTAACAGTCGGGTTTGGGTCGAGTGAATCACAGCGGGTTGAAACGAGTTCATTTGGCTAACGGGTCGGAATGGATCGAGATTTTAAGTACAGGTTTCTATCAGGCCTGTCAGGTTCATATCGGACTAAGTTATAATCGGATTGGAACATGCATGTCGGCTTACAGATGGATAAAGCCGGATTGTAACGGGTTCAATCATATCAGGGTCAGACTCATATCGAATCAGGTTCATATCTAGCCGGGTTCATTGGATAGCGGTCAGAAACAGGTCGTGTTGAACAGGTTAAACTAGATTACATTGCGTTTGGGCTCTTGTCTGTTTGGGTTCTTATCAGTTCAGGTTAATATCGTTTTAGATAAATCAATAGAGGGATGAAATTGGTAGTAGGCTGTAATTCGTGTCGGGTCAATTTGTGTCCATATTATAAAATCACCCTATTCGAGTTAATACGAAAATCACAATTTCCAGTTTGGTTATAAATTATAATACTAATGCCTTATTTAAGGGACATGGACGATGGCTTACTTTTAAAAGTGTTAAGAAATTAACATCAACAGAGTTGGTGAGTAAATTGTGTATAACTTGGTTTAATAATCGATAGAGATAAACTAATATCACTTTGTATAAAACAAATATTTATTAATGAACTAATAACGTTATAACTAATAATTAATAATGATGAATGGATAAATAATAAATTTTTAAATTAAATTTTGTAAATGCAAGTCTCACGTATATTCATATTGGTTTAAACAACAACGAGACAAAAAAATTCAACAACCAAATGAGACAAACAAGTTTAATTGTTAATGAATTGAGTCAATTTAATTAAACAACACTGATTATTTGGTTGGTTATAAGCTGAAATTGTACTTCGTATTAAATTAGATCAATTTAATTTAAACATAAACGACTTAAGTAAGTTTAGCTCACAACATGTTCAAACAACAACGAGTCAATTAACGAATCAAATGAGTTCAGTTGTCAACAACTTCAATCAATCGGTTGAATGCGAATCAAAAGAGTGTAAGACTAATAAAATAATAAGAATATGAGTCTGTGACTACATAAGTTTTATAACGGTTTGTGTTAAACATATTAAGGGTTGTAAATGGTTTAGGTTAAACGGTTACAACTAGTAAACGGTTCGGGTTAAACAGGTTAATTACGCGTTGTAAATAGTTTGGGTTAAATGGGTTACGGTTAGTAAACGGTGCGGGTTAAATAGGTTACGGGTCGTAAATGATTCAGAATAATCGGGTTACAAGTTGAAACAGTTCGGGTTGTAAATGGTTTGAATTAAACATGTTTTCTTCGGGATGAAACGGATGGGGTCATTAATGGGTTTCATATCCATTTGGTTCGGGTTGCCGCTAAACGTTTGTTATTAGGTTTTGGATCTAAATCAGTTTATTATTCAGGTTGGTTCGGATTCGGGTATATTATAATCGGATCGGATCAAGTACGTAATGGGTTCCAACTCGCGGGTTATAAACAGTTTGGATTCCAAATGATTGGACAAAACTAAGGAGTTTAACGATTCGGGTTGAGAATTGACAGCTCTAGCTTTGAGTGATTCAAGCCCCAATAGAACGCTTCATTTTACGTATATACCTATAAAGAAAATGGGACTTCCTCAACAGCCCAATATTATTGCCTTTTCTCAATACTAAAAGAAAGTTTTTCAGTTCTCTACTGTATCACTATGTTTCTTAAAAAAAATTAGGCTCCGTTTTATTGGACTTATTTTGACTGAACTTATATTTATCTAAACTTTTTTGAATTTAACTGGACTTATCTGAACTTAACTGAACTTATTTTATCTGAAAAAAACTTATTGTATCTGAAATAAACTTATTTGTGTGTGAAAATGCATGAAAAAAACTTATTTTTGTTGATTTTATATTATCTGAACTTATCTGAACTTATTTTGTCTGAAATAAGTCAAAATAAATCGAACAGAACAGAGCCTTACTTGGTACACAAAAGACATTTCTAGGCTAAAAAACCCGTTAAATCTAACTTCTACTACGCATGGTTAACTCATTCACTCCGAGGTTGTTTTTTCGCGTATCAGATATGTGTGGAAACACACATATCAGCTAAAAGACAAATAGCTAAAAGACAAAATAGGAAGTAACATTTTGTAAAAAAAAGTACCATTCTATAAAAAATAGTATCATTCTGTAAAAAAAAGGTACCATTTTTGTGTTAAAAATTACCATTTAATTTCTTTTTTGTCATTTTTCCTATTTTGTATTTTGCTATGATATGTATTTGCAAACACATATCTGATATCCGAAAATACTTCTTCCATTCACTCTCTTCCTCACTGCTTACCTCTATTTTCCCCCTTAAAACTCACATTTTTATCCGTCAACAAACCTTCCCTTTCTCATTTCTCTACGGAATCCACCGCAATACGACAAATCATCTTTGAGCCCCCATGGAGTATGAATTACTTCTCATTTATTTTTAATAGCGGATATAAACATCATATCACATTATAGCGGTGTCAGGATTTTTTTATTAAAGGTTCGAAATTTTGAAACGCATATGAAAAAAATCAAACCCGACAATCCAAAATCCTTATTACAACTGATAATATGACGGTGCATATATAGGCCAAATAACATTAAAAAAATTACAGATGAACTCGAAGAAATGATGTTTTAGTTTGAACCTTTCATCTAATATCAACCTATTCAAATCATAATTTCTATCTAACAAAAATTTAAATTGTAAAGCAACAAGTGGGTTATAACTCTAAACTAAAATCTAACATTATATTGTTGAAATAACTAATTTAGCAACTTTAAATCAATTGAATGGAAAAGGTAATTGTAAATGTCAAAACAAAAAAAAAAAATTATTGGAGAGATTTTATATGTTTTGGTTTTCGAGATGTAAAGAAAGAAGAAAAAAAGGAAACAGAAAAGAAATGGGGCAGGATCCGAAACAATTCCAAACAAGAAAAAGAGCGATTTGACTAAAATATTACAAATTTAGAATAATTATTATTTACGTCGTATTTATTATTGCCATAATATATGCTAACACTTATTTTCATATATTATAAATAAAATAGGGTCAACGTGAATTATGTGAATAGCAAAAAAGGTCAAACCGTTGCGAGTTTTCCGGGACAAAGGGAGTAGTATAAAGAAAAGATTGTGTTTTACTTCATCTTAAAAAAAAGGAATTAATGCATTAAGCTGTTGACCTCCCTCCTCCGTAATTTGTACTTCCTCCATTTCTATATAGTTGCAATACTTCCCTAAAATGGAAATGTCACAATAGTTGCAATACACCTACAATGGAAATATTTTTTACCAAAATTTACAATTTTACACATAAGATAAAGTAAGTAATGTGACTAAAGTGGTTGTGGCCCCACTCAAGTATCACTTTCTTAAATACCGTGTAGAAGGGTATGTTGCAACTATAAAGAATCGGAGGAAGTACTTGTTTACTCGATGAATGAATCATGTTTCTGGTAATGGGTAGCCGTGAACAACTTTTAATGTGTTTTTTTTTTTTTTTTTTTTTGGTGTGAGCACCCGGTTCACCTTTTGGCTAATTCGGATTCGGGACGAGTTTTGGGTGGATAGGTTCCTATCCCCTCCCAATTACTGTTGCGGGGGATCGATCACGGGTTCTCCTACCAAATTTAGCCCCAATCACCACTGAACCAACATGCAATTGGTACTTTTAAATGTGTTTAGTTGCTATCATTTTCAGCTGAACGCAAGCTTGTTTGTATTATGTCATCCACGTTGACTTAAGTCTTAAGTTATTAATTACCCTTTAAAGCGAAAAGCTTTCCTTAAATTTTTTTTTTTTTTTTTGAAAGGTAAGGAGAATATACTTAGGAGCCTCTCCGCACGAGAGTCACTCCTGAGTAATCATTACACAAGATAGTAGCTAATCTCTGGCTATTAGTAGGATCTATATACATATTTCCAACAATTAGGTGACCGACATTCGCTATCCAATCTGCAGCCGAATTTGCTTCTCTGAAAATGTGCTTGATATCCCACGTGGTAAAGAGGGTGAGGAGATGTTTGATATCAGAAATAATGTTACTGATCTTCCAAGGAGTAGACCACACCCCTTTAACTGCATTAATGATAAGAAGATTATCACCTTCGATAAGGAGATTATCGATCTGAAGACGCCTAGCTTCTTGTAGACCTTTGTGGAGAGCGATGGCTTCAGCCATGAAGGCTTGAGTTTGACCAAGATTAAAAGTACATGCTGAAATTGAAATTCCTTCATTATTACGGATGATGATTCCTGCTGCTGCTGAAGAAGATTTACTGGAGCCGTCGAAGTTGAGTTTGAAGGTGCCAAATGGAGGGGGGTACCAGCGAACCATGATTGGAGGGGAAGGGAGAGGTGGAGGGGTGGAATTGAGGGTAGTGATAGGGGTGCCCGTAAGCTGGTGATAGTCAAGTTGGAGACGAGATTGCCATTCATGGTAAGCAGAGTTTGCCTTGTAGAAAACCCGGAATGGGTTGAAGGACGCATTGTTGAAGGTACAATCGTTTCTTTCCTTCCAAAGGGACCAAATTAGGAAGGTGAACTTACATAAAGCAGAGGGGTACTTCCTGAGAAGGGTTAGATTTTCAAGAAGGTCGTGGGAGGTGATAAAATAATCCAGCCAGTGTTTAGTTAATTGGAGATCCCACAAGAGTTTAGAGGAAGGGCATTGAATGAAAAGATGATTCATAGTTTCAGCATAAGTATCACAAAGTGGACAAACATCAAAAGGCAGGATATTACGTTTCTGGAGTGTACTTCGTACAGGAATGCTATTATGGCAAATTTGCCATATAAAAATAGCAATTTTAGGTGGGACGTCTAAGCTCCAGATCCAGTTATAGTTCCAAGTATGGGAATAGAAAGGTAACCCATGAGCTATCCAAGTCGCGGATTTGACGGAAAACTCTCCCGTCGAAGTAGCTCCCCAAATTGGAGAATCCTCAAGGTCTCTAGTTGGAATAGGTAATCCCTTAATTTTCATAGCTAAGGCGGGAGGAACTATAGATTTTAATTTATCACTATCCCATTCGTGGTTAGGGAGGATGAAATCAGCAACACGTAGATTCGAATTAACTGTATTGATATTCAATTTTAAGTGACTAAGGAGATTATCCTGGATAACCCAGTTGTCAAGCCAGAAATTAATAGATTTGCCGTTCCCGAGTTTCCAACGAATACCTTTGCGCAGAATCTCTCTTTGGCAAAGGATATGACGCCAGATAGAGGAGTCTTTTGGTTTAGGAATATATTCAAAAAAGGTTGAGTTGGAGAGATATTTTTTCCTAATTAATGAGACCCAGAGGTTTTCTTCGTTCATTAAGATTTTCCAGCCAAGCTTCGCAAGGAAGGCTTGGTTAAGAGGTCTTGTTTTCCTGAGCCCTAGACCCCCTAGACTTTTAGGTTGACAAATCTTGTTCCATGAGATAAGCGGGGTATGGTTAGAGGAAGCGGATTGTTTCCAGAAGAAGTTACGATGGATAGAGTCTAAATTCGAGCATGTTTTTTGAGGTAATAAGAAGGAGGAGCAGACGTAAGCCGGTAGTGCTTCGAGATTACTTTGAATGAGGGTAGACCTACCTGCTTTAGAAAGGAAATTTGCATGCCAATGGTTGATCCGAGAGATATTTTTCTGGATTATCGCATTATAGTCTGATTTGGAAGGTTTAAATGAAGAGAAGTGGGCACCTAGATATCTTCCGAGTGAGGCAGATTTAGTCATAGAGAAATTCCCAGCAAGTAAATCTCTACGGGAATGTTCTATTTTTTTGAGAAGATGATCGCCGATTTATGAAAATTGACTAGTTGACCTGATAAGGTGCAGAAGGAAGTTATCACAGATTTTAAATGATTTGTAGCTGATGAAGTAGCTTTAACAAACAGAAGACTGTCGTCAGCAAACAGGAGGCAGGGAATTTTCGGAGTGAGAGGGGCAATACGGATTCCAATTCCTGAGTTCGGAAGTGTGCTACTTTGGGAAAGCATAAAAATGAAAACTTCCATACAGATAAGAAAGAGATACGGGGATAGAGGGTCTCCTTGGCGGATACCTCTCGAAGGTAAGAAGTGATGCGTTGTAGAGCCGTTGATTTTAAGAGAGTAAGAGACTGTTGTAACACAAGCTTTAATCCAGGTAATCCACTTGTCCGGGAATCCAAGGGCGTAAAGGGCGGCCCAAAGGAAGTCCCATTCGATTCTATCATAAGCTTTTTCCATATCGAGTTTAAGCGCACACCATCCAACCTTTGAAGTGGATTTTTGGAAGGTATTTAAAATTTCTTGTGCTATCAGTAAATTATCGTGGATAGAACGTTCGGCCGTAAAGGCATTCTGATAGGGGCTTATGTGATGTTGGAGAATAGGTCTTAGTCGGTTGACTAATAATTTCGATATTGCTTTATAGATGGTATTACATAGGCTGATGGGTCGAAAATGATTGGGATTTTCTGGGTTATCGTTTTTTGGAATAAGAGCAATTATGGTGTGATTCAGGGCTTTGGGGAGTTTGGCATGGTAGAAAAAGCCCTTGATTGCAGTAGTAACTTCTGGAGCAATTATTGGCCAGTAAGCTTTAAAAAACTGCGGACCAAACCCATCCGATCCCGGAGATTTGAGCGGATCCATTGAGAAGAAAGCTTCTTTAATTTCATCATCAGAGTAGGGTTGGATGAGATCGTTTTGTTGTTCCTGAGAAATCCAATGTGGCAGAAAGGAGAGATCAAGTTGTCTATTAGGATCTGAAGTGGATACGAACCGATGTTTGAAGGATTTAAGAAGACAATCTTGGACCGTGGTGGGATCGGATTCCCATTGTCCTAAATCGTTTTGTAGACGATAGATCGTGTTCCTGGCCGACTGGGATTTGATTTTTTGGTGAAAGAAACGGGTGTTTCGATCACCTTGGGTAAGCCATTGTTTTTTACTAAAACTCTTCCAGGTGGATTGACCGAAAGCAAGTAATTTTTCTCGTTGTTTAATCATTCGAAGGAGGTGATCCTGAAGGATATTATTGAAAGGTTGAATTATTAATTTTGTTTGCAATTCCGTGATTTTGTCGCTATTTTTTTGTAACTTAGTAATATGATTCCCATATTTTGTTTTTGCCCAATCCCGAAGGCGAAGCTTAATATTATAAAGTTTAGATCGGATCCTGTAAAAACGAGAGCCTTCCTGTCGGACTCTCCATTCTTTTTTAACAATGTCATGAGAGTCTTGATCAAGCGTCCACATGTTGTTAAAGCGGAAAAGGCGATTAGAATGGATGTATTCAGAGTTTGAGTCAAATATGACAGGAGCGTGATCAGATACCGAAAAAATACCATACTTAACGGTGCTCTTAGGAAAAAGGTTGTAAAAATGTGAATCAACAATGGCGCGATCAATACGTTCAAGGAGGGAGGAGTCTTGATTAGATTTCCAGGAGTACGCCGTTTGTACACAAGGAACATCGACAGCTTGGTGGTTAGACAGAAAGGTCGGGAGGCGTTTACATTGATGTGAGTGAATGGGGTTCCCCCCCAGTTTATCAATTGGGGAGAGGAGTTCATTAAAGTCCCCAATAAGGAGCCATGGGAGAGTGGTGTTTGCATAGAAGGAGGAGAGATCATCCCAAAAGAGCGATTTTTCCTCCTCTTTTGTTGGGCAATAGATACCTGATACGAGGAGAGTGGTGTGAGTTGGTTTATATAGAATTGTTAAATGTGCACATCTGGGTGTTAAAGTTGTATTCAAAACCTTGATGTTATCTTCATTCCAAAGCGCCCAAATACCCCCACAATGATTGACAGGGTCGATAATGAGATGTTTCTGGAATCGAGTCGCTTTAGTTATAGTTTGGCTGTTGATATTATTTGTTATTGTTTCAATCACAAAACATAAGTCCGGTTTTTCTTGATATTTTAGGTTCATTAGTTCTGCTATGGCGTGATCACGTTTACCACCTCGGATATTCCATGCACAAATTTTCATAATAATTTGGAAATGAGAAAATTGTTCGTTGACATACAGTTTTTGACATAATGTGTACTAATAGGTGTGAAGTGTTGTTCCTGAAGCACAAAGGAATAAAGAAAGAAAAGATACAAGGCGGATTTAGAAATCCGGTCCCGATAAGGAGTAGAATCCTTAGGCAATTCAATAGCAGAGCTTTGGCTCTGGTTCACAATATTAAACAAAAACAAGGCGGATTTTAAAATCCGGTTCCGATAAGGATTGAAGTCCTTAGGCAAGTCCGTAGCAGAGTTTAAAGTCTGAGTTGACAAAATAAAAACCCAAAAAAGTTCAAAGCAAAGAGAGTCCTTATACAAGCGGAATGAAAAATCAAACTTTGAGAGCGAACATAAAAAGAAATTCGCAAAAGGTCCAATCTTGGAAGAGCTCCTGAAAAAGAGCAATCCAGCAGCAACCACCCTGTACTATCAGCAAGAACCAGAGAAAAGTTGAACCTTCTGCAGCTAACAGAACACCGTAACACAAATTAGAGTAATACAAGGTATAGAGAACCCAAATGACCAGGCATAACAAGGAAGAGCTTGCAATAAAACTGGTTAGGGGGAGACTAAAATAGTTCTCAGGCCAAGAATGAAGAGCATTCTTAATTGCATCATCGAACTTGGACTCAAAGAAGGTTTGCCTCACAGAATTAGGCATCAACCTTCCAAGCAGCATCCCAAAGCATGGGTACCTCAACATGGAAGGGAGCCAAGTCTGGAGAACTGAACCTACAAGACGAGTCCACCTCATACAGGTAACCAAGGGGACGAAGGGGAAGGCAACCACAAACATAAAAAACCCAGTGGCAACCTGAATAAAGGTAGCAACACAAGACAAGAGAGCAGAAAAACAATCATCCAGGAGTAATACTGCAGAAGATTGAAGTAACAGAGGGGCAATTCGAACAAAAACAACCCAAACTAAAATTCTATTAAGAAGCCTGCATTGGAGCCCAGAAAACCAGTACATGATTGAGGAACGTGCCATAAAGAAACCTAAATCTAGAACATACAGACAATAAGGGAAACGAAGTCTAGAATTTAGAGAAAACATGCTACATAGCCAGTTAAAAAGAGTAACCCACAAACTACACCATTTGAAATTCAAAGGCTGCATAGTAACAATAGGATTGAGGAGCGAGCAGCTGCAAAAGTCTGGGCAGAACCAGGCAGCAAAAGTAGACCAAAAAAGCCAATGCAGGCCTATCATAACTTAATTGATAGGAGAAGAGGGTGGAGAGAGGCTAGATGAGTCTCTCTTTCTCCTCTTTTGAAGATCAGGCAGCCTTGGGGGCGTTCCAGGATTGAGAAAATCATCATGATTCTCCCAATTATCCATCTCATCATCATCAACCATATTAAGAGGAACATCATGCCTTTCGGGGGCAAGCATAATATCATCAGAGGTGAGATCAGGAAGGATGTCATCATTGCCCGGATTAGGCAAAGAAGCAGAAGCAACATTGGTAGCATCAATGTCATTGATGACACCACAGAATTCAGTAGTCATAGTAGGTGGTTTGAGAGTCACAGTCTCCCCTGTGGAGACTTGAAAATCAGCCAACTTTGTGAAGGGATTGGCAACAGGAATGGGCTCACCAGCAACAACCAAATTCGTATCAGTAGGTTTGACAGTAACTGGGGGGACATAAGGGTGAAACCTAGAGCGGTTGCCCTTAACAAAAATACGAGGTTTGGCTCTCCTCTTAGGAAGGACAGTACACCAATCAGATGAGGTTGCCTTATCAGTGTGGGTTGGAGCAGAGAGAGAAGCAGAATCCAGCTTTGCAACAACTAATTCAAGGCAAGGAGGGGGCTTGTTTGGGCATGAGTTCATAGTGTGTTTAGGATCTCCGCAAAGCGGACACACTTCCTACACTCCCTCGTAAGATAAGAAATACTCTTGACAATGAGAGCCAAAGTTAAGAGTGATTGATCGTGGAACAGGTTTGGTGATATTGAGATTAACACAAACACGAGCAAATTGCCCTTTTTCAACATTTTGTTGGGTAAAGCGGTCAAGTCTGATGGGGTGACCAATACAAGACACAATTTGGTTAAGATACCTCCAAGCCCAATATTCAGTAGGTAAAAATGGAATCTTAATCCATTGATCCACACTAGTAATGCGACAAAACTGAGCTCTAAACCCTGGATACCAAGGCATCAACACAAAGTTCAGACCTTGGACAAACCAAGGTCGACCATTCCAAACATCAAGCTTAGTGAGAGGGTTATCAAACTGAATTAAGAACCACCCATTGCCCAAATATCTGAATTTAATCTCACCCTTAGTGTTATTCCAGTCTTTGTTAAGTCTAGCTAGAATAGCAGCTTGAGGAATGAACTCCCCCCAAGCTTTCCCAAATAAACAAGACTTTTCCATAAGAGAGACCTCATCATCAGCAAGACGAGGGGCATTGAGGGAGATTACAGCGAGAGATTCACTGTGAATCTCTGCAGGGACAGTGTGTGAAGTGTGCGAAGGTGGGGAATTGGGAGCATCAATATAATTGTGACTTCCCACAGACTCTGAGTCCGAGTGGGAGAAGGTGTTGGGGATGGTGTTAACTGAACTACCAAGAAGACAGGCAGATTGAGGTTGAGAGGAAACTGTAGGATTGTTTGTCTTGAAAAGTGAGGCATAGTTGGAGGTTGAAAGATTATCAGACATGAATGAAATTAACAGGTAGTTGTGATTATAGTGAGAGTGTAGGAGAAGGAGATGTGAGAGTGTGATGGTGTGATCACAACAGTGCAATTGAGGTTCATATTTATAGTGGTGGTGATTTAAAAAAGGGCGGGGAAAAACAACCAAGGTAATTACTGAGACCATACAGAAAGACATATTAAGAGACATCTTATTAACCACAAAAATCAGAATCCCATGGCAAAAAAACACATAGTTAATGAGAAAGTAGATAATATTAATACCAATTAACAATAATCCATAATCAATATTAGATCTGAGGGTAGAACAGGCAATTAAGGGGCGATTATACAGGAGATTAAGAGAAACGTGAGCATCAAGGTGAGATAAATAACACACATTAAACCAAAAACCAAAACCAAAGGCATCATGAATACGAACAGAGCAAGAAAACACCAGATCAGAAACGATAAAACGAATATGACAATTTCCAAGATAATAATTAGCTAAAAATAGGTACTTCCCTGAGAATTTCGAAGGATTAGAGCAACTCAAGCAAGCAAAGGCCGCCGAACTCGTCAACCAAGACAAATCAAACAAAGGATTGGACAAGATGGAGTAGCAAGGATTCTCAATTAAGATTAAATCCATTAAAAGTGGATTTCCCTCATAATTACAGACGGAGAAACCAAGGCCGCCGCCCAAGACGAAAATCTCAACCCTCAGATTAAGATCCAAAGGTGGAGAAAAAGAGACTGAAAAAATCTCTTCATTAATCTTAATTAAAAAGGCATTAATGTAGGAAGTAGGGTAATAATTACCCTGTAAACTAGAGGAGCTTTTCTGGTTTTGGATTTGGAGAGCAAATCGAACAAAATCAAGGTTCAACAATGGATGCGAAGGAGAGGGGAAGGAGGCGGATGAACCGAGGTGTAGGGGGCTAGGGTTTGTTTTGTTCTTTGGAATCTCATATGGCTTTTTTTTCTTTTTTCTCTTTCTCTCTCTAAGTTTCTTTCTCTCTCTCATTGTGTACGGAGTATATGAATATGACATCTAACTTAATACATGATGCTGCTTTCCTTAAATTACAACATATATTGTCTATTGGAAGGCGGACATGCCAATATCTGATATGTATTTCAATATACATATTGCCCCACTAAACGACAAAATAAAGATAAGACAAACATTAAAACAAGTGCCATTTTTCAAAAACAGACATTTTATATGAAACCAGAGAGCCCAGAGAGGATACTTGTAATAACTTTGTAGGTATTTGATTTTAATATGAATATTTATTACTTTTGGGATGATATATTTTGTTAGTATTAGTATATACGGAGTATTGTGTGTTATGGACGATGGTGACATAGCACCCTAAAAATCCTGAATACGCCATTGCTGAGAACTCGATTTTTTTTTTGCTCCGCCACTGGGCAGGGACAATGCTGGATTTTGTACACGCCATTGGTGATGGGGCAAGGATGGGGATGGAGGGACCTACATCCACATTCGCCCCCACCCAATATTGACATCCCTATTTGTAAGATTGACAATGTGGGTCGCAAAGAGTAATAAAAACTATAGTTTGTTAATTAGTTAATCCGTAAGATTTATGCAATCCGAACTTTAAAGAAAAAGTAGATATCTTTACTAATTTAAATGATACGGAGTATCATTTAAAATACTAGTACAAACTTATAAAATCGGGCAATTACACATCAACCTAAAGGTTATTGGTGGTAGAGAGTAAATAACAACTAATAGAAAAAACAAGAAAAAATAGTTTACCATCAAACTAAAGGTTTTAGTTGGTGGTAAAAGCCTAGAAGAGAGAGTAGAGAAAAAAAAATTGACTTTATGCTACTGGACTAAAGGTTGGTCATCGGCTAGAAGCCTAGAAGAATAATCACAATTCAGTGAATTCACACATCGTCACATCCCCGTGTTTGATAAGTGTTGCTTTTTTCTGATTGAAAATGACTGCAATTTCTAAGAAAATTAAGGTTACAGATTGGTAGTATAAAATGTTCAAAGTCAAACATAATCCTACATCAATAATCTGAGAATTTTCTATTATTTTTTTTATTTTTTTGACATAAATCTGAGAATTATTGATGGAGGAAAGTGGTGCTCCAAACCAAATAAATTTGCAGATTATAGTAATTTGCAACGACATCTCCATATCTGTCAACAACAACATTCATCAAGCACCACCTACAAATACAAATACAATCCAGTCGCTGGAATCACTGAATCCAAAAGCCTTGAATACTATCTTCATCTTCATATATAGCTACATTCCTCCTTACATTGCTTCAGTTGAAGACTGATACCACTTCCCCTTTTTCCACCAATCCTTTCGCCATACTACTCTCTATTCTTTGGCTTCTGTTCTATTGCTATGTCTTTTTAAAACCATCACCACCAGTGGTGGATCTTTGTGATGGCTGGGGTGGGCCTGGCCCCCCGGCCGAAAAATTTTATAGTGTATTTTTAGTTACGGCCACCCAAAAGTTTGTGTATAATTGTATTTTAATTTTTCTCTACCGGCCCCTCTCATAAAACCGTTCAAGGTCCGCCACTGATCACCACCATTGTCATCCTTGAGGTCGCCACCAACAATAATTACTAGATATTCTACGAAGAAATGATGATTGTTTTTGGGACAATGGCATTGGCTTCTCTAGGGTCACTCCTCTTTCCTAGCTCTGCCCAACTTTACTCTCTGTATACCATGTATGCTTTCATAGGACTCTGTGTGGTTTTTCATTGGGCAAGGTTAATGATGAATGGCAGTGGCGGCGAAGCTATGTGGGCCATGCCCCCCCTAAGATTCTAGAAATATTTAGTAAAAGTTGCATTAATGAATAACTTCCCCTTGACTGAGTTGGTATTTGATGTTTGCTGCCTATATGCTAGTTTTGTAATATTTGATAAATCTATCGTTTCTTGTTTACGAAATCCATTGAACTTATATTCGTTTCTCAAACTTCTTTTATTGTTTCCATTACATTTTTTAAGTGCTTTAGATTTTTCATGAAATATTATTCAATGGAAATAGATAATAAGTGTTTGGGCTCCCAATTGATTCTCAATTGGGCCACTAAGTCCAAAGCCCAATGGCTCTAAACAACAATATCAAACCTACCAATGGCTATTCAGCCATCCATTAAGGCCCAAGGCCCAATAACAATAAGTGACCTATGGGCATTTATTATGCAAACACTATAAATAGGCCGCCAAGGCTCACACCTCAAGGTACGTCCAATTTATCGCCTTAAGACTACTCTTCTAGAGAACTTCTCTCTAGAATCCGAGCATCATTCTTACTTAGGCATCGGAGGGGCTTTCCTCGGAAACACCCCCGAGGCCAGTGACTTTGCTCTTGTGCAGGTGAATTCGGACTCCACTCATTCAAACAAGCAAGATCTTCAACACATACAAAAGGGCCTTCATTCGAAGCCCATTGTTTCCATCTTTACAACACCGGAACAATTTGGCGCCGTCTGTGGGGAAGAACACTTCAAAGCCTTTGGAAGACATCAACCACCTCTTTCCGCGAAAATGGTGAATGATGTTGTTAACAATGACGACGATATGATGGTGCGGTCAGATTCAGAATCTGACCAAGAGGGGCACCCTCAATCGATGGCGAGGTCACAGCCAAGCAGAGCTACGACCGCCACAAATGCAGGACCTCCGATTCCAACTAGGGAAGAGCTCACTGCGGCCATGACCATCATGCAAAACTTCCTCTTCAATGAGAAGCAGCAAGGACTGGCAAACGACCGCAGAGAAGAGAGGAGGACCAGGCGAAGGCTGAACGAGCCACCCAGTGCGGAAGTGTCCAGACCCGAACGAGAACTCCTTCCCTTGACAGGAACACACTTGACGTCGAGGTGGACGGAAAGCACGTGGGACACCCAAAAAAGGGCACAACAGCAACCAGATTGGTTTGCGAGACCATCGCCTACTCCAACAGCTCTCCAAAGCGAATCAACTACTCGTAACACTCGGATCCGAAGCTCGGTGCTCAGCAGGTTGAGGCCCTCGGTCCACTCAAGGTTAAGACCTTCGATCCACACGAGACTCGGGGTAGGTGAGTCGAGCAGATCTGGCGAACGACCCGAGGTCAGTAGCCGAGAAAGAAGAAGAGACAGGAGGCATGATCGAACCCCTAGCCCCCATCGTACGCCCGAACGTTCTAATCATAGAACCTCGGCAAACGAAGGCATCAGGGCTAGACTCGGGAAAAGAATCATGACTCCTACGTCATCCCCTTTCTCGGACGAGCTGATTACGGAAGAAATACCGAAGGTAAGACTGCCAGCTCACCTAACCTACAGCGGAATCACAGATCCGAGGGATCATGTCATCTCCTACGAGCAGCAAATGTTCTTGAGTCCCTACTCCGAAGCATGCTGGTGTAAATACTTCCCAACCACGCTAACCGGAGTGGCGGGAGAGTGGTTTAGATCGCTGCCGAAGGGATCGATCAAGAGCTGGAAAAAGCTGAAAAAGAGATTCTGCACACAGTTCGTGAGCAACAATCGCCCCGAGCGAACCACAGCAGAACTGACCTCAATCCAACAAGAAAGAGACGAAAGTCTGAGAGAATTCATGGCCAGATTCATGAAGGAATCAACAAACATACCAAACTTGCAGCCAGACGTGGCCATCTTCGCCTTGAAGCACGCGCTCCAGGAAGGGAAGTTCCGTGACGAACTCTCAATGAAGAACCCCTCCAGAATAGCTGACGTGCTCCAAATGGCTGACGCGTTCATCAGAACCGAGGAGTTCAACAAGGCCGCTGCAAGACTGAAAGGATCGTCGGATCCGAGAGACACAAAGAATACCCAGAGCAAGCCCGAGGGTAGCTCAAGGAAGGGGAAAGAGAAAGTAGGAGCTAGAGAGATGAGCCCGAAGAAAGACGGGAGAAGGGGTGAACTTCAACCCAAGTACACCAACTACACTCCACTAGCTCTGCCCCGAAAGGAGATATTCAGCCTCAACAGAAATGACGAAAAGTGGAAACTACCTGGGAAGCTCAAGTCCAACCCAGCTCGGAGAAACAAGAACAAATGGTGCGAGTTCCATGATGACTTCGGTCACCATACCGAAGAATGCAACTCGCTGAAAGACAACATTGAGGACCTCGTTCGCCGAGGCTACCTGAAACAGTACTTGTTAGACCGAAGGGAGGAAAAAGAAAAGGCCGCAAGCGGCAAACAACACGAGCAACCCCAGAAAAGGGTCTACGAAGCAACAGGGCACAAGAAAAATGACATCCTAGTGGTGTTCGGGGGACAGAAGTCTGGCCAGGCCAGCAAAAAACACCTAAGAGCCCTCTCCCATCGGGTCAACTTCAGCGCGGTGGGAGACAACCAGCCACACCCCCCGAACATGACCTTCACTGCTGATGATTGCTTCGGAGTCCAGTACAAGCATGATGATCCTCTGGTCATCTCCATGGACCTCAATAACCACAACGTACATCGAGTATTAGTCGACGGAGGAAGTGCCGTCAATATCATCTTCAGAAACTGCTTCGAGCAGCTGATCCTCGAAGAGCCAGAGGAAGCACTGACGAAAGTCAGTTATCCTCTGATCGGATTCAACGGATCCGCAGCTATCCCTCGAGGAAAGATCACCCTGCCAGTCACAGTGGGCGAAGGCCAGGCAGCAAAAACCCTTCGGGACGAATTTTTGGTGATGGACTGCGACTCCGTATACAACGTAATCATGGGGAGAACCATGATTCACAAGATGCAAGCAGTCCCCTCCACATACCACCAGCTGATGATATACGTCTCGGATGCAGGATTCGCCGAACGAATCAGGGGTGATCAAGAAGTGGCGAGAAGAACCTGCCACACTGCTGTCCGAAAGCCCAAACTAGAGGACGGCCCCGAGGAAGAAAAAGGAGCTAAGGGAGAAGAAAGCGAGGCAAAAAGAAGAAGAGCAAGCACGAGCAGCTTGTCTCCCGCAGAAGTTGATGCTCGCCCCGAAACCCTATCTCCCGAACCAGATCAAGAAATGGAGGATGTCTTCCTCGAAGATAATTCAGACAGGAGCGTCCGAATAGGCAAGGGCCTAAGCTCGGGGCTCCGAATCGATTTGATCCGACTACTCAGGGATCACAAAGACATCTTCGCATGGTCAGCAGCAGATATGCCAGGGATAAATCCGAAGCTGATTTGTCACAAGCTGGATGTCAACGCTGAAGCTCGGCCAATCAAGCAAAAAAAGAGAAATTACTCCTCGGAGAAAAACAAAGCCATCGCCGAGGAGGTTAAAAAGTTGCAAGAGGCCGGATTCATCGAACCATGCATGTATCCGAAGTGGCTGGCCAACGTGGTGATGGTCAAGAAAGCGAACGGCTCATGGCGAATGTGCGTAGATTTCACAGATCTGAACCGAGCCTGCCCCAAAGACTGCTATCCCCTGCCAAGGATAGATCAACTGGTTGACTCCACCAGCGGCCATGCACTGCTCAGCTTCATGGATGCCTTTTCAGGCTACCACCAAGTATTCACGCACCCCGATGACAGGGCAAAGACAGCGTTCATCACAAGCGCAGGAGTGTTCAACTACAAAATGATGCCTTTCGGCTTAAAAAATGCCGGAGCCACCTACCAGAGGTTAGTTGACCACGTCTTCGCCGACCAGAAAGGGAGGAACGTGGAGGTCTACGTGGATGACTCCATCGTAAAAAGCATCAAGGAGGAAGACCATGTCAAAGACTTGGCAGAGACCTTCGGAAATCTGAGGAAATACAGCATGAAGCTGAACCCAAAAAAATGCGTCTTCGGGGTGAAGTCAGGGAAATTCCTCGGATTCATGGTGAGCGAAAGAGGAATTGATGCGAACCCAGACAAAGTCCAAGCGGCATTGGATTTACCCGAGCCGAAGACCAAGAGAGATGTGCAGAGGCTAACCGGCAGGTTAGCCGCACTAACAAGGTTCATATCAAAAGCCTCGGACAAGGGAGCCCCCTTCTTCAAGGCACTGAAACCAAAGAACCTCCCCGGAGGAGAAGCAGAACCAGTCAAGAAAAAGGGGGTCCCGAGGAAAGTGGATCCCGAACTGATATGGGAACAGGAGCAAAAAGAAGCTTTTCAGCAACTCAGAGCCCACCTAGCTCAACTGCCGACACTGGCCAGACCAAAGGAGGGGGAAACCCTGTACCTATATGTCGCAGTTAGCCCTGGAACCGTCAGCGCAGTGCTTCTTCGGGAAGAAGAAAAGAAGCAACAGCCAATCTACTTCACCAGCCGAACACTTACAGGAGCCGAAACCCGGTACCCACTCATCGAGAAAGTCGCATATGCAGTAGTGGTAGCTGCACGAAAACTGAGGCCATACTTCGACTCCCACCAGATCACAGTGCTAACTGACCAACCGCTCGAAAAAGTACTCGACAAAATAGAGAGGTCAGGAAGATTGGCTGCCTGGGCCTTCGAACTATCAGAGTTCGGCATCAAATATCAGCCGAGGACAGCAATCAAAGCACAAGCATTGGCAGACTTCTTGGCCGAGTGCTCATACCAGGAAATGTTGGATGATACGAAAAGCACTTGGGAGGTCTTCACTGACGGATCTTCCACAGTAAACGGCTCAGGGGCAGGAGTTGTACTAATCCCCCCGACGGGGAAAAGCATAGAGTATGCATTGAAGTTCGGCTTCAAAGCAACCAACAACGAGGCCGAATACGAGGCCGCAATCGCAGGGATAGAGCTTTGTTTATCCCTGGAGGCCGAACATGTTCGCCTCAAAACTGATTCCCAGCTTGTAGCCAACCAGATCCGAGGAGAGTATGAGGCCAAATGGCCCAGCATGACAGCCTATTTAGCAAAGATTAAAACCTTAACGTCAAAGTTAAGATCCTTTGAAGTCATCCTCATTCCCCGAGGACAGAACGCGCAAGCAGACGCACTGTCAAAACTCGCAAGCTCGACACTCATCGACCTAAACAGGTCGGTCCACGTGGAAGTTCACCAGGAGAGAAGCATCGACTTGCTACCCACCACAGTATGCAGCTTACGCACCGAACCGAGCTGGATGGACGCAGTAGTTGCATACAAAGAAAGGGGAGAACTTCCTGAAGATAAGCTGCAAGCGAGAAAACTGAAAAGATTCAACAGATGGTTCATCATCAGCGCCGAAGGAGAGCTCATGAGGAAATCATTCTCTGCTCCGCTGCTAAAATGTGTGGGTCCAACAGACGCTGACTACATCCTAAGGGAAATCCACCTCGGGATATGCGGAAACCACATTGGAGGTAGGACATTAGCACATAAAGCCCTTCGGGCTGGGTACTGGTGGCCCACTATGGTTTCCGAGGCAAAGCAGATGGCAAGGAAATGCGAGAAATGCCAAAAGTTCGCACCAGCCATCCATCAACCAGCTCAAGCCCTACAATCAACACTGTATCCCTTACCATTCGCACAGTGGGGGTTAGACATCATTGGTCCCTTCCCCTCAGCGACGAACCAGAAGAAGTGGTTGATTGTAGGAGTCGACTATTTTAGCAAATGGATCGAAGCCGAAGCTGTCTCCTCCATCACCGAACCTCAGGTCCGCAAGTTCATATGGCAGAACATCATCACAAGGTTCGGCATACCAAGACTGATGGTCTTCGACCACGGGAAACAGTTCGACAACACCCCGTTGCAAAAGTGGTGCAAACAGTTCGGCATACACCTAGCATACTCGGCAGTCTGTCACCCACAAAGCAACGGGCAAGCCGAAGCCGCTAACAAACTCATCCTCAACGCACTCAAGAAAAGAGTCGAGGATGACAAAAACAAATGGTTAGAAGAGCTACCCGGAACGCTATGGTCCCTTCGGACCACTGAAAAAGAAGCTACCGGACAAACACCGTTCCACCTTGTATACGGATCCGAAGCTGTAATTCCTGTGGAAATCGGAACAGAAAGCCTGAGGATCCAGGCATACAACAGGTATGATGGGCTCCAAGGAGAAAGCAACAACCAGCTTCTATCCGAAGCTCTCGATCTACTGGATGAAGCTCGGAACGATGCAAGGACACTCAACGCAGCCTATTTGCAGAGGGTCAACAAGCATTACAACCGAAGAGTCAACGCCAGACCCCTAAAAGTCGGTGATCTAGTACTCAGAAACGCCGCCTCGGTTCAGAAAGGACGGATCCATGGCAAACTCTCAGCCACTTGGGAAGGACCATACATCATCCATTCCGAAAAAAGGCCAGGCACGTATATGCTGAAACAGTTAGATGGAACAATTCTGAAGAACCATTGGAATACCGATGTTCTCAAGAAATATTTTGTATGATCTCTGTCTGTAAACCAAGTAAGTTGTTTAATGAGAAGAGGAAAGCCATTGGCACCATGTGTTTCATTAAACTTATCTCTACATTTATTGTCCCTTTATATATATTGCAGCCTCGGATCTGATCAATCCGAGACCAAAAACAGGTTGACTTTGCCCATTCCTTGATAAAATGCAAGAAATGACCAAATCATACACTTCAGGGAACCGTCCAGAATCCTCGGATTCGCGGTACCCTAATAAAATTTGTTCGCAACAAACAGTCGCTCGAATCAAGTTATAAAACTCCGGCTCAGATCCACGGATCGCCGAAGGCATAACTAAAGAGGCAGACTAGCGATCTCTTGCCCAGGTTTCCGAACCACAAGAGATCGGAAGAACAATCCAAACCTCTGAGCAGATCGACGGATTTGAAGAGTCTGGAAACTAAAGAGTCTCTTAGCAGATCTACGGATTTGAAGAACTCACAAAGTCAAAGAGTCTCTTAGCAGATCTACGGATTTGAAGAACTCGCAAAACTAAAGAGTCTCTTAGCAGATCTACGGATTTAAAGAGCTCGCAAGATCAAAAGGTTTTTAGCAAGTCTACAGAAAGAGGAGCTCGAGAAATCTACGGATTTAAAGACCTAAAAATTGCGAAAGAACAAGTTGAAAAGAAGCAGCCAAGTAACAAACATTCATTTTTTATTCAATATTTGGGGGAAGTACAAACACATCGAAAACCTCAAAAATTGAAAACAAAATGAAACAAGTTAAAATCGGCAGCCATCAACAGACAATACCGGCCTACCGAAGTACTAAAGAAAGCAAAAAGAAATGAGTACAACGCAGCGCCGAGGCAAAAGGGGGAAAAGCAAGCACATATTCGGAAGTCCTCAACTGGAACCGACCGACTCTGAAGAAGACGACTGCCCGAATCCCTAACTCTTGGGAGTCTCAGAAGCGGCCCCTAGGGGAGCATCCTTCGAAGAACCCCCAGCAGTGGTATCACCTTCGGAAGTTGCCTTCTGGGCCCGAGCCTCTGCAAGAGCAGCTTGGCGTTCAGCTTCAGCTTCATCTCGATCAGCTTGGCATTCCACCAAGTGGTCCTCGGCCTGCATCCATAGAGGAACTTTCTCGTTCCAAGGGAAGTGAGGCATGTGCTTCGCAAACATGCGCCGAGCACCCAGGATGCCGTTCCAGTACTGCTCTCTACACTGATCAGCAGTGTAGAGGTTGACTCGCTCCTGCTCCAGCTTCCGAATATAGTCATCTTTTTCCCGAAGCTTCAGCCGAAGGACAGGCACCTTATCAGCTTGCTGCTGGATCAGCTCCCGATGCTGGACAAAATGGTGGAGCCTTAACTCCGCCTCTTTACGCTCCTTGTCGGCCGCTTCAAATTTAGACTTCATCTCCTGGAAGAGTCTATCTTTTTCCTCAAGTTCGCTAGCGAACTTAGCGGCCATATCCTTCTTCTCCTCAGCAAAGGAAGCGATCTTCTCAGCATCCTCTTCAACTCGGAAGATGAGCTGGCCAACCTCGGTCCCGATCTTCTCAGCAGACTCTCTAGCCTCGCGACTATAGTGAAGGTACAGCTGCTTGAGTTCCGTAAGCTCGGAGAGGAGTTGCCCAGCCTTCTGGTCCAAAATGGGAATATCACGAGCATAAGCCTCACGATATTTCCTCAGTTGTTTCTCCTCAACCGAGCTACACTCGGAAGCGAACGAAGACCAGAAAACAGCCTGGGAACGAGAGAAAGATGAGCAAAATAGGAAAAACATAAAACAAAAACACAACTCAAAGAGAAAAATCTAGCAAATTACCTCGTTCAGATAGTACTGGGCCATCATTGCCGGATTCCTCTCTTCGGCCCCAGGAACCCTCCACTGCGGGTTAGCACGAAGCAGATTCTCCCGAGCAGCCTCGGGGCCCACCAAGGATCCCACGTGAGCCAAAGGGTCCTCTCCCAAAATCGGAGCCCTGGCATATCGAGCCATCGCCTCCCTTACTTCTTCGGGGATCCGTTTTAGCGGAACATCCGAACAGGGATCAGCATGGATCAGCCTATCCAGGGCCGAGGTAGAAGTAGAACCCAAAGTTGAGTGGCGCCTCTTCCTCGTCAAACCTTGCTCGGGCTGCTCCTCCTCTCCAGCAGAGGGAACCTCCTTCTGAACCTCGGGGACCGCAGCTTCGGGGCCCGAGAGATCTATCATCTCCTTGTCTGGACTCTTCTCCCTCTCGAAGGGAAGATCAGCAGACTCCTTCTTCTCCCCAGCTACCTCAGGGACATCCGAACCAGGAACAAAATCGGCTTCAATCGCCTCCATCACCTCGGTGATATCCTGGATTTCGATCCCCAAAGCAGCAGATGGTTTAAGGGGAGAAGGGATGATATCTTCCTCGATCAGCGGCTGATCCACGGCCGGCGGTTCAGCAACCACCACACTCTTTAACTTCTGCCCTGGCAAGGGCATGAAGTGAAGAAGATTCTTAGGAGGAGGCATGACTTCCGAAACTGCTTCCTGCATAGCAAGCATTCAAAGATTAGTTTCCGAAAAGGGGAGAAACGAACTACAAAAACTCCAAGTCAGAACAAATACCTTCTCCGAGGGCTGAGAAGCCTTCGCTTTCTTCGGATGCGTGGAAGGCCTCAAAAGAGTGCTACCCTTCCTTTTGCGTTGATCCTAAAAAGGGGAGACCAAGGGTCAACGAATGTAAAAGAGGAAAAAGGAAGAAATAGAGAAAAAAGCGGGAAATACCCGGTTCCTAGATAAAGAGATATCTATCCGAGCCGGAGATGAAACCGAAGGAACGGCACGCGGCACAGCGTCAGTCCCAGGACCCTAAAAAGATGGTCCAGGACCAAGACGTTAGCCGACGGCCAACCGAAAAGAAAAAGATAAACAGAAAATCGAGCCTATAAATGAACACTCACCGGATCCGAAGTCGTCTTCAACTCAGGAAGCACAACCTTCACAGGAACAGCTTCAACAGAAGAGGCGGAATCCCACGGATCAGCTCGAACTTCGGATATCCGAGCAACCCCCAAAGGAGACAACACGTAATCCTTCAGACGAGGATTACGAGGGTTATCTTTTCCGAACTTGTACTCGGGAGCCGGGTCGTGAATAGTCTTCAAATCCAAAGAAATGCCCAACTTCTTAGGATCAATGCAGCTAAAGCCGTACTCTGCAAAAACAAAGCACAAAACATGTCAGCAAAACGAAACAGGAAAGAGGACAAACTCACTGAAAAAACGGTCTCAGCCGAAAGACACCTACCCCTGTCAAAAATCCTGCTGAGACCGGCAACAGCAAGAATGTCCTCCCTCAGAATGTAATTGAGATTCGGGAGCCAGCTAGACGGCAGTCGGTGGTTATCCTCTTGAGCCAAGAACCACTGGAGGAGGTCCACATAGTGGCGATGGTTCCGATCTGGAGCCGCCACACCCCTCATATCAGGATCAGGAGCCACGAACCACTTCGGAGGACGATAAAAGTTGGGATGCTTCGGATCCGTCGGCACACGGACGAGCAACCACTCCGTCTTCCAATTGTGGTCAGAGCTAAGGTAGGGGTACGCCGTGATGTAGTTCGGATCCCCCCTCTTTCGGGACTTCTTGTTGACAATGGTCCACCAACCATACCCATCACCCTTGGAAGCATGGTTGAGAACCAGATCGTGAAGATCCCGAAAAATAGCGACAGAGCAAGGGAAATTGACGAAGTCACACACCCATCTAAATCCGATTATGTGCCTCATAGATTTGGGTGTGAGCTGGGCCAAACTAATGTTGTACGACACCAAAACCTCGGATACGAACGGATCCAAAGGAAAGCGGAGACCATTCTCCAAATGGTGAGTATACACGGAAATGAACCCCCTCGGTGGATGAGTCACCCGAGGACGCTCTTGTTCAGGAAGCTCGCACCAGTACCCCAAGGCATGCTGAATTCCGTATAGCTCCTCGGCCTTCCGATGATAATTCCCTAACTTCGCTTCCACCAACCAGTCACCGCTGACCGATTTCTCCAACGGACCGTCGATCTGCGTGGTCTCATGCAAAATTGAGGCATACTTGCCCTTCGGATCAGCTTCCGACCAATGAACTGGAAACTCGGAGTAACGACGACGAACACCCGAAAAACCAGCTCTCTCACCAGAGGTTGCACGTTCATCTTCGGAAGCATCCCAACCAATCGAACTCTTCTCCAACGGCCTCTCCGAAGGTCGACCCCTCGAAGATTTCGGTAACCTCCCCGAAGGCACGTTCTCTCTCTCACTAGAGGAGCCAACAACGAACTTGTTTTTGCCCCTATTCTTTGCCATGGTCGCGAAATCTCGATCTAGGGTTTAGATTGAGGGGTAGAAGGAAGAACGAAGAAAAAAGGAGAACTCAGAAACAAATTACCTTTTTCCGAAGCGGAATTCGCCGATAAAGCGAACAACACAAGTTCCCGAAGTCTAAAGTTGGCCGAATTTCGTAGATCTGAAGAAGCAAATTGCACTGCGATCGCCGGAATTTAGAGAGAGAATGGGTTTGAAATAAGGAGTAAAAAGTTTAAAAGGAGCAAGGCACCCAGTATTTATAGAAAAGAGAAAGGGCGCATCAACTTCCTCAAACCCACGATCTCCATGACACAGTACAATTCCCAACACTTGTCATCAATGCAAATCATCCCTTTTCAAAAAAGAGAGGGAACTTTCGGACTTCTGACAGCTGGAAACCCACCCATTTAATTCTAAATGGACCGGGTCTGGGGGGCATGTTGTTTGGGCTCCCAATTGATTCTCAATTGGGCCACTAAGTCCAAAGCCCAATGGCTCTAAACAACAACATCAAACCTACCAATGGCTATTCAGCCATCCATTAAGGCCCAAGGCCCAATAACAATAAGTGACCTATGGGCATTTATTATGCAAACACTATAAATAGGCCGCCAAGGCTCACACCTCAAGGTACGTCCAATTTATCGCCTTAAGACTACTCTTCTAGAGAACTTCTCTCTAGAATCCGAGCATCATTCTTACTTAGGCATCGGAGGGGCTTTCCTCGGAAACACCCCCGAGGCCAGTGACTTTGCTCTTGTGCAGGTGAATTCGGACTCCACTCATTCAAACAAGCAAGATCTTCAACACATACAAAAGGGCCTTCATTCGAAGCCCATTGTTTCCATCTTTACAACACCGGAACAATAAGTATGTTGCCCAACAAAATATACGAAGTATATACGTTTAATACTTAATTAATAGATGTTACTTAATGTTCGTTACCTAGCTACTTTAAACATAACGGTACTTAGCCGGTGTTATTTAAAACTTATTTGTTTATGGTGTTCAAGTATTTTAGGGTTCGTATCTTCAAATATTAAAAAAAATTGGTCAATTTATATTTTACTATAATAAACAACAAAAAAAAGATAGTTGAATTGATTATTTAAATTGTAGTATTTTATTTTTAGGAAATTAGACAAGTAATCCAATACAAAATTTCGGCCCCCGTATACAAAAGATCTGACTTCGCCCCTTGAATGGAATTGTGGCACTCCACTCGCCGCTTAGGGGGAACATCATTCTTTGCATATTGGAGAAATAACTCAACCTTAAACATAATAACTGCCGTGAATATTAGGAACACTTATAGTTGTCGTATGTGTAAACATTGTTTAGCTGTGATTTCAATTTGATTTTTACTTTTATTTTTGGTACCTCTTTGTGAACCCTAAATTCTGGGCACAACAGTGGGAACCTTTGGTCTTATGATCTTATCTCTACATTATCATGTTAGTTTCTCCTTTAGGGGGTAAAAAGAGTAGATCTGTAGATAATTAGATATATATCATATTATCATCCAAAACGTTGAACTAATTAAACGCGTCACAAAGGGAAATTTTGTACAAAACACGTACAGTGCAGTAATCTGAAACTCTGAATACACAACATATACTACGTAGTATGTACACACCAATAATGAGTAGTCCTGTCAAAAACCGATCTAGCTAGAATTCCGTATTTATCAATCCAAAATTTAATGGGTTCAAAATGTTGTTATAAACTAAAGTTTCACTTAAACTAGGATTTTGCCTTGCAACAAAAGCATATTCTCAAAGATTCCCGCGCATTTTACTTGTGTTCCAAGTACACCTTCTAATTTTTAGTTACCCAATTACTATATCCTTAATTACGTACATCTAAATTCAGATCCATCATTGGTATAATCCTCTCGTATCAAAAGATTCTACAGTATATTCCTTACTAACCCTTTCAAAATATAAATACCTCACCACTAATCCTCAAGGTTAATACACAAAGCGAAGAATTAACAGCAAAAATCCCATCAAAGTTTCTGGTTTTTTTGCATTAGTAATTTCATCAGCAATGGAAGGAATAATGGTGGTTTTCGACTTTGACAAGACGATCGTTGAATGCGATAGCGATAATTGGGTAGTTGATGAGTTGGGTTTTACAGAACGTTACAATCAGCTTCTTAATACCATGCCATGGAACTCTATGATGGTTTGTTTCTCTTATTTATACTCTGTTTTCATTCATCGTGTTGGTTCAATCGATTAATCTCTGTTTGTTTAAATGATGAAACAGGACACATTGATGAAAGAGATGCACACACAAGGAATAACAACCGATGACATTGCTCGAGTTTTGAAAACAGTTCCGATTCATCCTCGCGTTATTCCGGCAATTAAAGCCGCCCATGCTGCTGGGTAATTAAAATTCCTCGATCTTGTTTAAACATTAATTACTCCTTCTATCAGAATTAATTGTCCTGTTTATTGCATTATTTAACTAGTGGAGTAACTAGTAATATTATGAATAAAAGTTTATGATTATCTTATGCAGATGTGATTTGAGGATTGTAAGCGATGCAAATACGTTCTTCATCGAGACCGTACTTGATCATCTTGGATTAAAGAATTGTTTCACAGAGATTAACACAAACCCGGGTTATGTTGATGAACAAGGGAGATTAAGGATATTACCAATTCATGATTTCACCAAAACTCCTCATGAATGCAACAACCCTTGCCCTCCAAACATGTGCAAGGTAATTATATTTTGAAATACTTTTAATATAATTAAATTGTGTAACGTAGATTAAATGTATAATAGGTTAGTAGTTCATGTCTAATTACTTGTTATTATTCTATAAAATTGCAGGGTTTGGTGATAAAAAGGTTATTAAGTGAGCATAACACCAAGAAATTCATATACTTAGGAGATGGAATTGGAGATTATTGCCCTTCATTAAGGCTAAGAGAAGGTGATCATGTTATGCCAAGAAAGAATTATCCAGTTTATGATATGATTTCAAGCAATCCAATGCTTATTAGAGCCAAGATCCATGAATGGGCTGATGGTGAAGATCTGGAACGGATTCTACAGTCTCTAATCCAAGAAGATATCATCATCTCTTCTAATGGAGATAATGATAATAATGTTAGTCGATTGTTCGAGTTTGATTGCAAGCTTGGGGTTTTGCCTGTTATTTCCCATAGAGCTTTGCCTCAAACTGTATGTTGGCGTTTTTAGAAGGTGGAAAGGAAAACCCTCTGTAATTTTTGTTTGTTTGTAGAATCAAAACTAAAGAGAATCCCTTAGATTTTTTGTATTTGTTTTTTAGGGTTTGATCTTAGGTTTATGTAACTAAAATTTATTTCTCAATTGAAGAAATTAATTGGTGAATGAAGATCATCTCATAACTAGTTTTGAAACCCGTGCGATGCACAAGCTTCTTTTATCTTTTATTTTTATTAATTATTGTTTGGGTGCCCAAATTGACTACAATTGGGCCTACAAGGCTACAACCCAAAAGCCCAAAAGGTTAGAATAACAACATACAAGTCATTCACCCACCAAAGGTCGGTCAGCCAACCTATATGGTTCGGATACTGAAATTGAAAGCAATAAACAAGTAAAGCATCACCACAATAAGTAAAGGAATTATTGAAAGTGCGCACACAACCACATCACCTTAAGGGTGCAATATTGAAGTGCAATATTGAAATGCGGTATTGAAAAGTGCGATATTGAAATTGCGGAATTGAAATTGTATTATTGCATTTGAGATCCGAACGCCAAACGACTACTTAATAGAACTTGAATGTAGAACTTGAATATTGAACTTGAACATTGAAATTAAGAGTCTTGAATCTAAAAGATTAGACCTTTTAATGTTAAAAAGGCCTCACCTTTAATGTGCTCCATAACTTAAAATTGATTATAGTTTAAGGAAGTGATTACAAGCAACCTTAAACATCATTGAATCTTGAAAGTAGGACTTGTATATGAACACCAAAAATGAGGGTTCATGTGTTCTAGTTTGGAAAAGGGTTTGCACTTTTCCAAACATCTTTGAACTTGTATAATTAAAGTTGGGGTTTTTGAAGATTTGATGCTGATTGTTGTAAGGAATACTTTCAAGGATGAAAGCTTCAACTTACTAATCATGTTTTTTGAAAAAAAAGCATAAAGATTGAAACTTGAAACTTGTAGAAGGAGTTTGGATGATCATTTGAGGGGGTTTAATTCAAGTATGAAATCCCCTCAAATATTACTCTTTTTTGACATATCCTAGTTCAAGTGTGTATAATCAACACAAGAACATCATAGGATTAGTAAACTTGAAATTAAAAAGGTAGAAACTTTGATTTGGAGAGTCCTCGGAAATTTACCTAGATTTAGGGGTTGATTGATTTCCAAGTTTGGACTCCCAATTTGCTTAGGACATTAGAACATTGAACTTGTATCTTGAAGTGTTTGTATGAGTGTGTTTTGTAGAGATTTTATGTTGAATATTGAAGGATTTGAAGCTTGAACATTGAAGGATTTGAATATTGAATTTTGAAGAGTTTTGAAGTTGGCAGAGCTTTGCTACTCGAAATTGAGCGATTCTTCTTTGTTCGTGGAAAAAAGGGGATATTTATAGGAAAGCTTGCTGGGATTAGGGCACAAGCGTAGGTACACGTGGCACAGGGCAGCTGGTTCAAGCCAGCGCGCCGCTTTTGTCCTTTTGCGCGTTTTGGCGATTTGCAAAAGATGCGCTTTGTACCTTCTCCGTCCTTTTTCTTGGAGGTTAAGGAATGGATATTTATGTATTTTAAAGATATATTTTCGAGGAAGATTCTTGAGATTTCTGATTTGTACGGGTTTCGCTCGGTTTTACGGGTCGGCGCCCAGAATGCTCGATTTTGGGGCCGGCTCCCGAATTTGACTTTCCATACATGATTTTGAGTGGAAAAGTACCACGAAAAATGATGTTGGCATCCGTTTCTTGAGATTGAACTTGGATTTTGAAATTGTATTTTGGAAATGTGTTTGGGCTTGAATTGGAACCCGAGGTTAGGATTTGGGCCCAAGGTTTGTATCTTTGAATTGGAAGTTGAATTGAACTTGTATGTATTGGAATTATGAACTGGAGTTGGATTTTTGGAATTATAAGTTGTTTGGATTGGAATTGTGTTTGCTTTGAGATTTGTACTTGAATTTTGAACGAAAGTTCAGAATTGAATTGAATTATGTCATTTGCAACTGGTCGCTTGTACTTGGAAATTGATCGCCTAAATCTATTGGAGTTATCGTCATTGGACTCTAGGGGAAACACAAATTTGGTGTCTTCACTATGAAAATTAGACACTAGAGCGGAACAGTCAGTATCAACTCGTAACCGTTGAATTTGCCTTTGAGAGACCCATTTTAGAGCCAGAAGTTAAGCTTTTGCCTCTGCATGATCAGAAGAAACTACCCGTCGTTGCCCCGCCAATCCACTAATCCCGAAATTAGAGTAGAAGAAATCGTCAATCCACTAATCCCAAAATTAGAGTAGATTCCTTCAATGTTGCAGCATACAAGAGCTTCTTCCCGCCATTTTCTACCTCTTACTTGATGCGATTTTATTCAATGTTGGAGCCCAGGGATGAATTATTTACCCTTTCATTTAAGGGGCGGGCCATTCTTTCCATTTTCTTTTCTTTTACCTTTTTATTTGGGTGAGTATGGGTGATAAAACCCATTGTCCCCCCCAACGATTTATCACCCCTCATAGGTCGCGAGAACTCCACTTAACTACTTTTTCCCCTTTTTTCATTTTCATTGTTTAACATTCTTTATCCATTTTTATTTTTAGTAAATTTTTTTTAAGAAAAAATATTACACAACCCTTAAGGTTATGAAAGGTAACTCTAAGTATTGATTAAAGTAATTCCCGACTAATATGAAGGTACCAAATTTTATATGACAATAATATCTTTACAAAAATAAAGTAGTTTCACAAGATTTACATTGCTTTTCTAATTTCCAGTAATTTTTCCAGTTAGCATTTGTCAAAAAAAAAATAAAGAAAAAATAAAGTAACACTTAAAATAATAGTAATGTGTTTTATTCATAAAAGTAACTACGCTAAAATTGAAAAAGTAATATACGTAGAAGTACTTCAGTGTTTTGTTTATATATTATCTGTTTAAATGAATTAAAGATAACTACCTTAAAACTAAAAAAAGTAAATGAAGAGAGTAATTCGTAGTAAATAACTATTATTAAATAAAACTAAAAATATTTTCTCATTCTAAGTAAAAGTAATTGTGCATATATATAATTTAAAAGTAACAACATTAATATAAATAAGGTAACCCTATAACAATAAAAGTAATATTCAGTATTGTTGAAAGTACCTATAAACTATAAAAGTATATGGCCTAAGACTATATTAGTAACTACGTTAGAACTATAAAAGTACCTGACTCAAAACTATAAAAGCATCGGAGCCTAAAAGTATAAAAGTAAATGAAATTAATTATGCTTAAGTATAAAAATAAATGAAATTAATTGTGCTAAAACTATATAAAAAAATGAAAGTAATTGTGCTAAAACTATAAAAATAAATGGAAGTAATTGTGCTAAAACTAAAAAAGTATCTGTGTAAAATTATACAAGTACATGGCCTAAGTCTATAAAAACAACTCTGTCTAATACTATAAATGAAGATGAAGGAAATTGGTTTTTTTTTTTGGCATACTACCTCCGTTCCTGAAAGTTCTTTACGATTTTCCTTTTAGTCTGTTCCTGAAAGTTCTTTACACTCTACTTTATTCCATTTTTAACATATAAATTTTACCTTTATACCGTCATTTGACCCACTACAATAATATTTAATATTAATTTTTATCCACTCAAATTGTTGGACAATTCTTAGCCATTGACTTTCTACTTTGTTACCCCGCCGTCACATATTCACCAAAGTTTCTTAATTACCGTGCAAATAATAAGCGTAAAGATCATTTAGAAACGGAGGTAGTACATAATATGATATGTAGAAAAAAATTAATAATTAAATGTGGTCAGGGGAAAGAATTGATCCGGCTCCTACGCTTTGTGCTGATAAGGTCCAAACCACTAATTCGTTGCTAAAGGTTACATATTGATTCCTCGAGATAAGAAATATGCGATTTGGGCGAAAGATTTCACACTTGTGTGAACGCGTCACACCATCAAGTTAGATGGTGTTTATTAATACTTCGTATGAAAGAACGGAAGAAAATAATAATTTCAACAAGTAAAAAGTAACAAAGGTTTACTAAATATAGACAAAAGTGATTTACATGGAATTTTATTTTCTTACAAAAGAATTCATGAGTCATGACAACTTCCAGTTTACAATTATAGATCATGCATAAATGGATAAAGTAATTAAATAATTTAATTTCTAACAAACCTGGCTAACAGATTGTAATACTCTATATGTATATATAAATAGTTATTTTGGGTGGAAGATATATCAAACCAGCTAAACTTGCATAATTATAGATAATCCTTAACTTATATAAGATAGATACTTCGAAATATATCAATATACTTAGTAATCTTCGAAATATATTACTTTGTACTTAAAATGGAAGGAAAATTTCTTTTCTACAAATCCACAGAAAAAGTAGCAGCCATTTTTTTCATACTAACTCTCGGTTAGTGATTACTCTTTATTTATAAACTAGATTAGATCCCGTGTACGCACGGATTTTGATATTTTTTTCACAAAATATTTAACTGAATATCTCCCAAAGTACTGCATAGTTATAACATTTTTAACATACTCGTTTAAATTTATTCATCTAATATGCATATTTAAAATGAATATAACAATTTGACCAAAATATTGAGTGATATATTTTCCATTATTAATATAGCAATTTGACTAAAATATTACAAATTTAGAATAATTATTATTACGTTTTATCTATTATTTCCATAATTTATAAACTAAAATTTGTTTCCATACATAAATAGTTATAAAAAACGTGGAGAATAAAAATTAAATAAAACAGATACTCTTTAATTTCTTGGGAAAGTGGTTTTTGGCGGGAAAAAATCGCACCAAGAATTGACACGTGTCATTCCTGGTGTCTCTTTTAGTATATAGTAATAGATAAATTGGTTGTAATTTTTTTTATAAACTCTAAAATTATTCATATAAGTAATAAAGATTAATGTTATATTTAAATCTTGACAGTGCAAATCATGACCGGTAAAGCCGTTGGTATGAGTTGTGGTATAGACGGAGACTCCTGCCAAGCCACAGATTATCATGTGTCGTGTTGTGTTGGATTTCACTGCCTCGGAAGTAAATGTATAAAAGGTCAGTGGAATTATTTTGTATTACATGGGTTCACTATCCCTTCATCACAATCGAAATCTACCCCTCAAATCTTTTCTCATCATAACAAAACAATCGTAAAGCAGATTTCTTCTGTTTGTTTCCTTATTGGAAAAACTATAGAAGAAAAGAAATGCAAGTGGAAAGTAGAGAATGGATAGAGGAGAGGAGAGAATACGACAGAATGAGGAAGTACAAATACATATCAGATATGTATGGGGAAATACATATCAGAATAAAAGACAAAATAGGAAAAATAATAATTAAATGGTACTTTTTTAAACACAAATGGTACTTTTTTTTTTTTACAGAATGATACTTTTTTTACATGAATGGTACTTCCTTTTTTATCTTTTAGCTATTTGTCTTTTAGTTGATATGTGTGTTTCAGATATGCGAAAAAACGAACCCACGAGAAAATAGGTAAAAAAAAAAAAAAAAAAAGACATTCCTTCATTTAAAAAACTAAGGAAATTATTTTACATTCTATGACAAAACAAATAAAGGAAAATGAGAAAATTAATTTGCGAACTTTTCCTTCAAAACAAATGAAGTCTTTACTCGTTTTTTTTAAAGGAAATTAAATTAATTGATCTAGGATGAAAAATAAAACTGGAGGATTTAGAGGGGCATAAAAATGAGGAATTGAGATTCTTGTTGAAGAGAGGAAAGAGATACCGGGTGTGGAAAAGAAGAATATCGAGCATGTGAGAAATGTAGAAAGAATGTATATATAACAACGACTCGTATACATGTATTGGGAGAAAAAAACATCTCATAATGGTATTTTCCGGTAAGTTTAAACTACAGATAATTGATTTTATTCTGATTAATTTGGCCGAAAAATGTTACTAATTGATAAAGTTTCACTCTGGCCCATGAAACATCATATGTGACCCATATAAAAGAAAGGAACCTCGAAAGATTTAAGATCTAACCATGGAACATCACATGTGAGAGTCCCACGTTGGTAAACGAGGAGAGAAATAATCACTTTATTGATGGTGGGTGGTTTTAAGGTGGAACCTCGTACTGTTTTGTAAAGTGAACTCTCTCTTGATGGCGGGTGTGGCTCAGACTCGCATTTAATACTAATGAGTCGAATTGCACAATTTAAAGGGTAATGTCTGAACTTGATATGGTTAGTGAGTTAAGCATACGTGTAAGGATCCACGTTTGAGTTTTTTCATCTTTAAGGACCTTATACAGGTTAGGTCCTTTAAGGACCTCGTTACACTTTTCTAGTGAGTTTACCACACCCTTAACTCAATGAATTTTGATATGGTTAATGAGTTAAGCATACGCTTAAGAATACACATTTGATTTTTTCATCTTTAAAGACATTATACGATTTTTTCTCCTTTAAGTACCTTGTTGCACATTTCTAGTGAGTTAACCATATACCCAGATACCCTTAACTCAATCATTGGGCCTCGTTACACGGTAAAATATCGTGATAAAAAAATTATTATTATATAATGATAAAATGTAACTATTTAAATAGAAAGTACTCCATTAACTATTTAGTTAGAAAGTGTTACTATTTAGTTGATTAACTAATTGTACCTAATAACTGTAGTTGATCACAGTGTGTTACTATTTGATTAGGTAGTACCTTTATTCGGTTTTAAATTGGTCTTGTAGTCTTGTACAATGTGTATGTTTTTGTAAAAAATATTATGGACAAGGGAGTATGAATAAAGAATATACGATGTTATGATCTTTTTTTATCGATAATAATTTATTTGCGATTATCAATGAGATATTTGTTTTATTATCAATATAACAATGACTTTTCCTTCTCCGTAAATTTTTATTAAATTAATATTCCTTAACTACATTACTATCACTAAATTATACGTAGCATTTACCAAAACCCGAATATCGTCATCATAAACTTTGCCCTTTAACCCTTTAGGGGATTGATTATAGTATTTTCAAAAAAATATATTTAAATACTCAATTCGCTTGATAATAATATTTTGTGTGTATTGATAAACATGAAAAGTAAAAACTGAAACGTCATATAGAACGGAAAATGAGCGGATTTATGTTACTCCATTCGTTTTCTTTTAAATGTATTACTTGTCTTGAGCCTTTTTTAAAATGCACCATTTTTACTTCATTTCTACGTTCTTTTTTTAATTGACAAGTTTTGACTTAATTTTAATACTATTCACATTCAGTTTGACTATATTTGGTATTTATAAGAAAAAATACATTTATGGGGAACCATATTGGATTCATATAATTTTATATTTTGAAATCTCAAGTTTATAATTTACTTATTGATCATTAAATATGTTGATGTTTACGTTGTGTATTGACAAACGTGATAAAAGCAACGTGTCAACTAAAAAGAAAAAAAGATGTATGCTTGTAATTTAAACTTTTTTTTTACCATATTTCACTATATTGATTTCATAATTATATATAACTAATGTTCATATCCAACGTTTTTTTGGTAGACAAGGGGAACTCATGCGCAGAAGTCGGAGATCATTGTGGAATTTTAAGTAATCTATGTTGCGGATCACTTAGTTGTTCAGGCCACGTTTTTAAAGGCATTTGTAAATAGCAGTGATAGTTGATACCTATCACAACACTCATCTTATATGGTTCATGGGGACTTACTTCTTTTGAGTTTGTTTAATTAACTACTTTTATGCATGGGGGGTTTTCTTAACTTTGTTTGATTTAATTTGTGACAACTTCATTTTTATTTTTATATATGTCGTATGACTTTTTATTAATGAACTGATTTAATTAATTACTTAAAAAAAAATTTCTATCTATGTTAGTGTTTTATAACATAAATCTTTGTAGTTTGTACCACGTTCAAAGTCGTCTAACCTTTCTGTCTTTCTTATTTTAACCGCGAATCCTTTTTTTATATTTTATATTTTTAGTATTCACTCGATCGTTTGTGTTCAATATTCTTAACTTTTCAACTCTTTATTACGCGACCCTCTCAAAGCTATAGTATCTCTTATACTCTTATGCAAAGATTTTTGATAAGTGTTATCTCCGCCAACTGAAGATTTTAATCCTGAACATTCTTATACTGTTGGTTATTAATTTGTTGCACATCGATTGTGTGGAGGAGTGGATGCGGTTAAGCAAGTACATTGCGAGCAAAAGAAGAAAGTGATACCCACTATTTTATATGTTTAATAACTTTACTTCAGTACTAAGATTTTGATTTTTCAATGGGATATATTAGTTGTAACAAAATAATTTTAAATTTTTTAATACTTTTACACGCATCGCGTGCATATAAGACTAGTACCCTATATATGAGTTGTCCTGGATCACCAAATCAATATAATAGAAATTGCAATAAGAATTATGTTAACGTTTTGCGCTCGTTTTTACTACGATGTACCTTTCCATTCAGGCATTCATATACATATATATACGTATATATGAATATGTGTACTAGACTACTAGACTACGATGTACCTTCAATTCATGTATCTTGCGCACTAATGTTCTACTCCGTAATACTAGACCCATCATGAGAAACCACTCACCAGTATTTTTTTTTTGTTAAAACATGTTGGTTCAGCAAAAATTCTTGCACGCATTAGGTATATAATAAATTTATTGTACATCATGTTAATTTTATCTAACTTTTATAACTTTAACATGTTTTGATTAACTTCTATATATATTAAAAAAAAATTGATGAATAAACATTTTAAAGGGTTACATGTATAGTTACCATTATACAGTTATACTCCCTCCGTCCCTTAATATTTGTCCTGCTTCCTTATAAAGTCGTCCCTTAATATTCGTCCCGTTTCAATAAATGACATATTTTTACTAATATTATAGCATTTCTCTTACTTAACCATGACCCACATATAATCTTATTTTCTTTAAAAGCGTTAAAAATTCAACCCACCCCCACCTTTTTATTTGACACTTTTTCCACTAACTATATTAAAAAAATACCTCACTGCCAACTACTCTGTACCACCTAATAAATAAATAAGTCAATTCCCTCAAAAAAAAAATTAATAAGTAAATTAAATTTTCTAAAACTTTGTGTTGGTCAAACTCGACGAGTATTAAGGGATGGAGGATGTAATAGCCCTGATTTTAAGCAGTTATTAAAATGATATTAAGAGTGATTATCGTCTTAAACGTGTCATTAGAATTTCTCTTAAACCTAATTTGAGATTACGATCTTTAAATTTTATTAAACTGGTGAATGAATTTGATGATTTACCTCTTAAAATTAGTCTTTAAATTAATTCTTGAGTTTTACCTCAAGATAAATGTTAAGAAAATAATTCTTTTAAAAAAAGTAAAAAATATTTGTTTGAACTCTAAGATTTACTATAAAATAAAGATTTCTATTTATGCTTATTTGTGCTGATGATTGTACCACAAGGCAACAGAGAAAGTCTTTTGCTAGGGTCTTGGTGGAGATGGATGTTACTGCAGTCCTTCCTGACCATGTCTAGATTGAGGATGTTAATGGCAAAGAGTTTAAGCAGGTTATGTTTTACGACTAGAGACCTTCTTACTGCCATAAATGCCAAATGACAGGGCATGATTGTTCAGTTGTAAAACTCAAGCAAGTTCAGAGTAAGAAGCAGCCACCTCCAGTGGGTAGAAAGGTTTGGGTACCTAAGAAGAAGGTGGTACCTCAAGGGCCTACTACTCTTGTGACACCTATGGCTTCTCAAGCCTTGACTCACTCAGGAGCTGATGGAGGGTGGAGAGTAGCAACTAAGAAGTCTAAAAACATGGGGATTCCTGTCTCAACTGATAACCATTTCAGTGCCCTTGATGAGGAAGCAACTGATGAGGAGGAAGAAGGTAGTGAAGAGGAGGATGTTCAAGTGGATGAGGAGGACATTCCCCCTGACCTTTGATGTCCAATCTTTGTACTTGGAAGGTTATAGGGCTAAATGATCCCTCTAAAGCTGCTGAGGTAAAAAAAAATTAGTTAGTAGGCATAACATTAAAGTCATTGTTATTCTTGAAACTAGAGTAAAGGAGAGAAAGAGCCAGGGTATCCAAAAGAAGCTTGGTAATTCATGGAGTTGAGTTTATCATGGGTCTGTGATGTTCTCAGTTTTGGAAAGGTTGAAGATGATTAAGAATAAGCTGAAGGGAATTCATAGCAAAGAGTTCAAGGGGATTAAGGATAAGATTGACTTATCTAGGCAGCAGTTGGATCTCATCCAAACTCAGCTCCAATTGCACCCCACTTATAGCTCTTTGTTGGTTCAAGAACAGGAGTGTTCAGTGTCTCAGGAAGTGGTTGAAAGTGGAAGAAATGACTTTGAAACAAAAATCAAGACTGCAATGGTTGAAGAGTGGTGACTCCAACAACAAGTTATTTTTTGCAGCTGTAAAAGAGAGGCACAAAACAAATAGGATTTATGTGTTGTTGGATGATAACAATGTCAAACTTGAAAAGCCAGAGGAGATTCAGACGGAAGTTCTTAAATTTATTCCTCTTTGCTTGGTTCTTGTGCTACTCAGCTTCCTTCTATTGATGTTACTACTATGAGAACTGGCCCCAAGCTAAGTTATGAAGATAGGCTCTCTTTGTGTCTTCCAGTGACTGATGTTGAGATTGACATGGCACTTAAGGGGATTGATGACAGCAAGGCTCCAGGCATTGATGGGTTCAATGCAGTCTTTTTCAAGCAAACCTGGTCTGTGATAAAACATGATATGTATGCTTCCATTAAGGAGTTTTTTCCCATAAGAAACTCTTAAAGTAGGTAAACTGTACTACTGTAACCTTGGTCCCTAAGGTTGCTAACCCTACTAAAGTCAAATATTTCAGACCCGGCCCATTGCATGTTGTACTGTTGTGTGCAAAATTATTTTAAAAATCTTGACCTCAAGGTTGCAGAGAGTGGTGGGGAAAGTAGTGAGTGAGTGTCAAGCTGGGTTTATCCCTGGTATACATATTGCTGATAATATTCTTCTTGCTATATAATTGGTTAAAGGCCGGGTATAACAGGAAGCACATGTCCCCAAGGTGTATGATCAAGGTGGATTTGAAAAAAGCATGTGACTCTATTGAGTGGAGTTATTTAAGAGATGTGATGAATGAATTGGGGTTCCCTTCTTTATTCCTTGACTAGATTTTCTCTTGCCTGACCTCTGTATCCTAAAGTGTTCTTATTAATGGCAAGCCATGTCCTCCCTTCCAAGCAAAGAAAGGACTCAAACAGGGTGACCCCTTGTCCCCTTTCCTTTTTGCTCTTGGCATGGAATACCTGTCTAGAAACATGCAGCAGTTGAAAGAGATCCTAACTTCAATTTTCACCCTAAATGTGAGAGGTTGGATGTCACTCACATGATGTTTGCTGATGACTTGCTTATGTTCTGTAGAGCTGACCTCACTTCTGTTACAATGTTGTTTCAAAGATTCCTTTTGTTCTCTCAAGCATCAGGTCTAGCTTGAAGCAAATTTAAATAAGAGTAATATTTACTTGTGTGGTGTTACTGAGGAGGTTCAAAGGCAAATTTTGACCGGGTTTGTATATACTCCCTTCGTATTTATTTAAAGGATACATTTGGCCGGGCACGGGTATTAAGAATAAGAATTGAATGAAATTAAGTAATAAAACAAGTGGGGTTGGGTAGATATTTTAATAAGTAAAATAAGTGGGGACAATGTCATTTTAGGGGGTGGGGGGTGGCGTAGATATTTTAATAACTAAAAATGACAAGTGTATCTCTTAAATAAATACGGCCGAAAAAGGCAAGTGTATCCCTTAAATAAACACGGAGGGAGTATTAATTATTACTCCTAATTAATAAAATATCTACGTGGCACCTGATTATTTATCTACGTGGCACTAGACTTTTTTAATTCAAAAATAAATTAGAAATCTTATTTCTCATTGGCCAAAATTATTACATTTCCTATGTGGCGCTCTAATAACCCAACAAATATGTCTCCTTTATTTATCTAACATTAGATATATTAGATTAGATTTACGGTTACAATTTGCATAAAAATTAAGACAAAAGTAGAACACTTGGTTAAATAAAACACAAATTCTTATTTACAATGGGTGTACAATAAATATTGTACACCGAAGTAAAAGTTAACACAAAATGCTTAAAAGTTAAGCTTATATATGTAAAAGTTATCTATTTTTAAGTAATAAATTTTTTCATTTTAGTAAAACTTATTTCTTCAATAATGTATAAAATCAATCATTTAACCTTTCAAAATATTTATCTATTAATTTTTTTTACTAATATAAAAGTTAATCAAAATTAGGTTAAAGTTATAAAAAAAAGGGTTAAAGTTATCTTGGTGTACAATAAATTTATTGTACACCTTGTGCGCGCAAGACCTATTGTAAATAAAATAAAATATAGATAAAGTAAGAGAAATATGTAAAAAGGTGGGTAGGTATAAGAAAAAAATGAATAAAATAAGAAAAATATAAATATTCAGGGGTAAAAAAAAGTAAGGTAGGAAATTTTCATATTCAAATATAGAATAAATGAAATTGTAAGGAACATTATGAAACAGATTAAAACAGAAAATACAAAAATTATTTATTGTACACCGCCTTTAAATAAGAATATGTGAAACCTTTGTTGGACTTGAAATTAGTTGGGTCCGTTTCCGTTTGGCCTTTTAGCTTCATGAAACAATTATTGTGGGCCAACATGATTAGAGATTGATCTTGTTTACTACGGAGTATAAATAAATACACTAACTACGTAAGCAATTTTGTTAACCCTAACATTGGGAATTCGCACCTTTCAGGTTTCTTGTTTTTCCTATTCAACGTGCGTTTTAGGTAATTCCTGCAATTTTTCTTTAATCTTTATGAACTTTAACTTTTAAGGGTTTATAACTTTATATATGTCTAATTCTGTGATTAACTTCACTTTATTTCCCTATACAATATGGTATTTTAAACCTTTTCAAAAAAAAAAAAACTTATTGAATCAGATCATAAAAATGAGATCAGGTCAGATTCCACCATATCAGACCAGAAACAACAAAAGTCAAACATCAGGTGAAGAGAACAAGACCTTAGACAAGCTCCCAAGGATAATTTGCTTGAAAGATTTATTAGCATTGCGTTTGATACACTGGAAAAAAAATGTAAAACTAATCTAATACTTCGTAATACTCCGTATAAAATAATCCTATCTTTGTCAATGTTATAGGATTCGATCTGGAATTGAGTCAAATTCGGGTCTTTGTAATTTGGTTCATTAAATTTTATCAGTTTTAGTCATTATGCTTTTTCAGGTTGGATCAACCACAATTTGGATTTGATTGTAAACACAAATTCTTATTTACAAGAGTTGTACAATAAATATTGTACACCGGAGTAAAAATTAACTCAAAATGCGTAAAAGTTAACTCAAAATGCGTAAAAGTTAAGCTTATATATGTAAAAGTTATCTATTTTTTAGTGATAAATTTTTTCATTTTAATAAAACTTATTTTTTCAAAATCACTAATAATGTATAAAATTAATCATTGAATGTTTATCTATCAACTTTTTTACTAATATAAAAGTTAATCAAAACTAAGTTAAAATTACAAAAAAAATGGGTAAAAGTTATCTTGGTGTACAATAAATTTATTGTACACCTTGTGCGCGCAAGACCTTTTGGATTTTAAAATCCAATAATCCGAGTCGGGTAATTTGTGATGTTCACCGGTTTCATTACTGACTGCAAAAACTGTACTTTTATTCAGAAATTGATTAAAAACAAAAATGAAAACATACAAAAAGTTTACAAACGAACAAAATCCCTATTACTCTCTACAGCCCTGCTAAATTTATAACCAAAAAAAAAGTAAAAATAAATAAGGCATGATTCCAACTTCAGGACATGATCCAAATCCAGGTTAATATTTGTATACCTTACACACAACTGAAGACCCTAGAAAAGAATTGATTACTTGATAACAAACCATACCCACCTACCCTAATCAACATCCCAAGAACAAAAACATTTGTTATGAAAAACAAACTGCACATATACGGATTACGGAGTATCATTCTCATATTGACATCAGAACTGCTAAAGCTCAAGAACGAGCTTTTGTGCTAAAACCTAAAAAAACACTAACCTGCACTTTTACAATCAGACTGCATGAATTGGACTGCCACCAGAGTTCATATCCGGACTGGCAGGGGCCGGATTAGCATGAAATGCAGATTGTCTAGATGTACCGTCGAGCAATTTCAGAGACAAACTTGATGGCTCACCACTACCAATAGTTTCTCCCAAGCTCAATTTCGACATACCAACAAGCTCATCGACATTAATTGGGTTCTTTGAATGTACTGCTGTAGGCTTAACCACCTCGTGCTTCTCTTTGGTTGGTTCGGGGTTACAGCTGGTCCAATACGGGACGGGATATGGGTAGAAAGGTGGCACATAAGTAGGATATACAACAGGGTAATAAGTTTGGGAAGTATCCGTTGGAATAGAGCTACTTTGGGTGGGTTCCACGGGTTCTGGATTAGATAATACGGGTTCTGCCTCGTTGGAGTTTGAGTTGCTTGATGCCATTGACTCGCATTCTTCATCCAGGATAGGAGCAGGAGGCAACGGGTTGTTGTTATTATTCTGTGTTTCAGTATCAGGTGCATGCTCAGGTAGGAAATCATGTGCTTCCATTGTTGTATCACCCTCCTGAAAAATCAACAGGTAAAATATGGTTACGTAAAAGTATGAAACAGTTGCGATAATTATGCTTCAACTTAATGTGTATGAGTCAAAAGATTGTAAATTTTGAAAGGGTAAATGAAAGATAGTCCTAAGAACAAACTTGAGGAAGGTTATGTAACAACTCACATAGCAATAAACAAGACATTCTGAATCAAAATATGAAGTTCAGAAGATTATCATAAACTGGTCAAATCTTCATAAAAAGCAATCTTTTTCAGTATTACATGAGAAAGGACTAAAGGAGTTACATCTACCACCCATCAGAAACTGGCTACTACGCAAGTATTTACTATGCAATTGCAATCAAAGTAAATTATTATGAGGATGAAGATGAAAATGAAGAAAAAAGGTTATCACCTCATCAGCTACAATATCAAACAAGCTAGAGCGTCTTTTCCTTCGAGAGACATTACACTGCCTGATGAAATATTTCTGAGCATGGCTAGCCACTTGGGTTGGTGTCCTTGATATCACATAATTACGGGAAATTCCCCGCCAATCACCCTTCCCGAGTTTTTGCAGTCCAAGCAAAAACATCCTATGTTCCTCTTCTTTCCATGGAACACCTGTTGAAAGAAAGAGAATATCACTGTGAACAAATATACATTGGGGTAGACTTGGATGCCAGCTAAGTAGCCTATCCTATACAATCACATTCAGACCACAGGCAAGGAAAACAAAAGAAATTTCCTAGACCTATCAAGAAGTATAGAACACAAACCACAACAGAAGATGCTGCTGAATGCCACTATTATCAAGAGCTATGAACATTGAACACTTGGTCAAGATAGATTCGACAGTCAAATGCAGTGTAAGAAAGCAAAAGAAATTATAATCAGTAATTTATTCAAAACTTGTAATGGGAGCAAAATCGCAAATGCAAGAGCACCTTTTTAGGTTCTGTTTAACTTGTTAAACTCAATTTCAGTGAAAACCAGCTTTGACTACAAGGATATAATCGCAATTTGCAAATATAAATTTTGACAGGTAAAAATCAGTTTTATTAAAAATCAGTTCCCACTTCAAATAGCAACAATCAGAACAAAAATCAGTTAATGAAACATGGCCCTTACGGAAAAATCCCATCATAGGAAGATACTGGGTATCAGTCAATCCTCAACATATAATGGAAAATAAAGTCCAAATAGAAAGGAATGAAGTGAGTAATCACTTCGAAAAGGAGGCACAAAGTATATCCACAAGAAGCATTGACATACAAATTCTAATATTTGACATGGTCAAAGGAAATGAAAATTAGCCACAAAAAGAAGCAACACGCAGTAAGTCGTATAGATGCTAAAATAAGTCAAGACATCCACAATCGTCAAACACTCCGCATGAGATATACTCTGTAATAGCATAAGACTCAAGTCAAAAGTAGAGGAACAACATCAAGTGACATAATAATCTCATATCAGGCTATCAGCATATGGTATAATGTGGCTAGCAAGAAGCAAACAGTAAAGTTCTGCTCTGCATCATTAACCATCAACGAACTACAATCTCTAAAGTAACTAGCTTCATACTTCAATAAGCAGTTTCAATGAAGCACACTGACTATGAAGGTTTCGATGAGCAAACACTGAGATTGGATGAAAATCATACGTGCTGACTTGAATACGACAAGTTTAATCACATTCCTTACGAAATTTAAACTATAATGAAGCACACCCCAACCGATGTTTATAACCAGTTTACCAAATCACCTCTTCGCTATGACAAAATCTTCCCCAATATCAATCAAATCTTCAACAATGATTCATACACATGTCCACATCCAATCCAATCAAGATAATTCGAGCACGTTGAACAATTCTAGCTTGCTGTCTGAGTGTCTGCTAATAATAATCCGAAACATTCCCTATCCAACAATCAAGCCTAGTATTAACTTCAAGGGAATCGAGCACCGGGACCAATGCCCCAATTCACCAAAACTCCAAAAGAATTTCCAATTTCGTAAACCAAAATATCCAATTCACATGTCAATTCCACAAAACAAACCTGATCAAAACTTCCCCCAATTCAATCCTCACGCCATCTCAATCAACTATTTACAGGAGTTAAAATTCAAATTTTCCCAAGAATTGAATGTAAAATTGACAACAAATCCTCCATTTCCCGGGGGAAAAAGTGAAATACACAGGGAAATTAAAAATGAAAACTGTATCCCACCTAACTAACACCAGCTGAATGAATCAATCCCTAAAAAATCACAGACAAAACAAACAACAATTTTCTATATTCAGCAAAACATAATATCCCTTATACTACTTTATACCTAAATCAATCTTAATTCCCACCCAAAAAAACCCAAACCACAAAAATTACAAAAATAAAATAAAATCGGACAAACCTTTTTTACGTTCCCGACTAGAAGAAGTACCAGCGACAAAATCCTCGGAAGCATACCCATCGGCAGACGGGTTCCCATGATCAGGAGTAAGATCACCGGCGGCGGGAGAAGTGTTCCCAACGACACCGTTTTGATGAAGAAGAGAGAGATTACCCATACTGGCACTCTTACGGATTGACCCATCGGTTAATCGGACCCCAAAAAGCTTGACCCCGCGGTTCGGACAGGTTCGAGAGTTGTGCCCATTGTGGCTGCAATGGGAGCACCGTCTTGTCATGGTGGCTCGAACCCGGGTTTGGTGATCGGCCTATTGGGTTTGCTGCTGCGGATAAAAAAGGGGGAGAGATAAATAAATAAAAAAAAGAGTAAAACAAAAGAAGTTGGTTAGGTTAGAGAAATGGAGAAAGGAGACGCTATTAAAAGGATGTTTTAATTGGGTGCGGTTCGGATAAATAGGACCCACCTTGGTGATTGTATCTCTGCCGTTGGATTGGAAATTTGTGTTTCTTTTTTTTTTAGATTGGAAATATCAAAAATAGGAAACTTTTTTTTTAAAATAGGAAAGAAATAGGGTGTATGTATGTATTCATGTATTTGATGTGCCTTGTGGTTCACTCAAATGGGGGAAACAAAGATTTTTATTTTTTTTCCTTCCTGAGAAATATCTGGTTGATATTTTCAAGTGTTTTAATAATTATTTTGGTTTTTAGTTGTAAAATTATTAGCATTTTGATTAATGGTTTATATTGACGTTCCGTTGACCATTAAAAATATCATACTCCGTTATATTAAAAGTATTTTGTATGATGAGTTATTATACGTTGGAGAATACAGAGATGAGTAATACTCCGTGGTAAGGAGTATGTTTATTACTCCTTCTATTTTCGAATATTAGTCTCTTTTGGAATCTTAACACTATTCACAATTGAAGATAATTTTCTAATTTTTTTCCAATATGTACATCAAAACATATTCATGTGAGATTTTATTTTGTTGGTCTTAATGTATAGTTTAACAATATCAAGTTTTTACACTACTACATAAACGAGCATAGGCAACGGGTGAATGCAACGGTTAATGTTATGGCAACGGGTGAATGCAACGGTTAATGTTATGGCAACGGTTTTTGTAACGGATGTCAATGGCCGTTGCATTAGATGAAAATAACTGTTACAGTAAACTTAAGGCAACGGTTTTGGGTAAATTGAACAAAGCGTTGCAATAGGTGTAAAAACCGTTGAAATAGTTCTATTGCAACGGTTTATAAGGATTGTTTACAAACTGTTGCAATACCTTGATGGAACCGTTGCATTACACCTAAAGCAACGGCAGCAACTGCAACGGTTGTATAACCGTTGCAATAGAGCTATGGCAACGTTTATCCGCTCTATTGCAACGGTTATTGGCCGTTGCATATGCTCGTTTATGTAGTAGTGTTATATTTTTCTAACATATGTATTTAGAGATATTTACGTTTAAATATTGAGTTGAAACGAGTTGAAAAATCAAAACAAGACTAATGTTTAAGAACGGAGGGAATAACCAATTTTTAATCTTAAGGAGTTACTCTTATTAAGTACAAAATGAATAATTTTAGTCCTATGAGTGTGGTTCAACCTCATTTGACAAAGTTCTTGCATAACGGTTCACCTAATATGGAGGTCGTGTGCTACTTTTTTTTAAAAAGGCCCTTTATAAATTTATTTAGTTTGGCACAATAACGAAGAATTACGGATGTTATATAAGAAGGAGAAGAACAACAAGAAGAAGATAGAAGGTGCAACACTGTTATTGTTGTGGTTTAGGTTCTAGGAAAAATTGATTCTAAAAATACAACATTTAAGCGATCTGCTTAAAAATGGTTGACTTTATATTTATCTAAGAATAACCACCAATTATTAAATGGACTTGGTCCACACTAACTTTATTGTGAATTATGTCTTAAAATAAAGTCAACAACTTGTTCCCAATTTATTTTGGCATTTTATTAAGATTATTATGATAAAAATGTAAATTAGTATCGTTGATACATGTTTTGTGCTTGAATAATGTGATTTTAAGTCACGATTCACTTTTAAAAAATAGGGTTACTATGCTTCAAAAAATGGTTACTATGTCTAAGAATTTTGGTGTTTAGTTTATTATAGTTACTATATGAACAATAAAGGTCACTATGAGTGTCAAAAGGTGCTAAAGAAAACTATTAATTTTGGGTCCACACTAATATTATTGTGGACCAGGTCCACGCAAGAATAATCCATACAAGAATAACACAACCTTTTCACTACAAGAATTTGTATCTTTAACGACAACCTAATTACGACGGGTCAAAAATCCCGTCGCAAAAGCCTTTTGCGACGGGGCAAACAACCAAACAATGACGGGAATAACGATCGCAAATGTCTTTTACGACAGGTTTACGACGGATTTACGACGGGATTTCTATTAACGACGGCCCCCTTTTATGACGGGTTCGCGACAGGAAATCCCGTCGTTAATCAACGATTATTGGCCTTTCGCGACGGGATTTCCCGTCGTTAATAGTACAATTTCTTGTAGTGTTTGGACCTATCTTCTTTTAAAAGGCTCCCCTCTATAATAACTTGCTAAAATAGATAATATGCTACAATATTTTTTAATCTTCTTGTTAATTATATAAAGAAAAAATGTTTAATTTGTGAGGTTGGTTTTCATATTACATATTGTAGCAAGTCCTTTATGAGGGGAGCCCTTTAAAAGAAGACATGTCTAAAAAGTTGTGTTATTGTTAGTTAAACGGACAGTCAGCCCTATTTAAGTAGATTGCTTAAAGGTTGTATTTTCAGAATCAATTTTTCCTAGAACCTAAACTACAACAATACCACCTTCTATCTTCTCAATATAGTCATGTAAGATGTTGTTAGATTCGTCTCAATATGTATTTCCAAAATATAAATTTTTTGTAATTTTTACTTAAAGAAAATTAATAATTATCAAAATTGTGCATTAATATACGTAAAAGTAACAAACATTGCAAGTATTAAACATCTTGAGGAAGTATAATATTTGGTTTTTTTTTTTTTTTAATCTTGAGGTCATGTTCTGTATAACAATTTGAACATGTTAAGGCCGGGCCTCGTAATCTTGTTCGGCTGTTGACTGGTGTATAAGAAGATTTTTATTTTATTTTATTTTTATTTTTTTAAGGGAGTATAAGAGAAAACTTAAATGAGGAACGTGGAATAAAGAAGATAAAGTTACACGTGGAGCGCCCAAGAGGCAAGATCTAACGGAGAAAGAGATTAAGTACTTCGTAATTAAGAGAGAGTGTCAAAATTGTAAATCTTGGTCGGTTTAGCAAACAGGAATCCACGTGAGAAGGAGCATATTCTAAAACCCACGATTCGGACATTACTTTGGGTTTACTACTCTTTCCATGGGTTCGTTTTTTCACATATCTGATATGTGTGGAAACACACATATCAACTAAAAGACAAATAGCTAAAAGATAAAAAAGGAAATACTATTTATGTAAAAAAAGTAGCATTATGTAAAAAAAAAGTATCATTCTGTAAAAAAATGTACTATTTATGTTTAGAAAAGTACCATTTAATTTTTTTTGTCCTTTTTCCTATTTTGTCTTTTGTTCTGATATGTATTTGAGTATTTCCCCATACATATCTGATATGTATTTGTACTTCCTCCTCTTTCCATGGCCCCTAATTAACATCCACCAATTCCATTTTA